>NC_069504.1:1063914704-1064275954 GCF_027579735.1 Bombina bombina | reverse complement strand
CATTTTCCATTTACCTGCCCCGTCTTCTAATTTTCGCAGATCCCCTTGTAATGCAAGTTCATCCTGCTCTGATCTAATGACCATACACAACTTTGTATCATCTGCAAAAATAGAGATGTTGCTATTTCATCCTTGTTGCTAGTCATTAATAAAAATATTAAAAAGAACAGGGCCCAACTACTGATCTATAGAGGACCACGACCTTTGCAGACAACTCAATCCGCGCAAAAGCTAAAGGTAGTTAAGGTGGGGGGAAGAGCCCCCCTCCCGTATGACACCCCACCTCACCAGATTCTGACCAAGCCGAAGAGGGTGTTCGTCGTGGCCCGGGGAAGGCGCTTTCCGGGTGCAGGGCGGACACTTCGTAAAACCCCAAAATCATTCCGCAAGACAGGGAGCTCTCTAGTGCTGTTCGGCACAACGAGGAGTCCTTTCCTTTCTAGCTATCTAAACCACCAGCAGGCAGCAGTGCTCACTCTAAGTACCTGTAATTTACTCAATCAGACACCAGACATCAATAGCCACAGCGCAGAACGGAGTGTACCGGAGCCTTCCAGAAGTTATTTGCTGAGAACCCAACTGCCCTGCGGCAGGGTGAGTTGTTTCCTTTGTCTTGTGGGCTATACTGCATGTGGCCCCGGCAGAGAACTAGCACCAGTACAGCAACATAGACGATATATCCTCCATGCCACGCTTCAGGACAGGGATGGAATAGGTTAAGATGTGACAATTCCACAAACCCTATGTACCGATGGGCGGTTTGTCTGCATCCTGAAAAAAGAATCATGACTTATTTGTACTTTACCCCCCTTACGCATATTTCTGCAGCTATTTAAATGTTGAATGCAGCTACATTGCTACACACTAAGAGTAACCTTGTCATTCGGGCCCCACGGTGCAATGTCGCATACCTGTTACCGCATCAACCTTACTTTTAAAGCACACAACCGGTTGTTACTAGCTATCATCAGACCCGCATTGGAAGCTAAGGGCGGCTGAAATCCTGACTAATCCTAACAGCCTCTCATGGATAGGAGACATCTATATTTTCCAATCTGTTTATGAAGTTGTTTGTTTAAATTTAGTTACTCTGCCTGCATAGATATATAGATGTAAACCAGCCCACAGTCCTCCTTATTTAGGGTCGACTTTTGTATAAGTATGTTTTTTCTTTTTAATTAGTCCATGACACCTTATATGATATATATAATGCCTAATTATTTTTTGGGGCCACCATCACACTATGACTTTTCTTGCTAGTCGGAGGTCTGTGGAAAACATAGCTAGTTCATAATATAGTCACAGACATACCAGGCCAGTCCAAAAGTTCCCATGTCTACTTAAGCTACCCTTCTCATGTTCAAGCTTAAATGTATCTAGGCTACTATGTTTTACAATTTTGGGTTGTAATATATTACTACTATATCTCTCTTATGAATGGAACTTTTAGCCTACTTAAGGCCCATTGGAGTTTAATGTTCCTCAATAAGTTTTTGGGACCTTTATGCCTGTAGGCTCATCATTCACATATTAGTAAGCCCATATAACGGTCCCCTGATACCTTTAGGTCACCTATCATAATTGTTTAGGGGACTTGCTCTAGACCAACTTAACTAAGATGCCCTTCTTAGTAGACTCTGGGAGAATCCTGTGTATAATACTCATTAAAGCAAGCTAATGTGTTGTATAAGCTTCCCCCCCCCCCCCCCACAACTGTTACTAGGCCCTTGCCAGATACTAAGCTCCCTACTAATAGCACTTTTATATGCCTCAAGTGAACTGGAGCACTAGACGTGCAAAGTTTATACATGTCCTATAGTTCTGTATTAGCACAGTACTACTTAGGCTTAGCTCATTTATAGTTCTTACAAGTATGTTAATGTCCTTGCCCTATGTTTACAGTTACTTATATGATGTTTATTATTTATTATTGGTTGTTCATATACTGGGAACAACCCTTGTAGGACCCATATTATATCCACGCCGCACTGTTCTTTATATTATTCCTCAATCACCATGTTATTCCCCATCCATTACCTCTATTTGTCCCCTCTCCTCCCTTTCCCGCCGGCATCTGTTACCTGCGGGTCATATCCCTTCTCCTTTTCCCCACATCGCCTATAGTTGGCATCTCCCTAGGAGGGGGGTTCATATAGCAGCCCCCTGTTCCCCATATATATTCAAATGTCCTCCCCTGCTCCCATTATTTTTAGGAAATTACCCTCACTTCTGCAACTCCTAGCCTGAATCTAGTCCCTCCAACTACTAAAGTTAATGGCCCTGGAGTCTTTATCTCCCCAACACCCTAGCTGGCTCCGCCCTCCATTTCCCCCTATATTGAGCGGCTCTTGCCCGCTGCCACCCCCCCCCATCTAAATAGACCTCTGAGAGGTTGGACAAAAGCCAATTTCCTGCCTCCTATCATTTATAGTTTATACAGTTCCTCTTATTTCGAGGTGGGATCACTAGCTATATAATATAAAAATCGAGGTTCCATAGATACATGTTCCAGTCACCTGTATTCCTTATATATTGTTTACCTTTTCTCTACGTGATAATAGATGAGGTGCTATAATACAGGTCAACTGATTCATATGGTTTCATGACACCCCCACGGGTTAGATATTGTGAGAACAGTTATCCTATTAGCACACCAATATTTTAGTCTATATTAACTTATTGTATGAGAAATGTACAAGTTTTCATTATTTTTGAACCGTGCCTGGACACATTGTTTGTTATACTGTTACTACTTATCACCTCAATAAAAAATTATTTAAAAAAAACAAAAAAAAAACAAAACAAAAAAAAACAGGGCCCAGTAGTGATCTCTGGGGGACTCCACTGATTACCTTTGCTTTGTCCAATCTGAGTATGATCCTTTTACTTCTACTTGTTGCTCCCTGTCTTTTATCCAGTTATTTATCCATGAGCTATCATTTTCAGCTATTCCCAGTCCCTTAAAAGGACAGTCTACACCTTAGTCATCTTAAAGTCTTACCTTAGATGAAGCTGCAAAATGCCTCCTGCACACTTTTTATATCATGCAGCAGAAACAGTAAAACGGCTATTTTAAATAAATATTGTGTCTGGCCCAGTGGCGTATTTAGGTTTTGTGCTGCCCTAGGCACTTAAAATTCTGCTGCCCCCACCCCCCTAGGTTTCAGTATGTTTTTTGGCCATAATATTATTTGGTCAGGTTATAATGTGAATTTTAAATAAACCTGCATACACCCAGGTCATATATATATATGTGTGTGTGTATAAAATATATATATATATATATTTGTATAAAATATATATATATATATATATATATACACACTATATATATATATATTGTGACCTGGGATCTTGGAAACACACAGTCCTCAAAGCTGGAAACACCACACAAGGTTGTAGCTTTATAAAATACAGTCTGTTTATTATCAGGTCTGGCAAAAAAACCAGGCAAAATAAACATAAACAAAACAAAAAAAGAGGTTTGCTCCACTGAGCACTTACTAACAAGTACAACTGTCTGCACTAAGTAGCTTTTCACAAAAGTAATATTGCACAGACGTTTCAAACTTTGTCCTTTAGAGATAATTCCTCTCAGTCTCTCAGGAGAGTGTTTGCAGTTTCCCTTTACTGCTGGCAAATCTACCTCTCAACCCCTGACTGGGGATTTTATTAGCACCTGCTGTTAATTACCACATGCAGGTGAGTAGCTAGCTGAGTCAGACAGAATTCCTGGACTGGACTTTTTGACATAATGTGCTACTTGCAAACTGCGGGGTGGAGCACTGGCCCACCCTACTCTCCAAATACTCCACCCCAGGGACCCAGAAATAAATCACATATTTTCTCTATGTGGCAAACAAACATAACAATTCTCCCTGGGGTTGTCAGACCATACCCCGCACTGCAGCACTTTTGATTGCATATAGACACCTTCCATTACTATGCCTTGGGTTCTGTCACACATCCTCCCCGCCAGCTCAGACCTAGTGGGGTGAGCGACCATGGCCAAAAGCGTATGCATCAGCATTACCCTGCTTACTTCCTGCCCTGTGTTCTACTGAGAAGAGATAGGGTTGCAAACTAAGGAACCAGCGTGTAACTCTACTATTATTATCCTTATTTTGACTCATCCATTTGAGAGGTGCATGATCAGTAACTAGTCTAAATTTTCTGCCCAACAAATAATATTTGAGAGTTTCAACAGCCCATTTAATTGCTAGACACTTCTTTTCAACAATTGAATAGTTCTTTTCTCTAGGTTGAAGTTTCCGGCTCAGGTATAGTATTGGGTGCTCTTCACTTTGAATTTCCTGGGAAAGCACTGCTCCAAGCCCAACATCAGAGGCATCCGTCTGTAAAACAAACTCCTTTGAAAAATCAGGGGTGACTAACACTGGTTGTCTACAGATGGCTTCCTTGAGATTTTGAAATGCCTGTTCAGCTTCAGAGGACCATTTCACTATTACTGGAGCTTTTGCTTTAGTGAGGTCAGTTAAAGGACCCGCTATAGTAGCAAAGTTGGAGATAAA
The DNA here is from genome assembly GCF_027579735.1 of Bombina bombina. NCBI lineage: Eukaryota > Metazoa > Chordata > Amphibia > Anura > Bombinatoridae > Bombina > Bombina bombina. The sequence continues at coordinate 1,064,271,422 of NC_069504.1, read as the reverse complement.
CCTTCTGTAGTAGCCAACAAGCCCAAGAAATGTTCTGACCTGTTTCTTCGTCATAGGTCGTGGCCAATTCCTTATGGCTTCAACTTTAGCAAGTTGTGGCTTTACTATTCCTCTTCCAATGGAATAGCCAAGATACTTGGCCTCCTCCAAGCCAATGGTACATTTACTCGGATTTGCTGTCAGACCGGTGTTTCTTATGGAATTAAGGACAGCTTGCACTTTTGGCAAGTGAGACTCCCAATCTTCGCTATGTATGACCACGTCATCTAAGTAAGCTGCAGCATAATGAGCATGTGGCCTTAAGATCCGGTCCATCATTCTTTGAAATGTTGCTGGAGCACCATGTAGGCCAAAAGGTAACACCTTGTATTGGAAGAGCCCATCTGGAGTAGAGAAGGCAGTCTTTTCCTTTGCCCGTCCTGTAAGCGGCACTTGCCAATAACCCTTGGTCAAATCCAATGTGGTAAGGTACCTGGCTCTCCCGAGTCTCTCCACAAGTTCATCAACCCTTGGCATGGGGTAGGCATCAAACTTGGATATTGCATTCAGCTTCCGGTAATCATTACAAAACTTGATTGTGCCATCAGGCTTTGGTACAAGCACAATTGGGCTACTCCAGTCACTTTGGGATTCTTCAATTACCCCAAGGTCCAGCATTTTCTTTACTTCCAATTTGATTGCTTCCCTCCGGGCTTCAGGTATTCTATATGGCTTTAGATTTATCCTTTTTCCTGGTTCAGTGACAATATCATGCTCTATTATCGTAGTTCTTCCTGGGACTGAGGAGAAAACATCTTTATTTAATCTGATGAAGTCTTTTACCTCCCTCTTCTGGTGGATAGTCAGGGTTTCTGAGATATTGACTACGGGTTCATTCTCCTCCATTGTAGGGAGGTCTGCTGTTTTTATAGCCACAAGTGTTTCTCTTTCTTTCCACGGTTTAAGTAAATTCACATGATAAATCTGTACCTCCTTTCGCCACCCAGGCTGTCTAACTTCATATGGCCCATGCCATGTTGCCAAAAATTTGTTCTCTACAGTGGAAACCAGGACTAGTACTCTGTCTCCTGGATTAAACACACGAACCCTGGCATTTCTATTATAGCTGTTCTGCTGGTGCTGTTGGGCATTTTCCATGTGTTCTCTAACTATGGGCATAATGGCTGTCATCCGATCCTGCATCTGAGTTATATGTTCAATCACACTTCTGTGAGGGGTTGACTCCTGTTCCCAAGTCTCCTTAGCTATGTTTAGCAACCCTCTGGGGTGTCTTCCATACAAAAGTTCAAAGGGCGAAAACCCAGTAGAAGCTTGAGGGACCTCTCGGATGGAAAACATTAAATAAGGCAAAAGGAAATCCCAGTTTTTCCCATCTTTATCAATTACTTTTTTGAGCATAGCCTTTAGTGTTTTATTAAATCGTTCTACCAGACCATCAGTTTGTGGGTGATATACGGATGTTTTCAGATGCTTTATATGAAGAAGATTACACAACTCCTTTGTAATTCTCAACATAAATGGAGTGCCTTGGTCTGTTAATATTTCTCTGGGAATCCCAACACGGCTGAACATTAACATTAACTCCTTAGCAATTGCTTTTGCTGAAGTAGTACGCATGGGTATTGCCTCAGGGTAACATGTAGCATAGTCTACTATTACCAATATATACTGGTGCCCCCTTGCAGACTTTACAAGAGGACCCACAAAATCCATACCAATGCGTTCAAATTGGACCTCAATTATGGGTAAGGGCACCAAGGGGCTACGGTATGCTGTAAGAGGGGCAGTTAATTGGCATTCAGGACAAGAAGAACAATAGTTTGTGATAGATGCCATTACACCAGGCCAATAAAACCTCCTAAGAATTCTCTCTCTTGTTTTTTCAATCCCCAAGTGCCCCCCAAGTATGTGGCTATGTGCCAGATTTAATACAGTGTGTCGATATGCCTGGGGTACTAACAGCTGTTTGACAGACTCCTTTTTCCCAACTCTGTACAATAAATCATTTTCCACTTCAAAGTATGGATAGGTGAGCGCTTTATCAGTATTAATGGGGGTGCCATTTCTTATGGAAATATAGTTTCTAGCCACAGCTAAAGTTGGATCCTCCCATTGTGCAGCCCTAAAGTTACTTGGGCTAACCTCTAGGTCAGTTATTTCTACATCAGGTTCAGATATATTAGATTTACCTGTATTATTCTGTTCAGTATTACCTCCAACTAGGGTTTCCATAGGGGTTGAGTGTTTCCCTCTAGCAGGAATTATTTTGTCTAAGTCATCCCCCAATAAATCAATCAATAAAGGGAAAGTCACAAACAGCGCCCTCTACTGAATCCGGTGAATTTTCCTCAGCAGCATCCCATAGATTCAAAAAATGGGGAAAATCTCTGCCTATTATCATTTCATGGACTAATTTATCCACTAAACCAACTCTATGATTTATAGGGCCATTTTGAGTTTCAATAAGTACTTTAGCAGTTGGATACTTGTGTATGTCCCCATGGACACAAGCAATATCTAGGTTCTGGTAATTATCAATAGGAGTATTTCTCAACAGACCCCTGTCTATGAGCGTAACCATGCTACCAGAGTCCAGCAAAGCTTTAATTTCATTTCCCTCCACCCTTACAGTGCACCAAGGGTGGCCATTTAAACAATCATTTTTGGTAATTGCATATACTGAGCGAGAGTACAATGAATAACTGTTTCTCATATTGCCAACATTACATTCCATAGCAACATCATTCTCAGGGCAGTCCTTTGCAAAATGTCCATACTCTTTACATTGAAAACATTTAATATTAGCATTAGACAACATCTTTAAGGCTATTGTGGACCCTTCCTGCCTCACAAAACTCTTGTCCCTTGCAGTAATGTCCCTCGGGTTGTAAAAACCCATCTGCACCTCCCGATACCCCCTTTTCCCCGGAACAGTCTTACCCAATTTACTGGGACTCTGGATCTTTGGGGTTCTAGGTCTTTCCTGGTTGGGGATTTGTAGAAACTCTCCGGCAGTCAAATAGCGTTCCACCAGGGCAACTAGACCGTCAGCAGTTTTAGGTTCACTCTGGCTGACCCACCGCCGCAGGGAAACAGGCAATCCTCGCAGGAACCGGTCCATCACGAGCTGTTCCACAATGTGACTAGCTGAGTTGACCTCTGGCTGTAGCCATTTCCTGGCAATATGTATCAAGTCAAACATCTGTGACCGCACGGCTTTGTCTTGACTGTAAGTCCAGGAGTGAAATCGCTGGGCCCTTACTGCTGTCGTTACTCCCAGGCGGGCCAAGATTTCTGTTTTTAGCTTTTTATATTCAGCGGCCTGCTCAGGCTCCAAGTCATAATATGCCTTCTGAGGTTCTCCACTCAGAAATGGCGCAAGGAGACTTGCCCATTCAGACGCAGGCCACCCTTCTCTTTCGGCTGTCCTTTCAAAAGCCATAACGTAAGCCTCCACATCATCTGTAGCCACCATCTTTGGCAAATAGTTACTCACTCTCAGAGTCTTAGAACTGTGTGGAATTTCTGCAGCACACCTGCCCAGTCTTTCAGATAGGCCTCGAATCTCCTGCTGCATGGTACGTGTGATATTCTGCTGTTCCTCTCTTTGTGTTAATACCAGTTTTTGTAGCACTGCAATATTTTCTTGCTGGCTGGCAGTAGCTTGCTGCTGTGTGGCAGTGGCCTGTTGCTGTGAGGCCATAGCCTGTAGTAAAGCCTGTACAACTTCCTCCATTTTAAGTGTGGTATTGTTTCCTTAACAGACTATTAGTTTGTTGCCCTCATTCTCCACCATATGTGACCTGGGATCTTGGAAACACACAGTCCTCAAAGCTGGAAACACCACACAAGGTTGTAGCTTTATAAAATACAGTCTGTTTATTATCAGGTCTGGCAAAAAAAACAGGCAAAATAAACATAAACAAAACAAAAAAGAGGCTTGCTCCACTGAGCACTTACTAACAAGTACAACTGTCTGCACTAAGTAGCTTTTCACAAAAGTAATATTGCACAGACCTTTCAAACTTTGTCCTTTAGAGATAATTCCTCTCAGTCTCTCAGGAGAGTGTTTGCAGTTTCCCTTTACTGCTGGCAAATCTACCTCTCAACCCCTGACTGGGGATTTTATTAGCACCTGCTGTTAATTACCACATGCAGGTGAGTAGCTAGCTGAGTCAGACAGAATTCCTGGACTGGACTTTTTGACATAATGTGCTACTTGCAAACTGCGGGGTGGAGCACTGGCCCACCCTACTCTCCAAATACTCCACCCCAGGGACCCAGAAATAAATCACATATTTTCTCTATGTGGCAAACAAACATAACAATTCTCCCTGTGGTTTTCAGACCATACCCCGCACTGCAGCACTTTTGAGGGAATATAGACACCTTCCATTACTATGCCTTGGGTTCTGTCACAATATACATACATACACTATATATATTGTAGCAAGAATCTTTGGCAACCACTGTCTTCTAGGGTTTAAATGCAATAGAGGACAATCCACCTAAAGTTTTCAAAACTTTATTTTCTTCCAAAACTCCAAGGTGACTTTAACAGCAGCATACAGTTTGCTCACAGGTAAGGCAAAATTAACAGATTCAGTCTCTGCACAAGCTTCCAAAACAGCAAATCTCTGTCTGCATTGTCTGCAGCAACACAAATGGCCTTTACAGAATGTAACAGCAAAACAGAAATCCAGCAAAACGTTTAGTACATAATATTTTTCACAACACAACACATCAGGCCTCCTGCCTGGCTGTAAAACCCTAGGAGCAGTAATCATGAGCCACACTTGAGTTTAATTGTCTTTAACAGCTGTAAGGTATCCACAACTAAAAAACACTAATCACTTCCCTGGGGTTTCTTAGCAAAATGGTAAAGTGGAATTTATTAAACTTGGTCTAATATATACTCCCTCTATCACCAAATCAGACTTTCTCTCACACTTCCTCCCTCCCAGCTCACACCTGGTGGAGTGAGCGACCATAGACATTAAAGAGTGTACCCATGAAAGACCATCAGCATTGCCCTGCAAAAGACCTGCTCTGTGCTCAACAATGAAATGAAAAGGCTGCAGACTAAGAAACCATCTAGTCACTCTTGCATTCCTCTCCTTATTCTGACTCATCCATTTCAGAGGAGCATGATCTGTAATCAACCTGAATTTCCTCCCCAACAAATAGTACCGAAGAGACTCTTAAAGCCCACTTAATAGCTAAACATTCTTTTTCAACAATAGAGTCATTTTTTTCTTGTTGGTTTAATTTTCTACTAAGAAATAATACAGGATGCTCCTCCCTTGGTACACTTGGGAAAGAACAGCCCCCACACAAACATCAGAAGCATCAGTCTGCACTATAAAATCTTTACAAAAATCTGGAGTTACCAAAACTGGATAGGCACACAGGGCATCTTTCAAATGCTTAAAAGCCTTGTCTGCTTCTGTAGACCATTTAACCATCACTGGTGATTTTGCCTTTGTAAGATCAGTTAAAGGAGCAGCTATTGTAGCAAATTTGGAACAAACCTTCTATAATATCCAGTCAAACCCCAAAAAGCTCTAACTTGTTTCTTAGTTAGGGGATGGGGCCAGTTTTGTATGGCTTCTATTTTAGTTGTCTGTGGCTTAACTAATCATCTCTCAATTGTATATCCCAAGTACTTCGCTTCCTCTAAACCAATGGTACATTTTGAAGGATTCACAGTTAAGCCAGCAGAGAAAATGGAGTCATGAACTGCCTGAACTTTTGGAAGATGTGATTCCCAATCTGTACTATAAATGATTACCTCATCAAGATAAGCTGCAGCATAACAAACATGGGGCTTTAGAATTCTATCCATCATTCTCTGAAATGTTGCAGGAGCACCATGTAACCCAAATGGCAAAACTGTATACTGAAACAACCCATCTGTAGTTGAAAAAGCAGTTTTCTCCTTTGCCTGATCAGTGAGGGGTACCTGCCAATAGCCTTTCATTAAATCAATTGTTGTTAAATAACGTGCTTTTCCTAGCCTTACCATCAACTTATCATCCCTAGGCGTTGGGTAGGTATAACATTTTGAAATACAATTTAATTTACGATAATCGTTACAAAATCGTACCATCCGGTTTAGGAACTAAGACAATTGGACTGCTCCAATCACTGTGTGAATCTTCAATCACCCCAAGTGTTAACATTTTTTCCACCTCCAATTTAATAGCCTCCCTACGGGCTTCAGGAACTCTATAGGGTTTAAGGGAAAAAAAATTCTACTATAGGGACTAAAACTAGTACCCTGTCACCAGGCTGAAACTCTAGAATTACATTATAACTGTGTTTTTGTGCTTCTTGGGCTTTTCCCATATGTTCCCTAACTATGGGCATGACAGCCTTCATTCCATCTTGCATTAGAGATATATACTCAATAACACTTCTATAGGGTGTAGTTTCCTGTCCCCATGTCTCTTTAACAATATCAAGTAACCCCCAGGGATGTTGACCATCTAAAAGTTCAAAAGGTGAAAACCCTGTGGAGGCCTGAGGAACTTCCCTAATAGAAAACATTAAATAAGGCAATAAAAGGTCCCAATTTTTTTCCATCCACATCAATTGCCTTCCGGAACATATTTTTTAAGGTCGTATTGAACCGATCTACCAGCCCATCAGTTTGAGGGTGATATACTGAAGTTTTCAGCTGCTTAATATGGAGCTGTTTACACAATTCTTTTGTAACCTTAGACATAAAAGGAGTTCCTTGATCTGTCAAAATGTCCTTGGGTATACCCTCTCTACTAAACATAAGCATAAGTTTCTTTGCTATAAATTTTGCAGAACTATTACGTAGGGGTACTGCCTCAGGATAGCAGGTTGCATAATCAAGGACAACCAGTATATACTTGTGTCCTCTTGCTGACTTCACCAGTGGACCTATCAAGTCCATAGCAATTCTTTCAAATGGCACATCAATGATTGGTAAAGGCACTAATGGACTATGAAAATCCTTAGTGGGAGCAGTTAGCTGGAACTTGGGACATGAAGAGCAATATTTATGAACAGCCTTAAACACACCTAGCCAGTAAAACCTTCTAAGGACTCTTTCTTTAGTCTTATCCATGCCCAGGTGCCCCCCTAGTATGTGACTATGTGCAAGATTTAACACTGGATTACGAAAAACTTGAGGTACCAACAACTGTTTAACAATACCTGTGCTCTTTTTGTCTACTCTGTATAGTAGGTTATTATTTACTTCAAAGTGATGATAAGGTAATGGATTTTCTGACTGTGAAATAACACCATTTCCAACCCAGATATAATTTCTTGCTTTAGCCAAAGTGGGATCCTCCCATTGGGCACTTTTAAAATTACCACAATTTACCGCCAAAACTATTAAATCATCATTGCTTTTCTGCACCTGGCTCATTATTCTGGATAGGCTTGTCTCCTATCAATACAGGCATAGGACAATAAGTTTTACTTTTACTGTTTTCTTCCAAATCTATTTCAGAAAAAGTAAACACAAAATCCTCAATTGTTTCATTCCCTTTTGACTCCTAAGCTGAATTTACTATTAAAGCTCATAATTCTAAAAACTTAGGAAAATCTCTTCCTATCATTACCTCATGAGCTAATTTGGGTACTACACCTACCCAATGTTTTAAAGAACCACATTGTGTTTTGAAATTTACATCAGCTGTAGCATATCCACGTTTATCACCATGAACACAAAGAATACCCATTTTATGCATATAATCTATAGTCACATCAGGTACTATAATTTTTGCCACTAATGTAACCATACTACCTGGATCAAGTAATGCTTTACACATTCTACCATTTACAGTCACCAGACACGTGTGAGAGACATCACTATTATCAGGATGAATACAGTTAGACAGAAATGAGTGCGGCCCTGTATTATCACTTGTACTATAGTCCATCAGTTCATCTTAAAGGGCACAGTCTCTGGCAACATGGCCAACCTCATTACACTTAAAACATTTAATACTATGATAACATTTCATTCCAGGTTGGTTATATTTAAATGTTCCTCTATCTCCCAGAGGAGTGTCCCTTGTATCTTGTAAATATAACTTCTGGTCTCTCACCCCCCCCCCCCTTCCCCCTTGAACAGTCTTACCAGTTCTTGTAGAGTTCTGGCAAATAGGAGAGGAGGGTAAATCTGCTGGAGGTAGATGTAAAACTTCTCCTGCCGCAATATACCTTTCCACTAAAGCAATCAGTTGGTCGGCAGTTTGAGGGTCACCCTGACTGACCAATCAACGCAGGGAAGCAGGTAATCCTCGTTGAAAGCGATTCATCACCAATAACTGCACAATATTATTAGTGGAGTTAACCTCTGGTTGCAGCCATTTCCTGGCAAGGTGAATGAGGTCAAACATCTGTGATCTTGCAGCTTTATCAGATGCATATCTCCAAGAGTGGAATGTACTGCAGAAGTCACTCCTAGGCATTCCAGGATCTCAGCCTTCAGCTTGTCATAGTCACTGGCTTGCTCCGGCTCTAGGTCAAAGTAAGCCTTTTGAGGATCTCCACTTAAAAAAAGGTGCAAGTATGCTTGCCCACTCATCTGCTGGCCATTCTTCTCTTTCCACTGTTCTCTCAAAGGCAAGAAGGTACACATCAACATTGTCCTCTGCAGAAATCTTTTGAATATAGTGACTAGCTCGTATAACTTTAGAGCTTTGACAGCCACCAGCAGGATCAGAGTTCAGTCTCTCAGATATAGCTTGAATCTCTTGCTGCAAGGTACATGTGGCATTCTGCTGTTCCTCACAAACCTTCCTGAATGTTTCTGCTTGAAATGTGACCATCTGTTGCACCAGCACTTCAGTACTCTCTTTCTGTGTTTTTGCCATAATCATATCATTCACTGTCTGTGCCAATACTAACTGCTGCAGAGCTGCACAGTTTTCAGCAGCTTTGCTATTGGCCTCCTGTTGCACAGCAGTAGACTGAATCAGTGCTTTAATAACTTCCTCCATGTTGCTTGCAAACTATAAAACCCACAGACATATGGTGGAGAAGGTGGGCCGCCACATTTTATGTCTGTGGGTTTTATAATTTGCAAGCAACATGTCGGCGGCCCGCCTTCTCCACCATATGTAACAAGAATCTTTGGCAACAACTGTCTTCTAGGGTTTAAATGCAATAAAGGGCAATCCAGTTAAAGTTTTCAAAACTTTATTTTCTTCCTAAACACTAAGGTGACTTTATAACAGCCAATAAAAGGGGGTGCACTCTAATAATAATATAATAACCACAAAAAAAAAGTATAAGTATATATACATAAAACCTGCAATGACATATTATAACATTTCCTAATGCGCAAAAAATCTAATAATAATATTGGTATGTTATAACATAAATAAAAAAAATAATAGCAAACCAAAAATAAGGTGAAGTGAGATCAAAACAGTCCCACAGTGAGACAAGTAATACTGTGCTTAGTCAATCAACGTGTGTAGTCCAAACATAAGATGTAAGGCTGCTCTCCTCCTCGCAGATCACTCCAGATCGGGTAGTAAAATGGATACAAAACAGAGGGGCACCTCATGTGTAGATCAGAGGTGTAATCCAACATCACATCGCAAATTGCCAAATGGATACTCACATTTAGCTGGAGCACACTTATGTGCTGGTAGTGACGAGCTGATACCTCAACTAACCCTTGTTCCGGCTGAAATCTGGAACACTGGATATAACTCCAAAGTATGATCTGTCCCAGGGTGCGGTTCCAAGGATAGTGAGGTGCTGACACTTGACTTTAGTTAAAAAGGGGTTTATTAAAATTCACATTAAAAGCATTGAGCATCAAGTGTAAAGGGGCATAAGCATATAGCCCCTTAATGCAATGTGATTTTTGTCTTTACAATCACCGTTTCATCAGGCAACGCATTGCATTAGGGGGCTATATGCTTATGCCCCTTTACACTTGATGCTCAATGTTTTTAATTTTGAGTTTTAATAAACCCCTTTTTAATTAAAGGTGACTTTAACAGCAGCATACAGTTTGTTCACAGGTAAGGCAAACGGAACAGATTCAGTCTCTGCACAAGCTTCCAAAACAGCAAATCTCTGTCTGCATTGTCTGCAGCAACACAAATGTCCTTTACAGAATCTAACAGAAATTCAGCAAAACGTTTAGTACATAATATTTTTCACAACACATCAGGCCTCCTGCCTGGCTGTAATGTACTAAGCTAGAGAAATGCTTCCCTTTTAAACCCTAGGAGCAGTAATCATGAGCCCCACGTGAGTTCAATTCTCTTTAACAACTAAAAAACACAAATCACTTCCCTGGGGTTTCTTTGCAAAATTTTAAAGTGAAATGTATTAAACTTGGTCTAATATATACTCCATCTATCACCAACATCCTACTCTACCCCCACACCCCCGGCTCTTCCTGTCTTTACAGAAGCCTGCGCATAAATTTTACAGCCTGCACGCGGGAAAATCAGGAACAACACGATTTACATAAAAAATAAAGTTATTTTGCACACTTCCTTTTATAAAGAAAATGGCTGTGAATTAGTGCCACCCAGCAAAATGTGCCGCACCAGGCACTGGCCTTGTTGGCCTATGCATTAATACGCCCCTGTTCTGGCCACTTGAAATGGTTGCCAAGCTCAGCCCACTGATGACATCGCTATCTGGGCTGCATCTACACATTCTGCTAAATAGCATTGACAGTCTGTTGAATCTAACTAGTGAGCCTTTTGTGATTGGATGCCATATGCAGCCCAGATCATGATGTCATCAGTGGACTGAACTTGGCAGCCATTTCAAACAGGCCAGAAACACTATTCATTTTAAAATAAATGTTTTACTGTTCCTGCTGCATGATATAGAGAGGAGGCTATTTGTAGCTTAATCAAGGGCAAGACTTTAAGATGACTAAGGTGTAGACTGTCCCTTTAATTTTGTACATTAATCTCTCATGTGGCACTCTATCAAAGCCTTTTACAAATTCAAGTATATAACATCAACTGATTCCCCTTTATGTATAGTTTTACTTACTTCCTCGTAGAATCTAATTTGATTAGGTTGACATGATCTATTTCTCATAAAACCATGTGGATTTAAACTCATAATCTTGTTTACACAAATAAGCTCATCAATATAATCCCTTATGATCCCTTCAAGTATCTTCCCCATTATTGATGTCAGATTAACTGGTCTATAGCTTCCTAGATCTGCCCTGCTTCCCTTTTTAAAGAGTGGCACCACATCAGCTTTATGCCAGTCCTGGGGTACTATGCCTGATGATAATGAGTCTTGAAAAATTAAGAGCAGAGGTTTGTCTAAAACAGTGCAAAATTCCTGTAAAACCCTTGGGTGTATTCCATCTGGGCCTCGGGTTTTATTTATCTTAATATTATTCAGTTTTTTTCCTGATATCCTCTAGAGATAACCCAGTTAATGGTATGGGCTTGTATGTTCTAGTTTGTTTAAAAGTTTCCCCCATTGGTTCCTCTCTTGTGTATACTGAAGAAAATAACATCAATTATGCTTACCTGATAATTTCCTTTTCTTCTGATGGAAAGAGTCCACAGCTGCATTCATTACTTTTGGGAATTAAGAACCTGGCCACCAGGAGGAGGCAAAGACACCCCAGCCAAAGGCTTAAATACTCCTCCCACTCCCCTCATCCCCCAGTCATTCTGCCAAGGAACAAGGAACAGTAGAAGAAATATCAGGACGAAATGGTGCCAGAAGAATATAAGGACGCCCCACATAAAATTACGGGTGGGGAGCTGTGGACTCTTTCCATCAGAAGAAAGGGAAATTATCAGGTAAGCATAATTTATGTTTTTCTTCTTAAATGTAGTCCACAGCTGCATTCATTACTTTTGGGAAACAATACCCAAGCTATAGAGGACACTGAATGCCAAGACAGGAGGGTACAATAGGCGACCCATACTGAGAGCACCAGGCCTGAACCTCTACCCAATAAAAAAAATCCCGCTTCGTCAGAAGCCGAGAAAACATTTCAAGGAAAATCCCCATTGACACTGACTAAGAGCCAGTCCAGAGCCAAACTAGAGATCGCAAAATGGACTCAACTGAGCCAACAGTCCACCAAGAGACACCGTCGACCAACAGACGGTCCCCCACAACTCACCCTACACAAATAAATGGTGAACCAGCTGAATACCCCAAGGGGAACAAGGCAAAGGAGGACCAAGAAAACCGAAAGTCCCTCAATACAAAAATCAGCACCTCCAAGAGTGGGCCCAACACACAGAGACCCAAATCAACCCAAACAGGGAAAGTGGCCATGCCTATACCAGGCGAAACCCGGGACAACAGCAGGCACGGAGACCAAAAAGACGTCTCCCCAACAACCTGCAAGCATGGAACGCATAAAAGAGGCAAAGTTCTCCCAGCGCCTGCCCATGGAATACCCAAGTATTCAACCGTGAAATAGCATGTAATAGACCTAGGCGAAATCCCAAGTTCGAGAAAACAGAGTCCATAACAGGACGACACAGAGGGAGCTTCCAAGGAAGAAAGAATAAGCAGCCATCAAGAAACGGACCGCACAAAACAGCCCCCGACAGAGGGCACGCTCCAGGTAACCTAAGCCGCCGGACCTACTCAAACTGACCTTCAAACTGAGCTATCAAAATAGACTCAGCAAGCTCACACATCCCAAAGGATACTGTGACCCATAGACCACTCTGGCATCCTGACCAACAGACCCAGCAGGGCCACCAATACAAGGGAACAAAGAATCCCAAAAATGGTACAGGAACAAGCGTAAAGATGGCAGAGCCATCCTCCCAGAGTATAAGTACAACCAAACTCTGAAAACAGACAAGGCCATAGACCCAAGTATCTATCAAAACACTGCCCCACAGTCTGACATGGAACCAGCAAGATTCCAGGGGAAACCCAGTCCACTTTTCACTTCCCGACCAGGAGAAGCCCCTAAGAAGGGCTCCTTCTCCCTAAGAATAGAATATCTCCTAAAGAAAAGGGGAAGAGGTCGGAAGTCAAATGTCCTAGAAAGGACCCCCTCACAAGTAGTTTGCCCAACAGAGGCACAGCCAACCCATTCGCCTGCAGAGCAGAGAATCCACAGGTACACTGGCAAACTAACAGGGGAATGCAACCCTATGGCGCACCAGAAACTGGAAATTAGCACAAGCAGCTGACATGGGTTACTCTGTGGCAAGGAGTAACAAATACTCCGATAAACTGGGCCAACCCTTACCCAATTAGGTAGATGGAGCAAGGACATAGCTCCCGTTCCAATCAGTGTGGAACATCCCGACCAGCCCTGAGAATCAAAACAATCCAAAACTGTGAAAGGAGCAATACCCCAGAAGAGGAAGACTCAAGAAGAAAAACAGGTCCGGGTACCTAATAGTTCAGGCAACTAAACACCCCTACTGGTCAAAAAAACAGACAAAGGGAATGGTATATACCACATATGTTCATAGCGCTGTGGAACCTGTTGGCGCTCTACAAATACCTGATAATAATAATAATAATGGTGCATATCCAGAGAATCCGGACAGCAAAGAGAACTTGAAAGCCCTGACCAAAGGAAGGAACCCCCCCTAGATAAAGTCCAACTCTCCAAGGAGTAAGGCTAGAAGCCTAATAATGGGACTTCACAATGGCCTCAGGACAACAAAAGGGATACCTTGAAGTTCAAAACCCCCAATAGCAGGGCTAGTCAACCCATCACCTCCACACAGGCAGAGGACACAGAGGAGAGAAAGGTGCTAAGCCTTCCCAGCTCCGGAAAACCCTGAGCTAAGCAAGTCTCTACAGGGAGCAACCAACGTCCGAACACAGATCCCCAAAGGAGATCTAACTTAGCCGGAGACAAAGGAAGAAGACCCAAAGGTCCCATAACTCCAACAGACCCTATGCGGCCTCGAGTAAAAACCATATCTAGAAACACTAGAAAACGGCATATACGCACCCTTAAAGTGCCAAAATTTGCAACAGGTTTTAAAATAGAAAACCTTCCACATGCCGTACAGCTATCCATACAAGCTGTTGGATAAAGCCCCAATAGGACCATCCAGAAGCCTAAAACTGAAGGCCAAACCAATCCTCAGTGGTAACGGGGAATTAAGCCCATCAGCCCTCCCCCATATAGAGGAGGAAACTCTAGGTTCTGATGAACTCAGATGTCAAATAACATGACGCAGCAGTCATCTATGACTGAAGGCTATAAGGACTGAAACAATCCTTTTCCGCCTCGCGACCCACAGGTCCTCTAGAATGCTTAGTTGAACATAAAAACAAAGATAAATTGAGCAATCAGTGCCACTACCGAACCGGTCTGGCAGAACGGCGCCACGTGTCTGAACAGCCAAAAAAACAAATGAACCCGACAGGACCAGCCTGTACTCAGGGTCCTAACCGACAAGCTGTATAAATTCTCCCACATAGGGGAAATACAAAAACAGACATTATTAAACATAGGACTAACATATTCAAACAACTTCTGAAGAAGTAACAAGCGTATAGATCCCAGATGGTTCCCGAAGGAAAACACAAATAAAAGACAATATATAGGCAACCCGAAGGTTAACGCCCAAAAGACACAGACCTACCCACAGGACCAGCCAAACAGAGCCCTATCTTTCAAAACACTGGGAAAGATCTCAAATAAAGACAAACAGGAGATAACCCCACCTATCTAATGAGGTGCACCATTCGAATTATCAGACTGAAAGTTCCCATATCTGTTAATGATAGGGTCATACAATAACTGAAAAAGATTTCTAAGCAACACACAAAGGCGCACAATCATGTAACGAAAGGCACAACACTCCGCAACAGTTACACCCGCAGGGAACTGTAGAGGCCCACCCCAAGGCAGAAGACCCGGGACAATAGGGCACGAGCACATTCTCAAAGAAACATCTGGACTCTGCAGACGAACAATCGCCAACAATATCTGAAAGCAAAAACATGCTGCAACCTCCAGGGGGAAAACGCCACCCTGCATGTAGGAACCATAAACTGGGTTACCCGCATGTGTAGGAGGAAGAATCGGTAGGAAACTCACCCCCTGGAGGACAGGACCCCCAGAGGCGGATGGCTCAGCCAACCCCTGATTCCCTGAGCCCAAGGAACCGGGTGCTCTCATATGGCATATGGAACAAAACTGGTTGACAGGAGTCAATGAGGCCAAACCGGATTCGTCACCGGACACCGAATCTGAATCTGATATCATAATCGTCTCAATATCAGAATCCTCTGTATCTGAATCTGAAATGAGCACAGTCTCAGCATCAGAATCCTCCATAACTTTAAAGAGGATATATAAATTTGGACTATAAACAGTAAAAAACAAAAATGGCACTTGACACCACCAATGACCAGACCCCTGCGGACTAGAATAACTCCCCACACTGTCAGGAATGCGGAAACAGAACTTAACCACGCCCAGACACAGGGTGAACCGTACAGTCCAAAAAGCGTACCCAGCCAAAAGGCCTCAAAGTTCTAAACCACTAGCCCAAAAACCTCACACATAAGCAGGATGAATCACATAACAAACATGATTATAAACCCCCCTCTCCAATAACCCCCCTCAGGAGATATTAACCCTTGATTCCAAGATACTAACAGAGACTCACTGAGACCCTATGTTATAAGTTAAACCCGCGAGGTGATAGCCTCACGGGAAACATTCACATTACAATACATTGAATAAAGTAAAATGAAACGATCTTACGGGGCTCTATGCCGTGGAACAGGAACACGACTTTTCAAGTGTGACTGATAGTAGGATCGCCTCCTCCATGGACTTGAGAGAAGAAAGCAGGCAGTGGAGCGAAGTTCGACAACTCTGATTGCATGAGGAGCTGTTAACATCAGTCGGGATGGTTTTACAACTCCGGACCCTAACTTTCATACAAGCCCTCACTGAGAGACTGACAGGATTACTTAAAACTCCTGTCCCATGCCAAAGAGTACTACCCTCCATAAAAGACAAAAACAAAAATTAAAAATTCGGACACATCTCTACCAACCTCCTGGGACGAAAGTCAAAGAATGACTTGGGGATGAGGGAAGTGGGAGGAGCATTTAAACCTTTGGCTGGGGTGTCTTTGCCTCCTCCTGGTGGCCAGGTTCTTAATTCCCAAAAGTAATGAATGCAGCTATGGTCTCTTTCCATTTAAGAAGAAAAATTGGTTTAATACCTCAGCCTTCACCATGTCACTGTTGTTGGGGGGCTTGTAGCATGTTCCTACTAATATTTTATTAGTTTTTTTCCCCCACTCCTTATTTCAACCCACAGCATCTCTACGTTGTCACCTGTATCATCATAAATATCTTCCCTTATTGTAGGTTTAACATTAGGTTTAATATACATGCAGATCCCTCCACCCCTTTTTTTTTAAATTTTTTTTTATTTGTTATTTTTATTAGTGGTACAGAGGTCAAGAGACATCAGCAGTAAAACATTACATTATTACATTCAGATACATTATTGATTCTGACTTTTCAAAAAGTCCTCGTTATCTGAAGGATATTTAAGGCTGTCCGGTGTTAAAGTACACTGGGTTTAGATAATTAACAGTATCTGTAGGTAAGCGTTTTCTAGTCTCTTGTAACACAGTGCTTGAGAGAATATGTTAACCATAATGAATATAACAGTCTAACAGGTAAATACAAACAAGATAACAATTTAACCTTGAAAAATTATCCATCTGATCTGTTAAAGTAAGTATCGCTCACCTGAAACAGATGTTTAAGGCAACCATGACGGCCCGGCACTCTCCTACCCTTAGACTGGCGGTTATCCAAGGATGAAGTCATCCAGCAGCTGCTAGTGAGGTTTGTGTAGTGTGTTTGTGGTCTGTAGGATAAGTTGCCTCATAAGTATTCTTGCCACAAGAATCCGGCGTTTAGAATGATTTGTGTTTTGTTACGGCACATGTAGCCGTATTTTTCTAGGGAGAATTGTTGTCATGAACCAAGCCTCCAGACGAAAAAGAAAAAGAAAAGGTCTGGGAGGCATTCTGCTAAGAAGGGCTGTGTGGGGATTTGAACCTGTGACTCTGTGGTTGCTATTTCTGTTTGCTTACATGTTGAGCTACAGCCAGTTCTAGCAATAGCATGGATCTTAAAAGATCTGATAAATAACTATTTGCCTTACTTGTTATTACACCTGTGCAACACACAGGTGTTCTCAATTCTGGAATTAATCAGAACCAACCCTGTGCAAAACCTCCCTATTTAAGGATGGCTTTTAGTCTGCATTTTTGTCTTCACATTGGATCTGTTTTGTCAAGTCAGAACCTGTTTCCTGTATTTCTTTGGAGAAAGATTTCCTTTGCACCTGTTTACAAGGTATTACCAGGAGAAAGCCTTTACCTTTAAACCTGTTACCAATCTACAAGTTTGTTTCCTGCTTTATGCAATTCCTGCACTTGGCCATTGCCAGGAGAAAGATTTCCTTTGCACCTGTTTACAAGGTATTACCAGGAGAAAGCCTTTACCTTAAAACCTGTTACCAATCTTCAAGTTTGTTTCCTGCCTTGTGCATTTCCTGCACTCAGCAATTACAAGGAGAGAGACTTTACCTTTAAACCTGTTACCAGTTTGCAAGTTGTTTCCTGCTTTGTGCAATTCCTGGACTCAGCAATTACAAGGAGAAAGACTTTACCTTTAAACCTGCTACCTGTTTACAAGTTGTTTTCTGCCTTGTGCAAATCTTACATTTCAGTTATTACCAAGAGAAAGACTTTCCTTTTTGAATCTGCATCTCTGCTTACTAGTTTTCTTTATTTTCACTCCTGCTGTATGTGGTCTTAACATACCTGAGTAGCATATTTAAATATTCTGCAAGTATTTGCTTAAACAAAGTATTTTGTTGTTTAAATAAATTTGTTTTCATTTTCAATCAGTATGGCTTCTACTAATCTTCCTTTAAAGCAACTGTTCCAGACAATGAGGCTCTCACATGATATCCTGAGACAGAACATGACAATTGTTCTTCCACCTCCTCTACCCACATAGATTTGTTTAAGATATTAGGTTTTTTCCAGTGCTTGGCTATTAATTTTCTAGCACTGTTGAGGCCAATTTGTAGGACCAAGGTTTTCAGGCGACACGGTATCTTTGGTAGATCTTTTAAAAGGGCTAGACCTGGTGTGAATGTGAAATTAGCTATGATACATTGTTTATAGTAAGCTTCAACTGCTTCCCACAGTGGGCGTACTTTAGGGCAATGCCACCACATATGGACAACGTTACCATGAGCTCCGCAGCCTCTGCAGCATAATCCAGATGTACCAGGGTATATGCTGGCTAGCCTCGATGGGGTAAGATACCACCAAAGTAGTATTTTAAAGTTTAACTCTAGTATCGCAGAGGAGGTTGAGGATTTTTTAACTGAGAGGAATATTTTGTTCCAGTTTTCTATGTCTAAATTTACTGAGAGATCAAGGTTCCATTTAGCTGTGTAGGGTGGCAATGTGTCTGATGCAGTACTTATGACCTCCACCCCTTTTATTACTCCTCTCCCTCCTAAATAAAGTATAACCCTCTAAGTTAACTGCCCAGTCATGTGAATCATCCCACCAAGTTTATTATTATTATTATTATTCTATATTTATAAAGCGCCAACAGATTCCACAGCGCTGTCCATGGGTACAAAGATATAAGTACAACGGTGAAACAATACAATATAACAGGCCCGGACTGGCGATCTGGCATAGCGGGCATTTGCCCGGTGGGCCGCTGGTCCCCTTAGCCCTGCCCACCTCTTAATTATAACCTACACTGATACACTCTACTTTGCTGATGTTCCCTCTAACCCTTTCATTGGTCCTGCGCACCTGTCAATTAAGGCAGCGCATCACAGGGGGCTTCGATCATCCTGGAGAAGCCCTCTGTGTGGCAAAAGTCTGTCAGTGGCACAGTGTGCAGTTGTGGTAGCGCCAGCAAGCACAGTGGAAGCATCGTGGAGGAGTCTGTGTAAAGGAGTTGTGAGAGCAGGAGCTTCTATAATAAAATAGTGAGTAACACACTTGGGAGCTTAATATGCACTGTACAGCAGCAGTGCAGACCCCCAACCAGGGCTGTTTTTAGGGTCGGGCAAACCGGACTGTAGCCCGGGGCACCAAGGAAGCATTAGGATCAAAACTTATGTCTGTTACTGTGTCTGACCACGCAGTGCAGGGAGAGGGCCATAAAACCGGCATCCTGAAACAGGGCAATTTGCAAAAGAAACAAACTTCTCTTGTAGGCTTCCTTCTCCGTGCTGAAAGCCCAAACCCCGCTACTGTCTTCACTGCTGTATTCGGCAGGGGAGTTAGCTGAGCTAAATAATACTAAAAAGGCAGTATTTTTTCCAACAGCTGTGTTAGAAAAAAAAATACTGCCTTTTTAGTATGATTTAAAGTATGTTTGGTAGACAAAAAGTGTCTAGCCACTGGCTGATCACTTTCACCAGTGGCTAGGGCAGCACGTATGGATGCCCTGTGATTGGCCATACGGGTGCGTAGATCATCATTCGTTTTGCCAACGTAATATCTGCCACAGCAACAGTGCAGCATTTACACTATAAACTTGGTAGTACTGCCAAGCATACTTTTTTGTCTGCCAAACATACTGTGGCCGATTTAAAAGGGGGTAATAGAGCCAAATTGTTGTTGCAAAAAGAGTCCAGGTGGATTTACACCTTGGATACTTTAATACCTAGGGGCCTTAATACCCATTTTGATATGCAATGTTTCTAATAATGATCCTGTTTGTACATATTTTACACGCAATAGTATATTGTGTAGTACAGCTAGCCATAGATTCATACTAATCTGATAGTCATACTCTGAGTCTGTAAATTATTAGATTATACAGGGATGATTAAAATTGTATTCATAGGGGGCGGAGCCAGCTACCGTAGGGATCAGACGTGTTTTCACACAGCTCCTGTTTCCTAAGCTACTTTATTATATTTAACATGTCTTTAATAGCTACCTAACCGCTTGTAGCGACTTTCTCACTTAAGAGCACCCTAAGGTGAACATTCTGATTCCCCCAATCCCTAAGAAGCCTTTGTGACTTAGACGGCAGTGTGCGCGGCCCTACCTCCATTGAAACAGACTGATCCTCTCTCTATCTGCAAATACAACCATCTGCCCACCGATTATGGAAGAGATACGAATAATGCTCACCAAGTTGGAGCTACAGATGCAGAATAATTTTAAAGACCTCACGCTTACAATTAGAGCGCAATACACTCCAGAAGAAGACGCTGCAATCAAGATGTCGGATAGAAAGGCCGCTACGCGGCAAGCCCAGACTATGCAAGTTGATCTCCTCAAGATGGGTAACAAGAAAAACAACGAACTGCAGCTCGAGATAAATACTAGCGCTGAAGAGACAAGCATCTGCGAGCTAGGCTCGCCTTCTATACATTTGTATGCCCAGCGGTCTCTAATTAACGCGGCTAGCAACATACAAAAAATAAACTCAGCTCACAGATGGATCCATGAGCTATCGCAGGTACTTGATGGGGGCACAGCAGTTCTGATCACAGAAACAAGCGCTGCTTTGAATGAGGTGATCATTGAAGGATTCCGGAGAAAGTCTAGTCCTCCTCAGACCGGGCAGATAGACACCCGCTCCAGGCCCTATGCGATAGATCCCTCTTCAGATTCGGGAGTCCCTAAATCTACTTTGATTCCTCGCATTGGGGAAACTAAGTACATTACACTTCAGGAGAACCCCTCTCAGGTCTCTTACCTCTGGAATGGTGTGCTGCAGCTAAGACACAGTTTGCAATTTCCTATAGACTGGACAATCGACCACAAGTCTGGAGTGGGGTAAACCTTCCCTAATTGACATGCTGTACTGAAGTATGATCATTGCCCGATCATGCTCAGCGATATTGACATTAACTCTACTTCTTAGAAATTTTTCACCCAACCGTAGTAGACCTGTTTGATAGCACCACAAGGGACTGCTTTGCAACGAGCATTGAACTATGGACTGCAAATAGAATATTACATTCAGCCAGGCTTAGGCTGTTTATTCATGAAGCCACTTAGATTTTAGCATAAAAGTCTCTTATAATTTCTCTCAGAATTATCCCTGGTTTGTTTATTAACTAACTTCCATGTTCATGCTGAAGCTTTTTATATGTATGTTCAAATGTTGCCACATCACTTTTATAGTACTAGTAAAGCTCACAGCTTGTAAGGTGCCCATATCCCTATTAGTAAGCAGGGTATATTGTTTGATGATGATAAGGTCCATTTTTAGATGCTACTGGGCCGTGTCTACTGGGAAAACACGGTCCAGCATATAAGTTTTTATCCCTTACTTATAAAGGCGTGTGGGCTTTGACTGCAAGGCGCTAGACATATGTTGTGCTACAAGTTATAAGATAAAATAACTAAATTGGTTCAAAGTACCTGGGTACTAATTGACAGTATGTAAGGTGTCATATTACCCGTAGTAATGTCAGTGAGCATACATGTAATTTAGACTCTCCCTAGTATATTCTGGTTCTTTATAATGTGTTTAATAATTATTGTTGTCTATATGGGTGCACGTGATCTCTCCATTACTTAAGTGTTGTGTTATATTTATATGTATTATTGACTATAATTTTCTGTGACTATACAACTGTAATCCCTAGTTTATCTATGCTCTTATTCACATCTCTAGCACATAATAGTTTTCTTGATTGAGCCTCTCTCCTCCCTTTCCCGCCGGTACTTATGTCTGCGGGTCATATCCCTTCTCCCTCTCCAACATCGCCTAGAGGTGGCACTCCCCCAGGAGAGGGGCTCACCCAGAAGTCTCCCAAACCCCCTAGTCTCCAATTAATCTGACGACCCCCCTTCATCTGACAATATATTATATGACTCTAGGCCCCCCTCTATAGGAATATAAAGGCTTAGATGAGTGTGATTGTATTTATATTAAGTGATAACACCCTGGTCTCTCCTAAATTTGTCCCTAGCGTAGACACACTAACTGGCTCCGCCCCTCCACCCCCCTATTACATTTTGAGCGGCTCTTGCCCGTTGCATCCCTCTTCCCCATATAACTATAGAGTCACCCCCTCCCTAGTTTTACCCTCATCTGAGTAACTACCTTACTTGTCTTTGTATATAACTAGGAGAGGATCATTTTTGCTTATACTACATCTGTTATACTCTAAAACAAAACTGAAGTCTCTTTATGTAATGACCCATATCGTACGGAAATGTTTTGTGATACTAGAATACATTGTCTCCTAATTTTGCTCTGTACACATTGTTTTGTGAATGTTTTGTGACATACCTTATACTCTGTACTGGTTTTTGACTTCAATAAAAAGATATTAAAAAAAAATAAAAAAAAATTGTATTCATAATTTTTATATCTTTTTGACATATTCCCACCTAGTTAAAGCAATTTTTGCGGTAGGTAGGTTTCAGGGTATTGATTTCATAATTACACTTGATATTCATTACTTTGTAAGTAACATCTTACTTATTCCCCTCATTAGTTAAGCTGTAATATTTATTTGTAGCCAATTTTTGTTTTTGCTAGTTTTGTTACATATTGTAAAGACAAGTCATTCATCACATAAATTAGGGCTACTTAGGTTACATTTTTGTTTATATGAATATTGTTACATTGTAATTTCAGGCATTTTCCATTTTTAACTTTGCTTTTAGTTGTTTGTCCCAATGCAACCACCATACTTATCTCTGAGCATTCTCAGTTGCGCAGATGAGAAGCTGCAGGTGTTTAGCATTCACAGTACAGTGTGGAGGGTATTTAACCCCTTAAAGGGACATAATTTTTTTTTCTTTCATGATTCAGATAGAGAATATCATTTTAAACAACTTTCTAATTTACTTCTATTATCTAATTTGCTTCTTTCACTTGATATTCTTTCCTGAAAAGCATATCTAGATATGCTCAGTAGCTTCTGATTGGTGTCTGCACATAGATGCCTCATGTGATTGGCTCACCAATGTACATTGCTATTTCTTTAACAAAGGATATCTAAAGATCACCCCAAATTAGATAATAGAAGTAAATTGGAACATTGTTTAAAATTGTATTCTCTATCTGAATCGTGAAAGACATTTTTTGGGTTTAATGGCCCTTTAAGGACAAGGCCATTTTTCAATTTCTTTCCCTTAAAGACCAGGGCTTTTTTAACATTTCTGCTGTGTTTGTGTTTAGCTGTAATTTTCCTCTTACTCATTTACTGTACCCACACATATTATATACTGTTTTTCTCGCCATTTAACGGACTTTCTAAATATAACATTATTTTCATCATGTACACACAATGTAAGTCCAAGCACCAAAGGACTATCTTTATATCTTTATCTTTTTCAATCAGCCTGTGGTCCAGGATATTCCCCAAAAACTTGATACAGTTCAAATGTGCCAGTGTTACCTTGCAAACTTGTCCTCAATCATTAGCTTGTTATCAACAATATCAGTTTATTGTGGCATATGATACAGTTAATATGTTTGACATACAATTTCTTACCCGCTCCTTGCGGAAATAACTTGTATTTTCTTTCTGCTACTTGTGCTGAGTGTTGCGTCCCGTCTGTGTGTGCCGGTCCACAGGAGCCTCCTCTCCGATTGCAGTTTTGTGTGACTTCGTTCTGTGTGGGCTACGATTAGCCCGGGCTCCCTCCTCGATCACACATGATGGTTATTATCGCTTCAGCTCTTGCACTTCGTCCTGTTAGTAGCCATATGTGCCACAGCGCTTCATGAGAAATCCTTCTTTTGACCCAGGGTTTTTCAATGTTTTCTCTGGTGCCTGTGCTCACTCCAAATCCCTGTATGGTACTTATTCACACTACGATCTTGCGATCAGAAAGAGGAGCACTAGGTAAATTCCGGTGAAATAAAACTTAGCTTTTATTTAGCTTTTTAGCTCATCTTAAAAACTTTAACAATTAAACAATATCGTAACAGATAGCGTAGCACTCTCTTGCTTACGCGTTTCGGCGATAGCCTAGTGGCATAATGGCATAAATGGTTGTAAATGCTTCTCTGGGATCCCCTTTGTTCAGAAATAGCAGACATATATGGCTTTGGCATTGCTTTTTGGTAATTAGAAGGCCGCTAAATGCTGCTGCGCATCACACATGTATTATGCCCAGCAGTGCAGGGGTTAATTAGATAGCTTGTAGGGAGCTTGCAGGGTTAATTTTAGCTTTAGTGTAGAGATCAGCCTCCCACCTGACACATCCCACCCCCTGATCCCTCCCAAACATCTTTCTTCCCTCCCCCACCCCACAATTGTCCCCGCCATCTTAAGTACTGGCAGAAAGTCTGCCAGTACTAAAATAAAAGGCTGTCTGCCTTTTATAAAAGGCTGTCTGCCAGTACCCAATTTGCCTCCCAAAAATGTATTTTTTTTTTATATATAATTAAATTTTTTCTGTAGTGTAGCTGCCCCCCATCAATACCCTCCTCCCTCTCCCCCTCCCAGATCCTTTTGAGTGTTATCCCCCCCCCTCCCTCTCCCTGTGTCCCATTTACTCATTCATTGGTGGCAGTGGTTGTTGCGCAATCGCGCACACACATGCGCGCCCGTGCTCCCTGCAGGCCCACCGCACGCTCCCGGCATATATAGTATATGTATATATATATATATATATATATATATATATATATATATATATATATATACATATACCCAATATTATACTATAATGCATGTATAATTAGTGTCTATCTACATGTATTTATGTTGTGATTTTTTTCTGTCCCATAAATATGTGTAAGTGTATAAGTTGAATGTGCATGTTTTGTGTGTATGTTGTTTGACTGCATGTATGTGAATGCTGCAAATGGTGTGTGTCTGCATGTATGTGAATGTTGTGTGTGTTGTGGCCTGCATGTATGTGAATGCTGTGTAGTATTTGTGTGTTGTGTATGTTGTGTGGCGGCATGTATGTAAATAAAAAATGGTGGTGGGGAGAAGTGGGCCTTTTTGGCCTAAAATGCCCGGGCCTTTTTTTGGTCCCAGTCCGGCCCTGCAATATAGGACAACATTTTACAGACAAATACAGGGGGAATGGAGGGCCCTATTCCCATGGGAACTTACAATCTAGATGGGTAGGAGAATAGGAAACAGGAGGTGGGGACTGCGAAGGTGAGAATGATGTTAGTGAGGAGTTAGATGAGGGCAATTGTAGGTTAAGTGAAATTCATTTGTTAAATGAGTTGGGTGATAAGCTTCCCTGAACAAAAATGTCTTTAGGGAGCATTTAAAGGAGGACAGGTTAGGGGAAAGTCTGACAGCTCAAGGAAATGTGTTCCAGAGGGTTGGTGCTACATGAGAGAAGTCCTGTAGTCTAGCATGGGAGGAGATGATGGTAGAGGAGGCAATGAGCAGGTCATTGTTGTATCTTAGGGGGTGGGCTGGAGTATATTTGTTGATGAGGGAGGACAGATAGGGTGGGCAGCATTGGTGAGGGCTTTGTAGGTCAGGGTGAGAATTTTGAATTTAATTCTGCTGAATGGGGAGCAAGTGAAGGGGCTCACAGAGAGTTGCAGCAGATACAGTGCACCAGGAGAGGTGGATTAGCCTGGTAGAAGCAATTAGGATGGATTGAAGGGGGAGAGGCAGGAGAGAGGGAGGCCAGTTAGTAGGTTATTACAGTAATCAAGTCAGGAAATTACCAGGGAGTAGATTAGCTGTTTAGTAGTTTCAGGGCTCAGAAAAGGATTAATTTTGGAGATATTGCATAGGTGGTTACGGCAGGATGAAGAGAGCAATTGGATGTGGGGTATGAAGGTCAGATTTTAGTCAAGTGTGACTCCGAAGCAACAGACTAGGGGTGATGGGGAGATAGTGGTGCCGCCAACAGTGATAGAAAAATTAGAAACTGGAGTAGAGTAGAGGGAGGAATTAGAAGTAGTTCGGTCTTGGACATGTTTATTTTTGGTGGTGAGATGCCATCCAGGAGGAAATGCCAGATAAGCAGTTGCTGATGTGAAAATTGACAGAAGGAGAGGGTGCAGAAGTTGACAGGTAGATCTGGGTATCATCAGCATAGAGGGGATAGTTGAAGCCATAGCTGTTGATAAGTTTACCCAGTGAAGAAATGTAAATAGAGAAAAGTAGAGGACCCAGAACAGAGCCTTGAGGTACTCCAACAGACAATGGAGATGGAGAGGAGGAGTCACCAGCAAAAGAGACAGAGAAAAATCTGTTAGAGAGATAAGAGTGAATCCAGGAGTGGGCAGTGTCACAGAGCCCAAGAGAGCTGTCAAAGGCAGCAGAGAGGTCAAGTAAGATGAGTATAGAGCAGTAGCCGTTGTTTTTAGCAGAAAAGAGATCATAAGTAACCTTGGTGAGGGCAGTCTCAGTTGAGTGTTGGGGACGGAAGCCAGATTGCAGGGGGTCAAGCAATGAGTTGGAGGACAGGAATTGGGGTAGGCGATCAAAAAATAGTTTTTCAAGGACTTTTGAAGCTATCAGTGATATGGGGCAGTAGTTTGCAGGAGAGTTAGGGTCGAGGGAGGGTTTTTGGAGAATGGGGGTGATCTTTGCATGTTTGGAGGAAGATGGGAATGAACTGGTAGAAAGGGAGAGGTTGAATATGTGAGTAAGAGCTAGAGTGAGGGTGGAAGACAGAGAAGGTATTAGATGTGTAGGAATAGGGTCAAGTGAGCAGGTAGTGCGGTGTGAGAAAGACAATAAGGAACCCGCTTCACTCTCAGTGGTTAGGGGGGAGGGTGCAGAGAGTGGCAGAGGGGGTGACTGGGAGCAAAGTTGGGGGATTGCAGGCTTGTGTTGAAATGTTGCTTCGGATGGTAAGAGTTTTATTGAAAAAGTAGTCAGCCAGGTCTTGAGCACTAAATGCAGGTTAAGGGGGGTGGTGCAGGTGGGTAGAGGAAAGTCGTTTAGGGTTTGACAAGTGAAAAGCTATAAGAGAAGAGAAGTAGGTTTGCTTAGCTAAGTGCAGGGCAGAGGTTTAAGAATAAAGAACGAACTTATAGCGGATGAAATCAGGTTCAGAGCGGGATTTCCTCCAGGCATGTTCAGCATCGCGGGAGCATTTTTGTAGGTGCATGTTTGTGGAGAGTACCAGTGCTGGAGCAGACAATGTGGCGCTTTGCATATTTGGGGAGGAGCAAGAGTGTCAAGTGCAGAGGAGAGAGTATTGTTATAGTGGGTTGTAGCAAGGTCGGGGCAGGATATTGTGGAGAGGCTCCACAGTGTGCAGATTTCTACAGGTGCGGGGGCGAGGGGGAGAAGTCGGTTTAGCCTGTATATTAAGATTAAAGGTAAGCAGATGGTGGTCTGAGATGGGAAATGGGAGACAGGCGACATCAGTGAGGGAGCAGAGATAGGAGAATACCAGATCAATAGAGAGTCCATTGCCGTGAGTAGGGAATAGGGTGGATTGTGAGAGGCCAAAGGAGTTAGTGAGTGAGAGAAGTTTAGAGGTAGCAGGGGCAGATGGCTTATCAATGGGGATGTTTAAGTCCCCCAGAATTAGAGTAGGTGTATTTGTAGAGAGAAAGTGAGGAAGCCAGGCAGCAAATTTCTCAAGGAATTGGGAGGTGGGTCCAGGGGGGGATAGATAACTGCCACTCTGAGAAAGAGGGGGGAGAACAGGGGAATGCAGTGGACTTTAAAGGAAGAAAGAAATAGAGATGGAAATGGAGATAGGAACTGATAGGATCAGGAGGGGGAAAATAATCCAAACACCGCCACCATGTCTCTCACCTGGCCTAGGCTAAAGTGGAGACCACCGTGCGTGAGAGCAGCAATGGAATCAGTGTCAGAGGAAAATAGCCAGGTTTCAGTAATTGCTAAAAGATTGAAAGCGTTGGAAACAAACAGGTCGTGAACAGTTGTAAGTTTGTTACAGACAGAGCAAGCGTTCCAGAGAGCACAATAAAAGAAAGGGGATAAATGTTGTGGGTTAATGGAGATGAGATTGTTAGTATTGTGTGTCCTAGAGTTTTTGTAGTGGGAGACTGCGCAAGAGTGTGGACGTTTGGTGATCGCTGCAGGGCCAGGGTTAAGAGAGACGTCACCAGCAGCAAGCAGTAGTAGGAGTGGGAGTGACAGATGGTGATAGTGATACTTGTAGGAGCGGTATGATTAGAAACAGGAGAGTTAGAGGGGGAAGTGTTTCTAAGGAGACAGAGTAGTTCATGAGAGGACAGGATAGGGGATGAGAGAAGGGAGGGTGAGATATGAATAGTGTGGGGGTTGTTGTTATTGTTATAGGGACATATAGTGAGTTTTAGGAGAAGGGCAGACAGAGAGCAGAAAGTTTCAGTTATACTGATAATATGATAGTCCTCTTCTGCAACTAAGAGCTCCAGCTCCCCCATTTTACCTGTCATGCTTCTTGCATTTGCTGTCACACATTTCATTTTCATGTGCTTTCTGCTGATACTTGGTGCTCCAAACTTTCTAATGTGACATTTCCTAAGTCATCCCTTCCTTGAGATATTCTAGGTGCCACATATTCACCCCTTTGCCTAGTTTAAAATATTCTCTAAGTGAACTACCATCCTCTCCTCCAACACACCTGCACCCATGTCATTAAGGTGCAATCCATCCTTACTATACAAATTGTACCCAAGTGAAAAGTCAGCACAGTGCTCTAAAAAGTCAAACCCCTCATTTTTACACCATGTTTTAACCATGAATTAACTGATCTTATCTCCTTCTGAGATACTCAGTTAGCGTATGGCACTGGAAATAGTCGAAAGCTAAACCTAGGAAGGCTCATATGCAAATTTCTAAGCCCCCTCAGTGCATTTCACAGTGTTCCACAGCTAGAGGGCGTTAGTTAATGTGTGTCATATAGATAACATTGTGCTCACCCCCGTGGAGTGGGTACTGATTGTCTAAAATGCAAGTCTGCCCAAAGAACTGAAATAAGGGGGCAGTCTGCAGAGGCTTAGATACAAGGTAATCACAGAGGTAAAAAGTACATTAATATGTAATATTTTACTATTAAAAACAGGGATACTTTAATTCATGAAAGTTTACATTGCACCGGATTTTACAAATACCTTCTTCTTCTGAAGCGCCGGATCGCCAATCCCATACCTGCAGGTCCTCTGTACTTCATCAGCAATGACAAAACCGGCTCTTTACAATCACGGCTCCTCCCCCCCCCAGAGCGTTCATCTGGTGAGGCCACGCCGTGATTGGAGTAAGTATTTGTAAAATGTAAACTTTCATGAATAAAAGTGCATCTGTTTGTAATAAAAAAAAAAAAAAAATTTAAACTGGGCACTTTATCATGAAAGTTGACATTCACTTTAACTGGGTTATCTCTAGAGGATTTTAGGAAAACGAGGTAATATTAAGGAAAATAAAACTCCAGGCCTAGACGGAATACACCCAATGGTTTTACAGGAATGTAGCACTTTTATAGCCAACTCTACTCTTAATTTTTCAAGACTCATTAACCTTAGGCATAATACCTCAGGACTGGCATAAAACTGATATGGTGCCACTTTTTAAAAGGGAAGCAGGGTTGATCCAGGAACCTATAGACCAGTTTGTCTGACATCAATAGTCGGGTAAATACTTGAAGGGATTATAAGAGATTATATTGATGAGTATATTCGTGTAAACAAGATAATGAGTTCAAATCAGCATGGTTTTATGAGAAATAGATCATGTCAAACTAAATCTAATTAGATTATACGAGGAAGTGAGCAAAAATATACATAAAGGGGAATCAGTTGATATGATATTCTTGTATTTTGCAAAGGCGTTTAATACATTGCCAAATGAGAGATTAATGTACAATATTATGAGACTGGGAATATCTGAAAATGTTAGCTCATGCATAAATAACTGGATAAAAGACAGGGAGCAACGAGTAGTTATAAACAGATCATACTCAGATTGGACAAAGTTAATCAGTGAAGTCCCCCATGGATCAGTACTAGGCCCTGTTGTTTTTAATAATTTTATTAATGACTTAGAGCAAGGATTAAATAGCAACATCTTTATTATTGCAGATGATACAAAGTTGTGTAAGGTCATTAGGTCAGGGCAGGATGAACTTGATTTACAAGGGGATCTACAAAAAATAGAAGAATGGGCAGGTAAAGGAAAAATGAGAATTAATATTGGAAAATGCAAGGTTCTGAATTTTGGAAGTAAAAATAAGCAGACAACCTATTATTTAAATGGGAATAGATTTAGCAAAACTAAAGAAAAAAGGAATTTCTGATTAGTAATAGATAACAAGATAAAGATGGGTGCACAATGCAGGGCAGTGGCTTCTAGGGCTAATATGATACTAGCATGTATTAAAAAAGGCTTTGATGCAAGTGATGAAAGCATAATTCTGTCACTATATAAATCCCTGGTCGACCTCACCTTCAGTATGGAGTGCAGTTTTTGGGACCAATTTAAAAAAAAAAAAATACATTGCAGACTTAGAAAAAGTTCAGAGAAGGGCCACAAAGCTAATAAGGGAAATTTAGAATTTAAGCTATGAGGAGGAGAAGTTAGCCAAACTGGGTTTGTTTCTCTCTAAAAAAAAAAGGCGCTTGAGAGGTGACATGATTACTTTATATAGATATGGCAGAAGCTCTGTTTATTCCAAGAAAATTGTTTGTGGCAAGGTCATCATTTAAGGCTGGAGGAAAGGAGATTTAATCTCCTTCAACGTAAAAGAGTATTCAAATTGTGGAACTCATTACCTAATGAGGTAGTAAATCCTAATACCTTAGATACATTTTAAAATGGTTTGGATACATTTCTGGCTAGAAAAATAATTTAGGGATATGATTTCTTGTGTTAAATTGGTCACTTTTTTAATGGGATTAATTTATGTTGCTTACATACAAGGTAATCACAGAGATATAAGGTATATCAATATAGGGTATATAGGGTTTATCTATCTTTTTAAACCATAACAATTTTGGAGTAGACTGTCCCTTTAACTGCCAAGGTAAATGCAGGACACATAGAAATTTTACTCCAAACTGGATGGTCTAAAACAAGGATGACCAACTGGTGGACCAAGGGTTATATGTGGCCCTGTATACTGTTTTTTGCGACCCCTAAGCAAAAGCAGAAATAACAATCACCTAGATTACAAGTTTTGCGTTCAGGTTTTAACGCTGAAAAAATGGCCATTTGAGCATAAACACCGTACCGCAGCCATTATGAGTCTTGTCGGTATAGCTGTACTCAACTCAACTCAACGTCAATCCTGCACTTAAATAAATTACGTTTTTGCGTAAGATTTCCATAGCGCTGCCATTACAAGTTTTGCGGTGAGGCTAAAATGCTTGCATTCCAGTCTATACTGACACGATCCTTTCCGCAATCTGAGACCAGTAGTTATGAGTTTTGCGCCACAAAACTCATAACTAAAGTTGTTGTTGTTCAAATTAGCCAACAGAATTTCAGTAGCTCTCATCCTATTGGCTGATTTGAACAGCCAATAGGATTTAAGAAGCTCTCATCCTATTGGCTGATTTGAATTTCAAAAATCAAATCAGCCTATAGGAATGCAAGGAACGCCATTTTGAATTGCGTACCTTGCATTGAAGATTTAGTATATGGCGGCGATGAAGAGGATGCTCCGCGCCGGATGTCTTCAAGATAAACCTGCTCCGTGCCGCCGGGATGAAGATAAAATATGCCGCCTGGATGGATGAAGACCTCGCCACTTGGATGATGACTTTGCCACCTGGATGAAGACTTCACCGCCTGGATGTCCAGACTTCAGAAACTGTAAGTGGATCGTCGGGGGTTAGTGTTAGTTTTTTTTAAACTTTTTTTTTTTTTTTTAGATTAGGCTTTGGGCGTTCTTAATAGAGCTAAATGACCTTTTCAGGGCAATGGGTAGCTTAGGTTTCTTTTAGAGTTAGGTTTTTTATTTTGGGGGGGTTGGTTGTGTGGTGGGTTTTACTGTTGGGGGGTCTTTGTATTTTTTACTGGCAAAAGAGCTGTTAAAATTAGGGCAATGCCCTATAAAAGGGCATTTTAAGGGCTATTGGTAGCTTATTGTAGGCTAGGGTTTTTTTTATTTTGGGGGGGACTTTTTTATTTTTATAGGGCTATTAGATAAGGTGTAATTGTTTTTATTTTGGATCATTTTGTTTGTTATTTTTCGTAATTTAGTGTTTGTTAATTTTTGTAATTTAGTATTTTTTGTGATTTAGTATTTTTTGTAATTGTAGATTTAATTTTTTTAGTAGTGTTAGGTTTTCTTAATGTGTAATTTAATTAATTATTTAATTAATTTAATTGATACCCTTTTTAATTTTAGTATAATAGTAATGTTAGGTTAATTGTTAGTTTAAACTTAGTTTTTTTTAATTTCCCAGGTAAGTTTTTATTTATTTTAAGATATGGATATTGGATATTGTAATTTTAATTTAAAGTTAGGGGGTTGTTAGGTTTAGGGGTTAATAGTTTAATTCCATTTTTTGGGGGCTGTCGGTTTAGGGGGTTAATAGGTTTATTTAGTGGCAGTGATGTGGGAGGCCTGATGTTTAGGAGTTAATAACTTTATTTAGTTGCGGCAATGTCGGGGAGAGGCGGAATAGGGGTTAATGGCTTTATTATAGTAGCGGCGATGTCGTGGAACGGCGGGATAGGGGTTAATAACTGTATTTAGTGGCGGCGATGTCGGGAGCAGCAGATTATCGGTTAATAGCTTTATATAGGTGTTGGCAATGTCTGGAGCGGGATATTAGGGGTTAATAGCTTTATGTAGGTGTCAGCGATGTCGGGGCGGCAGATTAAGGGTTAATAACTTTATGTAATTTCGAATTAAAATTGGGCTTTTGGGTAATTATTAGGGATGGACGAATGTTTTGCAATATTTGAAAAATGAAACAAATTTTAACACATTTGTTTGTTTCGAATGTTTGTACAACATTCCAATATTTGTTTGATGTAACAGTATTTCTAATGCTTTCTTTAAATGTAGTATTCTATTCTATTTACTGAAAAAAAAATAAGCGTTTAATGACTTCAAGTGCCCCTGTTTTTAAGATTATTTTTAAAAACTGGGCTTTAAATCATTAAACTTTACAAAAATTTTAAATCGAATGTTACATTCGACATTTCAAATGTGGATATTTGATCTAATTATTAACATTCGAAAACAAAAGTAACATTTGGAAATCGGAAAAAACACGTGATTACCAAATTTGAATGGATTTTCATCCTTATCAACATTCGATCGTCCAAAAAGAATGTTCACAGGCCAAAAGAATAACAAATTCAGCACATTCGCGCATCCCTAGTGACCACAACTCAAAAAAGACCTCTGGAGACAACAGCCAATGGGCACTCTGTAACTGAACATAGCCCTGTGCCTCTGGATATTTTTAAGAAGAATATTGTTTAATAAACATAAATGTAAATACGGCCAATTGATCTAATGCCCAGGAAATGTGTACAGGAAAAATAAATCTGAGCAAATAATGGTTTTCAAAGTAATCAAAGGACTATGAACCATTTGTCTCAATCATTAGTGGCTTAAAATATTAAGTAGTAAAATAGATTATTTTGCCATAATTTTTCAGGGCTTGCCCATATTTGATGTAATTATATTTTCCACTGTGTTAAACTATTAATAGTCTTTCCTGATGCAATGACTATGCAAAGGTGTTTCTGTTACCCTAAGCACTGAGTCTCTGATTTAGTTTCTATGCTTTTAATCTAGATAAACAAATTTCAGTTTCGTTTCTCTTGCAGAGTGCAGACTAATATGAGGGAGGAGCTGGACTGGACTAGTAGATCCAGAAGCAGCTCTCAGTCAGACTCAGAACGATGTCCGACCCCACAGTAACCGCTTACCTAACCAAGCTGCTCTGCTCCAATGAGGGGCGGCTACTCCGGACCCGGCTGTGCGAGCTCCTGGACCTGTCTGTAGAGCAGATAGACCAGATTCTGCGGGAAGGGGCGCATTGCTTTCTGGTTCTGTCCGGGGATCTAGTGGTGGCCCGAAACCCAATAAGAATCTGCCCGGAGTACATAAGGGAGCAGCCGGAGGCGTATGAATGCGAGAAGCTGCACCTGTGCCGTTCTATGTCAGAGGCAGGTGCGGGAACATGAGGTAAATAATCTGGGGATTGGGTTAAATCCTGATGGCGAAAAGTTTCACTAAATGACCAGTGACTGGAGGGTAAAACACACAAATAACTGGCTGCTGTTACATCTGTTGTTGGTTCATTCGGGTACATACAATACTGTCCTTTACTCATCTATTTGTTTTGTCTCTACTATGCCCCCTCTAACTTCATTTCTTTATTCCCCCCCCCTCTCCCCCTATGATCTATGCTTTTTTTTGTTTTCTTTTGTCTCCCTCATTTCCTCTATCTCTACTAGGATTCTACTTTTTGATGGTGAACCTTTCACTGGTAGTCAGACTTTGTGCTCTGTGATTGTCACAGAATAAAATTGACTGCAATACACAAAATACCTCTTGAAATTGTATTTGATTCTCCATTTGATAAAGTGAACACTGCTCTATTATTTATTTTATTATTATTATTATTATTTTATTATCATTATTATTTGTATTATTAGCATTCTTATTATTATTATTATTATTATTATTATAAAAGCATACAATTGCTTGAGTTACTGCAAGTAATATACTACAAAACAGCATTAAAAAAATATAGGTTTAGCATTTTGTATTTTAAAGCCCAAATTGGCAGTATACGTGCGTTCTAGAGGTGCTGAGTGTACTGCAGGGCCATTGGCAGGCTATGCACTGAGCATACCTACCAACCAGTAATCCTGCACATGCTCTGGGATTGTACATGCTAAGAACATGTTAAAATAAAAAGAAATGTAAACACACTTTTTATTCCAGAGCGTTCAGCCCAGCACACTGTTGACCTCTATGTCCCTTTACAGCTACATTCTAATACAAAAATGACATTCAGTAAGTAATTTGTTAGAGCATGTCACATCATGTCTGCATAACTGGTTGAGATTAATATGTGTTTAGTTTCCATTGCTGTTGTAAACTGTGTATACTGGTGGTATCATAAAGTATCTCTGTAGACCACTGGTTTTCAAACCTGTCCTCAGGCCTCCCTAACAGGTCAGATTTTGAGGATATCTGAACTTGGTTAAATATTCAGATGATTAATAAACATGATTATCTTACCTGCTCTCACTCAAGGTAATCCTGACAATCTGGCCTGTTAGGGAGGTTTGAGGACAGGTTTGAAAACCAGTGCTGTAGACTTTAATGGAAATACTTGTTGCCACCAGTTTACACAGTTTATAACCATAGTGGAAACTAGGCCATAGGTAGACTCCCACTAGGTGGCTGCAAGCCAGTGAGTCAATCAAAAGTGGCAGTCATGTGACCCCACCAGTTGCTGGCCTTTTTGCCGTTTGGGAACTACAACAATAAAAGCTCCTTTGTGGGATTATATATGTGTGCTTATTGCTTAACCTGTCTGCTGTGGTTAAACACATATAGCTAGATTACAAGTGGAGCGCGAAATATCGCTTTTTGCGAAAGCAATATTTGTGCTCCACTTAGTAATACCAGCGCACACGCAAATGTGCGCTGGTATTACAAGTTAGTAGCAATGTGAACGCGACCTTGAGTTTCCATTGCATGGAAGCATTGCATTCACAAGAGCACTCTTCCATATGCTCTAATGGGAGCCTCGTTCTCATGTTGTTAGATACGGCATGAGGACCTAGCCCACCATTATTATTATTATCGGTTATTTGTAGAGCGCCAACAGATTCCGCAGCGCTATAAACAAAGGGGGAGTACAACAAAACAATTATAGGGTAGAGGGCCCTGCCAAGAGTTGCACTGTTGTACTCAGCTCTTAAGAAGGTGATCTACAAACAGCTGGACTCTTAGGCTTACATGCTAAGAGGGTTCAGGGGATTGCAGTGGAGGAGAGGAACTGGTAATAGGAAAGGTCAGCGTAGGTTGTATGCGTCCCTGAACAGTAGAGTCTTTAGGGAGCACTTGAAGCTTTTAAAACTAGAAGAGAGTCTTGTGGAGCGAGGCAGAGAGTTCCACAAGATGGGAGCCAGTCTGGAGAAGTCCTGTAAACGGGAGTGTGATGAGGTGACAAGAGAGGAGGAGAGTAGGAGGTCATGAGCAGAGCGAAGGGGACGGGAGGGAGAGTATCTGGAGACAAGGTCTGAGATGTAGGGGGGAGCAGTGCAGTTGAGGGCTTTGTATGTAAGAGTGAGAGTTTTGTGTTTGATCCTAGAGGCAAGAGGAAGCCAGTGAAGGGATTGGCAGAGAGGCGCAGCAGATGAAGAGCGACGTGTAAGGAAGATGAGTCTGGCAGAGGCATTCATTATGGATTGTAAAGGAGCTAGGCGGCAGGTGGGGAGACCAGAGAGGACAGAGTTGCAGTAATCAAGGCGGGAAAGAATGAGAGAGTGGATTAAAATCTTAGTTGTGTCTTGTGTAAGGAAGTGTCTAATTTTAGAGATGTTTTTAAGGTGGAAGCGGCAGGCTGTAGCCAAGGACTGAATGTGACGAGTGAAGGAAAGATCTGAGTCAAATGTAACCCCGAGACATCGGGCATGCGGTGTAGGGGTAATGATGGAGTTATCGACAGTTATAGAGATATTGGGGGTGGAGATTTTGGAAGAAGGGGGGAAAATGAGGAGCTCAGTTTTGGAGAGATTTAGCTTGAGGTAGTGAGAGGACATCCAGGAAGAGATGTGAGAAAGACAGTTAGTGACACGGGTTAGCAAGGAAGGAGATAGTTCTGGTGCAGAGAAGTAGATTTGGGTGTCATCGGCATACAAATGATATTGGAAACCGTGGGACTTAATAAGGGAACCTAGTGATGACGTATAGATTGAGAAAAGAAGGGGACCGAGGACAGAGCCTTGCGGTACTCCAACAGAAAGTGGTGACGGGGCAGAGGAAGCCCCAGAGAAGGCTACACTGAAGGTACGGTTTGACAGGTAGGAAGAGAGCCACGAAAGGGCTGTGTCACAGATGCCGAAGGATTGGAGGGTTTGGAGCAAAAGAGGGTGGTCGACAGTGTCAAAGGCTGCGGACATGTCAAGGAGAATAAGCAGAGAGAAGTGGCCTTTTGATTTAGCTGTAAGTAGGTCGTTGGTGACCTTAACAATAGCTGTCTCTGTGGAGTGATAGGGAGGAAATCCAGATTGCAGCGGGTCAAGAAGGGAGTTTAACGTAAGGAAATGGGATAGGCGTGCATATACTAGTTTTTCGAGAAGCTTTGAAGCAAGAGGGAGGAGGGAAATTGGGCAGGAAGTTGGATGGGGAGGTAGGATCAAGGGAAGGTTTTTTGAGGATAGGTGTGACCAGTGCATGTTTCATTGATGAGGGAAATGTACCAGTACTGAGGGAGAGGTTGAAAATGTGTGTTAGTATAGGGGTAAGGGTAGCAGAGAGAGAGGGGAGCAGCTGTGAGGGGATAGGGTCAAGGGGACAGGTAGTGAGGCGAGAGCGCAATATAAGTGCTGAAACTTCGTCCTCAGTAACAGGGGAGAATGAACTAAGTTTCAGGTTATGAGGGTTGTGGTTGAGTGAGAGTATTTGAGGGGGGGAGAGAATGGAATTGTGTTGAGAGCTGATTTCATGTCTGATGGAATCAATTTTGTTAATGAAGTGACTGGCAAAGTCTTGAGCTGACAGAGAAGTTGTATTAGGAAGTGGGGGAGGGCGGAGGAGAGTATTGAAAGTGGAGAACAGACGTTTTGGGTTTGAAGAAAGATTAGAGATAAGAGTAGAGAAGTAGTGTTGCTTGTGGAGATTAAGGGCAGAGTAGTAGGAGTTCAAGATGAATTTGTAATGAAGAAAATCAGCTGAACTCCGTGATTTTCTCCAATGTCGTTCAGCAGTACGGGAACATCTGCGTAGGTACCGTGTCAGAGGAGTATGCCAGGGCTGGGGATGAGTGTGTGATTTCCTAGCAGTGGTAAGAGGGGCGAGATTGTCAAGGACGGATATAAGGGTGGAATTATAGTGGCAGATAGATTGTTCAGGGCAGGAAAAGGAGGAGAAGGATGAGAGGAGCGGTTGAAGGGAATTAGCAAGTTGTTGCTGATCTAAAGACCTAATGCTTCTGTGAAGTTTGGTGTGAGGAGTAGAAGGTGGGAGAGTTGTAGGAAGGGATGATATGTTGCAGGTAAGGAGATGGTGGTCAGAAAGAGGAAAAGGGGAGTTTGAGAAGTTTGAGAGAGTGCATCGATAGCTAAAGATCAGGTCAAGGGAATGACCGTCTTTGTGAGTGGGAGAATCAGTCCATTGTGACAGACCGAAAGAGGAAGTGAGTTGCAGAAGTTGTTTAGCAGAAGAGGCAGTGGGATTGTTAAGGGGGATGTTGAAGTCGCCAAGAATGAGGGCAGGGGTGTCTGAGGAAAGGAAATAAGGAAGCCAGGCAGCAAAGTGATCTAAAAATTTAGTTGGGGAGCCAGGGGGGCGGTATATGACTGCAACACGTATAGAGAGGGGAGAGAATAACCGAATCATGTGTGCTTCAAATGAAGAAAATGTGAGTGAAGAGAAGGGCTGAATTTGTTGGAAGGTGCACCGAGAGGAAAGTAAAATACCGACACCACCTCCTTGTCTATTGCCAGACCTAGGAGTGTGGCTGAAATGGAGACCCCCATGTGACAGTGCAGCAGTGGATGCTGTGTCTGAAATAGAGAGCCAGGTTTCTGTAAGAGTGGGAGATAAAGAGATCATGGATAGAAGTTAACTTGTTGCAAACAGAGCGAGAGTTCCAGAGTGCACAAGTGAAGGGGGAGGCTTTTTTAGATGTAAGAGGAATGCGATTAAGGTTACCAGAGTTTAGTTTATGAAGTCTATTGAAAGGCACACAAGGATGTGAAAGGTTAGGAGGTGGTGAGGGACCAGGATTAGGGGAGATGTCACCAGCAGCTAGTATGAGCAAGAGGGAGAGTGACATGAGATGAGAAGCAGATTTGCAGTAATGAGACTGTTGTTTAACTGAAGTGCAGGGGGGAGAGAGAGTATTTAGGAATAAGTAGAGTTCATGAGTACAAAAGTAAGGGGAGTATAAGAGAGATGGGCTAATGAACAGTGCAGGTGGAGAGGGAGAAGGAGTAAGTGAGTAATGTAGTTTGTTATAGAGACAAGAGGTAGCAAAAAGGAGTATGAAGATATTGAGCATTATTATGAAAGTGGGAACCAAGTAAACACATAAGAGACAGTGTTACAGCAGCACTTGCAAAAGGATACAATGAGATACATAAAACACAGTATTACAAGAGTACTTGCCTTGTGTCTTGCCCCTTGCCCAATTCTTGTATAATTCTTAAAAATTGATGCCTCACTTATAAAATGTTCACTTTGAAAATGTGAACATATGCTATTGTTAAAAAGTACACAGCCCTGTTACCAATGCACACACCCCTGTGCAATGCACATCCCCTAACTAGTCTGAAATATATACAGGTAGGGCAGTCAGCTGAGTCCACTAAATTTACTTAATTGCTAATCAAAGACAGTTGGTAAGGCCAATTGGAATGTTAGAATCTGGTCAGGGTGAGATGAGTTAAGTAAACAGACAATAAAATTTGGAGGGGGTTAAAACTGTGACATAAGAAAACTATAAATTTTAGAGTTATAGCAAGTATTGATAAGGAGTGAGCATCACATGGCAATTAACTAGACATTAGAATTGAGGCATTGGGAAAAATCATTACAAAAAATGCAGGACTTAATTTTAACAGCCTAAATTCAATTGCTCAATATACATATACACAGAGAGACTTGGTGTAAGATGACAGAAAAGCAGGGAATGGCAGGATTTCAATGCAGGGCCTTAATTCACGTACCAAAAAGAGAGACTTGGTGTAAGATGACAGAAAAGCAGGGAATGGCAGGATTTCAATGCAGGGCCTTAATTCACGTACCAAAAAGAGAGACTTGGTGTAAGATGACAGAAAAGCAGGGAATGGCAGGATTTCAATGCAGGGCCTTAATTCACGTACCAAAAAGAGAGACTTGGTGTAAGATGACAGAAAAGCAGGGAATGGCAGGATTTCAATGCAGGGCCTTAATTCACGTACCAAAAAGAGAGACTTGGTGTAAGATGACAGAAAAGCAGGGAATGGCAGGATTTCAATGCAGGGCCTTAATTCACGTACCAAAAAGAGAGACTTGGTGTAAGATGACAGGGTAAGTAGCGCATGATGGGCAGCAATGGTTAAATATATATGTATATAAGCATACACATACGTATATATTTACAGGGAACACACAGTTCCCCAGAGACCGCAATGTAAAGGCACTTTTCAGCCCCGTTATTTTTCTAACACCCCACACCCACTACTTTTAACCACTAAAAACTGCTTCATGCAGTTGTTTTTAAATTTTTTTAAAAGCTACATTTTTTTAATAAAAAAAAACTAAAAGATTCTTAAAGGGACACTGAACCCACATTTTTCCTTTCATGATTCAGATAGAGCATGACATTTTAAGCAACTTTCTAATGTACTCCTATTATCAATTTTTCTTCGTTCTCTTGTTATCTTTATTTGAAAAAGAAGGCATCTAAGCTTTTTTTTTTGGTTCAGTCCTCTGGACAGCACTTTTTTATTGGTGGATGAATTTATCCACCAATCAGCCAGAACAACCCAGGTTGTTCACCAAAAATGGGCCGGCATCTAAACTTACAGTCTTGCATTTTAAATAAAGATACCAAGAGAATGAAGAAAATTTGATAATAGGAGTAAATTAGAAAGTTGTTTACAATTTCATGCTCTATCTGAATCACAAAAGAAAAAATTTAGGTTCAGTGTCCCTTTAAATTTGGGGCCAATTGGGGGAAATTTAGAAAATTAACCAGAGATCTCAACTCAGGTTAATTTTTTGAGCGCTAATTGCTACAGCGAGCTTGCGGTAGCAATAACCAGCCACTTGTAATAGCTGGTTATTTATCGTGGCCATAAACAGATGAATTTCCCCGTTTATGGGCACGCGATAAATTAGCACTCCACTTGTAATCTAAGCCATAGTAAACTCGAGTGCTGTAACACTATATAGCATGTCATTTTTGCAATATAACGTTGCTTTAATAAAATTTACAAAATGCAATTGTGCATACAATAAAGTGGTAGAGTGCCCTGCCTGATGTACACCACCTTTACACAGTGTGACATAAACTACATACTTAAAGGGACACTGAACCCAATTTTTTTCTTTCATTATTCAGATAGAGCATGACATTTTAAGCAACTTTCTAATTTACTCCTATTATCAAATTGTCTTCATTCTCTTAGTATCTTTATTTGAAATGCAAGAATGTAAGTCTAGATGCCGACCCATTTTTGGTGAACAACCTGGGTTGTTCTTGCTGATTGGTGGATAGATTCATCCACCAATCAAAAAATGCTGTCCAGAGTTCTGAACTAATAAAAAAGCTAGGATGCCTTCTTTTTCAAATAAAGATAGCAAGAGAACGAAGAAAAATTGATAATAGGAGTAAATTAGAAAGTTGCTTAAAATTGCATGCTCTATCTGAATCACGAAAGAAAAAATTTGGGTTCAGTGTCCCTTTAATAGATCACATCACATGCTAAAGGCATCCCTTTAAAATTGTAGTAAAAAGAGATAATTGGAGAGCTATTTGTTTGTAGCTGCCAGACCTGCCCATGTCCAGTTTATCAGTGTTTTGCCACTCAAAAGTAGGTTTTAACTAACAAGAGACATGCAGCAGCTTAATAGTAAAAGCACATTAGGTAATTTATTATAGCACTATTATGTATGTCCCAGAGAGATGAACATAAAAACAAAATGATAAATGGCAGAAGGAAACCCTTTAGTGAATGTGGTAAGACATGGTCGCCAAGCCGGATTTACGGCACGGCTATTAGCTAAGAGATGAAAATGTCACTTCTTAGCAAAAAAATTTTTTAGCCATGGGCTGCTGTAGGAGCTAAGAGCGCCGATCGATTGAAACAAATAAATGAGCTTTCTACATGAAGTATCTTATACTTCATGAATGAAAGTCCCCTTTATTTATTTCAATAGTCAATCCTAGCGTTTGAACAATGCTAGGATTGACTCACTTTAAAGGCCAGATTATGTTTGGAGCGCAAAATTGCGCTTTCGCAAGCTCAACATTTGCACTCCACTCGTAATACCAGCGCACGCAATTAAATGGAAGTCCTGCACTCTATAAAGCGCGCTCCCATAGACTCCAATGGGAGCCTTGTTCTCATACCGCGAGACACGGCATGAGAACTAGCGCAGCGAAGGGGGTAAGTCATGCAGCGATGGGCAACATTTTAAAATGTATATGCTTATATACATATGTATGTATGTATGTGCTAATATGTGTATATACAAATATTAACACATTAATATATATGTAAATGAGCATATACAAATATATTTGCTGGGAACACACAGTTCCCATAGACTGCAATGTATAGGCACTTTTCAGTGCTGTTTTTTTTTCTAACACCCCACTCCCGTACACTTTAACCATAACAAAATGCTTTTTGCAGTTTTTTGTTATTTAAAAAAAAAAAAGCTACATTTTTTTTAATAAAAAAAATAATATATATATACTGGTTTATTTTGAAAATTAACCAGAGGTCTGAACTCAGGTTTAAGGGACATAATACTCATATGCTAAATCACTTGAAACTGATGCAGTATAGCTGTAAAAAGCTGACCGGAAAATATCACCTGAGCAAGTCTATGTAAAAAAGGAAGATATTTTACCTCACAATCTCCTCAGCTCAGCAGAGTAAGTTCTGTGTAAAAATTTATAATTCAGCTGCTGCCCAGCTGCAGGTAAAAAAAATAAAAATGAAAAAATAAACAGTAGCCAATCAGCATCAACAGTGCTGAGGTCATGAACTCTTTTACTGTGATCTCATGAGATTTCATAGTAAACGTCCTTACACTGAATAGGGAAATAAGATGAGTGTGCACGAAAGCTCACTTTTCCGCTGTCCCGGGACAGACATATTGATCTGCTGCTTAGAAGTCCTGTACAATGGGATGTGTCTACTGAGAAACTTTTTGAGGTAAAATATCTTTCTTTTTTACATAGAGATGTTCAGGTGATATTTTCTATATCACTTTCAAGTGTTTAAACATTTGGGTATTATGGCGAGCTTGTGGTAGCAATAACCAGCCACTTGTAATGACTGGTTATTTATCACGCACCTGCAAACGCGCAAGTTTGCAGGCTCCAAAAAAATAAGCGCCCCACTTGTAATTTAGCCCTAAGTAGTCATTAAATATGTGAGCAAATTAGTGCAATGTGACAAACCTACTATTATTTATACTAACTTAAAAAATTGGAAAGTTTCAAGATATTGTGAAATAAATATAGATAAGGTGGCCACAGAAGCAACTCCCTAGAAATGCCATAAACAGGTGCTAAGTACACATGACAACATCTATACACTCACAGCCACAAATGTCTCCAACGTACCAGACATGTTCACTTTTATCAAAATGTACTAAGAGATGCAAAAAAGAAGTTTGCAGCACAAAGAAAAAGACTGTGGGTTACTGGACTAGTTAAATACTTATACCCACTACTGAGATATTCTCAAATGAGTAATATGAAAATTTAGATTCTTTAAAATAGCACAGACATCTTCATTCACACTAAAAAAACTTTATTAGGAGAAAAAATGTAATAGTCCAGCTGAACTAGTACTCACGCACACACACACATACAGTTAAAACTTGCTGGAACTCAGAAACTGCAGTTATCTAGAATGCACCTATTTAATGCAAGTCGTTTACTCACAAGAGATATATGTAATA
Organism: Bombina bombina; assembly: GCF_027579735.1. Taxonomy (NCBI): domain Eukaryota; kingdom Metazoa; phylum Chordata; class Amphibia; order Anura; family Bombinatoridae; genus Bombina; species Bombina bombina. Next base: position 1,064,227,692 of record NC_069504.1, on the reverse strand, counting down.
TGTGTGTTTATACAAGTAATTAACCCCTGTGGGTAAGCAAGTATGTTGTCAGCAGTTATAGCATAGTGTGTCTGGTATATATATTTACAGAAAAGCACCACACTGTATATAATAAGCAATAAAATTTGTTAATTCGTGTGCTAAAATGTAAGGTTGCAAAAATAGTCTCCAGCACACACCGTGTGTATATATTGGTAATTCAGTCACAAACCAAACTAATGGTTACAATGTTTCTTGGGTTTGTAATTACAAATGTTACAAGCTGTGCTGATTTTTTTATCAAAGAACCTAAGTTTGAGCAGAATCGTTGGTAGCTCTTAAGTACGATATATACCTTTAAGGTCAGAGAAAGTTGCCAGCTATATATTAGCGCAATTAGTATCCCCAATGTTTTTTTTTTTTTTTTTTTTTGAAACAAGCTTTATTGAAAACAAAAATTGTGCATACAGTAAAAGACATATCATTACACACATCCTTTGCTTGCGTTTTAACAATTGTGTTCTACTATATATTATTTAAGGATATATCTGATTATAATCTGTAACTCCATGCATGCATAGTATTTTAAATATCTTTGCTTACCAAGCCTGCTATATTTTTTTCCTTTTTTTTTTATTATCTAATACTCTCCTCCTTTCACAGTTTCCTAACTTATCTACCTAAAATAACTACAGAAAAAAAAAAAAAAAAAAAAAAAAGGGGGGGGGGGGTGGGTTCATGTGTGTTGGAGGGATAGGGGAGGGAAGGGGAGGGAAGGTTGGGAAGTGTGTTTTGAATTTGCTTTTGCTAGATCTATTTTGCTCAGAGACCAGTGCCTCTCCACGTGGCCAGCATCATTTCGTGTATCTCTATTTGTTTGACTTTAAAGTAGTGGAATCTCTCTAATATGAGTAGCTCATCTACTGTGTGACTCCACTCCTCAAGTGACGGGACAATTCCCGACTTCCATTTCCTCGGTATTAATTTTTTAGCTCCTGTGAGCATTATAAGCATCAGAGCTTGCGTATGTTGTGTTTTTACTTCTGGTAAATGAAACAGAAGGGTCGCCTCAGGCGTGTTTGGTATGGTTATTTGCAATCTGTCTGACATAATGTTAAGCACTCTGTCCCAGTAGTCTTTTATTTTTGGGCACTCCCACCAGATGTGCAAGAGTGTACCATGTTCTCCACAGTCTCTCCAGCACATGGGGCTGGCTGTCTGGTAACATCTGTGTAGTCTTGTTGGTGTTAAGTACCATCTATTAGTGAGTTTTAAATGAATTTCCTGAACATTAGCGGAGATGGATGAGCGCTTAGTTAATTTAAAAGACTTAAGCCATGTGTCCTCGTCAATGTCTCTGCCTAGGTCCCTTTCCCATGCCTTTGTGTATGAGGGGAGAGCTGAGCCAGGGGGTGCTGATAGAAGTTTATATATCAATGAGATCAATCTCCGTATTGGTTTGTTTGTCGTGCATAGTGTTTCAAATGTAGTCAGGGCTCTCATGAAGTTCTCTTTATTCTTGTGGTGTGTTAAGAAATGTTGGAGTTGGTTGTATCTCAGCCAAGAGTGAAAAATTGTACCATATTTTTCTATCATATCTTGTTGGGGTAGTAGTTTCCCGCCCGCCATTGCAAAATGTAAGGAGCCTTCACGAAGGCTGTAGGGCTTACTCATTTGTGTTCCCAGTTGACAGTATGGGAGATCTGGGTTTTCGATAATAGGTATGAGCGGTGAATGTTTTGATGAGATATATGTGTTAGTGTTGACTGTCTTGTCCCATATTCTTAGAGTTTCTGCTATGATAGTATAATTATTGGTGATTTTCGGGCGATTTGTTGGTAGTGTGAATGCTAGGACACTTACATTATTGAGACCAAGGAGCTGGCCATCAAGTTTCACCCATGCTTTGTGGTTGTAATTATGGGCCCATTCCACAACTCTTTGTAGGAAAATGGCCTGTCTGTAGGATGCCAGTTCTGGGAAGCCTAAACCTCCTTTATCTCTAGTCATGTAAAGTGTTTTTCTTGGAACTCGGGGTTTTATATTATTCCATATGAATTGTTCAAGTATTTTTTGTAGCTGTGGGAGGAAGTTTTTAGGGATGGAGATTGGGAGTGTTTGTAGTATATATAATATACGTGGCAGGATGTTCATTTTTATGACTCCAATTTTACCTAGCCACGATAGGGGTTTATTCTTCCATGAGGAGAGATCTCTAGTTATTTCATTTTTCAGTTTAAGGTAATTTGATTTAAAGAGGTCATGGGGGTCCTTAGTGAGAAGGACTCCCAAGTATTTTAGTTGGGAGGTAGCTATAGGTATGTGGTAGGTTTCGCATAAGTGTGATAGCTGCGCTTGTGGCGCCGTTATATTGAGGATTTCCGATTTCGTGATGTTTAGATGAAAGTTAGAGAGGGAACCGTATGTCGTAAGGTCTTCTAAAAGATTTGGGAGAGAGACCTCGATGTTGGTGAGGGTGTATAGTATGTCATCAGCGTATAACGCTTGTTTATATTCGCTATCTTTTATTACGACTCCAGTGATGTTAGGATTATTTCGAATTCTTTGTGCTAGTGCTTCAATTGATAGGGCAAACAAAAGTGGGGAAAGGGGGCAACCTTGTCTCGTCCCGTTTGTGATACTAAAAGCATCTGAAAGGGTTCCATTCACCCTCACTCTTGCATTCGGATCGGAATACAAAGAGAACACCAGGTTCGTAAACACATCTCCAAATTTCATAGCCTTCATAACCCGACGCAGGAAGAGCCAATCGACGCGGTCGAAGGCCTTCTCTGCGTCGGTTGAGAATAGTACCATTGGTACCTTCTCATTGCGTGCGTGCTCTATGAGCTGTACTACCTTACAAGTATTGTCCCTAGCCTCCCTTCCTGGGACGAAGCCCACTTGGTCTGTGGAGACCAGGGCCGGCAAGTATTTATTTAGACGCAGCGAGAGTATTTTGGCCAGGATCTTAATATCAGTATTTAAAAGTGATATAGGCCTGAAGTGTTCAGGAGCAGTGTGAGGTTTACCCGGCTTTGGGATTACCGATATGTAGGCTTCAAGCATTGGGCGGGAAAGTTGTGGATCTTTGATTAGGTTGTTGAAGAGTTGGAGCATTTTAGGGGCTAGGATGCTAAAAAAAGTTTTGTAGTATTTGATCGAGAGCCCATCTGGACCTGGGCTCTTGCCGTTTGGGAGATCCTTAATCGCTAGTGACAACTCTTCTTGGGATATGGGTAAGTCTAGTGTGTCAGCGTCTTCTTTTGAAAGACATGGTAGGTCTAGGGACGACAGGTAGGCGTCTATAGATCTCTTTCTGTTTAGGGTTTGTGTGTGAGTGTCGGGCCTCTCGGTAATGTTGTATAGGGCCTTGTAATATTGGTTAAATGCGTTAGCTATTTGTTTATTGCTTTTTATTTTAGCACCCTCTTTGTCTGTAATACTATAAATGTGTGAGCGAAGTTGCTGTCTCTTAATAGAACGGGCCAATAGCCTTCCTGGTTTGTTGCCATTTTCATGGTATTGTTGTTTAATGGAGAGCATCTTGCTTTGGTATGCATCTGCGAGGTGCTGGTTGAGTTCTGATCTGGCGCTTTGAAGGTGTTGTTTAACCTCGCTATCTGCCGTGTTTTGCTTATGCTTTGCTTCCAGGGTCGCAACTAAGTCTAGCAGTGATTTGTGTTTTGCTCTGTACTGCTTGCGCAATCTGGTTGTATGTTTTAGGAATTCTCCTCTAATTACGCATTTATGAGCGTCCCACATGATTGGTAGTGAGGTGTGTTTTGGTGTGTTATGTAGAAAGTAGTCAGTTAGTGATTTTTGTAGATCTATTTTAATTAGGGGCTTGTCCAAAAGGGTGTCATCCAATCTCCAGATATAAGATGTTGGGGGTAAGTCTGGCCAAAAAATTTCCGAAGTGACAGGTGCGTGATCAGACCAGGTTATATGCCCTATTCTGCATTCTCCCACCATATCCAGTCCCACCGTGTCTGTGAATATATAGTCTATGCGTGAATATTTGGTGCAGGGGGGCGAATAATAGGTGAAATCTTTGGATGTAGGGTGTGCTATGCGCCAGGTATCGTGTAGGAGCAAGTTTGCTAATGTTGCCTTCACCGATTTTAGTGTTGTCTTGTTAATACTGGAGGTGCCATTGGATGTGTCTTGTTGTGGGTCTAGAGGTATGTTTATGTCGCCTGCTACAAAGACTGGGCCTTTCGCAAAGTCCAGCAGCGACTTAGAGAACCTTTTAAGGAATAGGTGTTGATTGCTGTTTGGGGCATATATTGAAGCAAGGGTGATTGGGTGCTCGTAGAGCGTGCCCGTCAGTATTATGAAACGTCCTTCTGGATCTCTTTCTGTATGAGTGTGTTTGAAGGGGATCGAGTGATGAATCAGGATTCCGACTCCGCATTTTTTTGAGGAGCCAGATGCTAAATAGGCAGTGGGGTATTGTGTGTTGTGCCACTTGGGTTCTTTGCCTTTTAAAAAGTGCGTTTCCTGCAGAAATATGACATGACTATGTAACTTTTTTAGTTCTCTAAAGGCTATGGACCTCTTCCCCGGGCTGTTTAGGCCCTTAGCATTGATCGTGGTAAAGTTAAGGTTGTGTGTTTGAAATTTGCTGTTATGGGTACTCATTGTGTCGTGTGTGGTGCGAGGGGGAAATAGGTAGCTGGGATGGTAAGGGGAGGGGGAATAGAAAAAAACAAAAAAAAAAAAAACAAAAAAAAAAACCTTTTTTTTTTAGGGATTAACAAAAATCAGATTCTGAATTATCGCTTGATTCCTCAGACAACTAGCTATTGTTATATATGTTAAATAATTTTTGCACTAGTTGTGCAGTTAAGTATGACAATAGTGATTATACAATTATAAATCAAACAACTCAAAAAGACAGTGTTAAGGGAAAAGGGGATCAAAATAATAATCTATAAATTACAGTAGACTTGTAAATAACTCAAAGGGAAATAATCCATGAGAATAAGCAACATATAATACTATAACAGTTTCCAAGACCCCTGAATGGCGGTCTTGAGTATCTATGGGGCCCTTCAGACCTAGTTGTTCAGGGTGGGGGTGTCATTATTAACTTAACAAGGAGCATAAGGGGCAGCTCACATCAATTATGTTTCTGATTTTGCATCAGCAGGGGAGTCCCACTTAATTTTTATGGCTTGTAGAAACATATATCAGGTTTGGGTAAGTAATTGTACTCACCATTCCGCTTGTAGGATCTTTAATCTGGGCCTGAACTCCAACAAAAACCAAGTATTTTTGACTAACTAAGTAGAAACAATTAAACAGGTTATAAATAACATACATCAACAGTTTCAACAACATCTTTACATCTGGTTATGTTATCATTAGTCACATGTGCTTTTAATTAAGAAGTTTGACTAAGTTAGCATTATAGGTAAAGTCATGCATTAAGGGTGCTTTTTATTGGTTGTTGCTGTGCTTCCTGTGTCAGCATTCATCGGGAACCAGGATACCAGACTCAGGCGAGCAATAAACACCGCTTTGTGCCATGGGACACTGGTTTCTAAATATAGCTCTCAGGATTGATACATAATCTTATACCTGCAGTCCAGTGTCCATAGAATCTATTAGTGTAATTGGGCGTGTGGACCATCAGTCCTCTTGGGGTAGGTCGTACCAAGTTTCTATTAGATTTGTAGATTGCATGGTCTCACAAAGGCCATTCCTGTGATACCTGTTATCCTAAGTCAGGTTCCTTTAAAGTGAAAAATAGTCTGTACTAATACAGTTTCTATCAGTTCCTCTCGTTGTCAGTTGTCCTGGATGATTCTCCTGGTTCTTTTCCATGGTTGTTCTTTTCAGACGGTTGCGGGGTTATATAATCTATGTCCGCCAGAAAGGCTTGTAGGTCTGAGCCTGGCCTGTAAATCAGGGTTTTATTGTGGTGCGTGACTATTAGTGATACCGGGAACCCCCAGCGATATTGGATTTTGCGGTTTCTTAGTTGCGTTGTGACATGAGCTAACTCGCGCCTCTTTTGTAGTGTGGCTGGCGATAGATCTGTAAACAGTTGTAGCTCTGTGCCTGCATGTTGGATAGTATTTTTGGACCTTGCGCAGCGCAGGAGCTCCTCTTTGTCCTTATAATTAAGGAATTTAATTATTATGTCCCGAGGGGGAGCCCTAGGAGGGGGTTTGGGCCTCAACGCTCTGTGAGCTCGTTCTATTGGGATCTCCGCTGAGGTCGGTGTCCCTTTTACGGTGCGAAATAAGCTCTGTAAATATCCTTCGATGGCGGGGGGGTGTACTGATTCAGGGACTCCTCTAACCCTTATATTGTTACGGCGTACCCTATTGTCCAAGTCCTCTAATTTGTCTGATAGGGATTGTATAATTGCTGTGTGATCTTGTATTTCAGCGGCGTTAGTTTGAACTTTAGTTTCTGTGGATGTCTGTGCCTCTTCTACTGCTGTTACTCTGCACTCTAGAGAACTAATGTCTTTGCGCAAGTCCTGGAATAAACTTCGCATTTCCTGCAGCACATTTTGTATGTCTTCTTTAGAAGAAAGATGTAATAGGTCTCTTTTAGTAACAGCAGCTTGCATTTGAGTATCTTCCTGCTCGTTCAATGCAGGGGTCTTAGAGTGTGATCCCTCCATGGTATTTCTGTCTAACTCCACGTGGAGTTCAATGGGTTTTAAAAATTTATTTAGAGGTTTTTGGGTTGTTTTTTTCTCAGCTTTGTGGTGCTTTTTTATAGGCATTCCCCACCATGTGATATTTAGGCAGTTTAAGCTAGGAGTTGTTCTTAAAAAGTGATTATAGGTTAGATTCCAATGTAGCTGAATTCTTGCTAGCAATGCTTAGCCGTTTTTTTTTCTTATTATTTTTTTTTTTTTTTTTCCCCTTTCTTTCTTTTTGCAGGGTTCTCAACAGGTATCGATTGACCCCTGCAGTTCTGTGCTTATACGTCCTCCTCTCAGGGCCCTATCCTCACTGTGTACTCCCTGTAGTGCTTGTGCTTGTGCAGGCCTTATCATGCGCCCCCCGGCATTATCTGAGTAATGCCTTGTAAAGGTGAGAGGTCCGGTTTTATTTTGGGGCAGCTGTGTGATATCGGGTGTCTGCGCCTCCTCTCTATGTCCTGTGCCTCCTGTCTGTTTACTGGTATGGCGGACTATGCGTGTCTGTGTGTTAGGAGGGGGAGTAAATATATATCGCAACTTTCACCAACCTTATTTGCGCTTATAGCGCGATCTCTCATCTCTCATCCCCGGCACTTCTTATCTCTCTGTATGGCGTTTCTGTTACAGTGCTTCAGGTCTCTAGCTGCTGTATTAGGTCCTGAGCGTGAGGGCTATTGCGCAGCTGTGTTATAGGGTAGCGGTGCACCGGTAAGCGCCGATCAGGCCCACAGTCTCTGTGCTGGTACGGATCTTGTATATGACTGCTGCGGTGAGTGTGCTTGGATATATTATTTAGCCAGGATAGTTCTTCATGTCCCCTGTGCTCTAATTTTTAAAGTTTAGGGTCTATTTGGCCATTTTTTACTGTTGCTCTATCTCATGGATTTGGAGCTGATCTAAAATGCGGCCATTTACCTTCGTGGCCAAGCTCCGCCCCCATCCCCAATGTTTTTATCTGTGTATACCCTTTTGTTGCAATGATTATAATTATTATAATAGGCTCTAGGCTTGATAATATAATTCAACAATGTTATATTTATATATTAGCTAAAGCCATGAGTAATATATAAATGCACCACACACAGATATCTGTTGAGGAAATCAATGCTCTATTTTTGCGCAAAAAAAATGTTCACCGCTTAATGCGGTTTAAAATCTCAATGTACCGCTTATACCTTTTAATTATTCACTTTTCCATAGAGAAAAAGATAAGAATAAAAACTTAAGTTCAGCTAAGCTATGTTAAAAACCAACAAGTTAACCACTGCAAGGAAAATGTCTGACTGAACTGAAAAAGGTCTCTTCTATAGCGGAGACCTGAATTAACGTTAACTGCCACTGTGTATAAGAATCATCACTAGGGTGCTATTCAACAGTGTGGTGCTTTTCTGTAAATATATATACCAGACACACTATGCTATAACTGCTGACAACATACTTGCTTACCCACAGGGGTTAATTACTTGTATAAACACACATATTACAAATATCTCTTGTGAGTAAACGACTTGCATTAAATAGATAACTGCAGTTTCTGAGTTCCAGCAAGTTTTAACTGTATGTGTGTGTGTGCGTGAGTACTAGTTCAGCTGGACTATTACATTTTTTCTCCCAATAAAGTTATTTAGTGTGAATGAAGATGTCTGTGCTATTTTAAAGAATCTAAATTTTCATATTACTCATTTGAGAATATCTCAGTAGTGGGTATTAGTATTTAACTAGTCCAGTAACCCACAGTCTTTTTCTTTGTGCTGCAAACTTCTTTTTTGCATCTCTTAGTACATTTTGATGTATATTACTGTTAAAGGTTCTGGAATTTAGGGGTTACAAATAATTATAAACAATTTTGATTTATCCCTTAACTTTAGATTAACATAACCCACTTAATCTTCCCTCAACTCTTCCATTACAAACTATGTTCACTTTTATGATCAGACGTATCTTACATCTGTTCTCTAACAGGTTTACTTGATGTCCCAGTTTGAGTGGTAAATTCTGATATTTTAAACTTCTGTTCAGTAAAAACTCAATATAAGAAACCGGACACTTTACTGAGTATGATCTTAGGTCTGATGTGGATATATGTCTTTTAGGGACTGCAGGGCCGTGTGTCTCATTGCACGTATGATGTGGGCATATAGCTGACATAGGTTCCAGGGCTTTGGGTCTCATTGTATGTATGATGTGGTCATGGGTCTCATTGTATGTATGATGTGGTCATATGACTGACAGGGGCTGCAGGACCTTCTGTCTCATTTAAGATTTGATATGGGGCACATGGCTGACAGGGGCTGCATGGCCTTGTGTCTCATTGTGACATGAGCATATGGTTTATAGGGGATGCAGGCTCATTTACTGAAGTTTTATTTCACCCCTTCTCCCCATTGCCTACTGGTTATCCATTATTTTATGACTTCTTTCAACCTTATTCTCATAGCTCTGTATGGATCATTTTATTATATGCCACTTTAGGCATTATTTACATTATTATTATTATTATTATTATTATTATTATTATCAGGTATTTGTAGAGCGCCAACAGGTTCCAGAGCACTATGAACATAGGTGGTATATAAAAAACAATTACAGGGATCAAATGGGTAGAGGGTCCTGCCGAGAGTTGCACTGTTGTAGTTGGCTCTTATGAAGGTGGACTACAAACAGCTGGTAGGCTTACATGCTATGAGGTGTAATGGGATAGCAGTGGAGATAGGAAGGTTAGTGTAGGTTGTATGCGGCCTTGAATAGTAGAGTCTTCAGGGAGCCCTTGAAGCTTTTAAAACTAGGGGAGAGTCTTGTGGAGCGAGGCAGAGAGTTCCATAAGATGGGAGCCAGTCTGGAGGAATCTTGTAAAGGGGAATGTGAGGAGGCAACAAGAGAGGAGGAGAGTAGGAGATCATGTGCGGAGTGAAGGGGATGGGAGGGAGAGTATCTAGAGACAAGGGGGGAGCAATGCAATTGAGGGCTTTGTGTGTCAGAGAATTTTGTGTTTAATCCTGGAGGCAAGAGGAAGCCAGTGAAGGGATTGGCAGAATGGTGCGGCAGATGAAGAGCGACGTGTAAGAAAGATGAGCCTGGCAGAGGCATTCATTATGGATTGTAAGGAGCTAGGCGGCAGCTAGGGAGACCAGAGAGGGTGGAGTTGCAGTAGTCGAGACGGGAAAGGATGAGAGAGTGGATTCAAATCTTAATTGTGAGACTTGGGTATTTTACTTAGCTAAAAAGTTCTATTTTGCATGCACAGCAAAAAAGAGCTGAACTTGCAAGAAAGGGTATTGTTTCAAAATTACAATTGTCAGCTCATTATAACACACAAGGGAAAATATACAGAATAAAAATATTTTTCCCTAACAGGTTAAAGGGATATAAAGGTTAAAAATTTAATTTGCATGGGTGCATTTCCGTTATAAACAAAAGCATTTTTGTAATATACTTCCATTAGCAAAAATGCTTCTTGTAAAAGTTATTAGTCTGTTCGGGCCCGTGCACCAGTATTCAAACACTACACCTTCCCAGAGAGTAAGTGGTGGCTTATATCACTGTTTCTCACCCTTTTTTGTAACGTACACCTACAGGCATCATTTTTTGTACTAAGTACCCCCGACTGTAACAAGTAAATAATAATAGGTTACAAAAATAAGAGGCAATTGTGCATAGCACAGAAAGTGACAAACTGATACCAGGGGTAGATTTATATATATATACCTCCAAAGCTTCTGGCTTGCAGGAAACTTAAGTTAAGAAGCAGCGGTCATAAGACTGCTGCTCCTTAACTGGTCTGCCACCTCTGAGGATCCGATTGGGATGATTGACACCCCCTGCGATTGGACGCAAATGTGCAGGGGGCGGCATTGCACAAGCATTTCACCAGAAATGCTTGTGCAATGATAAATGCCGACAGCGTATGCTGTCGGCATTTAGCGATGCAGGGCAGACATGATTCATTATAGCAGAGTTAATTTTTTTATTTATAACCCTTGTTTTGTAACCTTTTTCTCTGAATGATTGGGACAGTGTGATCGGGTGTTTGTCACGGTCCTTGGTATCTGAGCAAATTATATGATATCTGGTAGCCTGAGTGTAGATTATGGATTTTTTTTTTTATATGATCGGGGTGGGAGCTTTGGCTGTGGAGGTAGCTGCATCTATCTGTTGGTTTCCTGTATACAGATGAGTGCAGTTTGCGATCACAAATGGGTTATAAAACATTTGAAATGAAAATGTACTTCAACTCGCTAAATTCTGGACTAAATGTAGACTCTGGATTCTTAACACATTATTAAAATTTCTTGTAATGTACTTTCATATAGTTTATTACATTGTATATTCCACACTCTTTATACAGAGGTACACAGGTAAGCCTATGTAAATATTTTTACCATTATTATTATTCCTTTTTTATTTATTTTTTATTCTTCTTTCCTTTCTTCTTTTGTGACTATTTTATATTCCTCCTGTATACATCATTTCACATCTTTATACATATTTATTCCATGTTGATATATAACTTCATGTTAGTATATGCTCTTTATAAAATAATATATTTCCCCTACACTACACTGGACACTGTCTGCCTCTGTCACCTAAGCCCCCGTCATGATTTTTACAACACCCCCTCCTCTCCCTGCACTCAGACCTCTGTAACACTTTTTGTCCTTTTTAGCCACTCTGTGTTTCAAGATATGGGGCCTATCTATCAAGCTCCGAAAGGAGCTTGATGCCCCGTGTTTCTGGCGAGTCATCAGACTCGCCAGAAACAGCAGTTATGAAGCAGCGGTCACAAAGACCGCTGCTCCATAACCTGTCCACCTGCTCTGAGCAGGTGGATAGACATCGCAACAATACAACCCGATCGTGTACGATCAGGTTGAGTGACACCCCCCTGCTGGCGGCCCCTGCAATGATGAATACGGTGATCGTATTGCTCGCTGTATTCAGCGAGGTCTGGCGGACCTGATCTGCACTGGCGGATCAGGTCCGCCAGACTTTCATAACTAGAGGCCATAGGGAGAGATTACATATATGGTGCAGGCTTCAGTGCAAGCGCTGAAACACGCGCCGCACGTAATTTCACCTTGCACATCGTGGTATCACATATACGGCGCCGGCAGTTCATAAAGTGCCGTAAGTTGGATAAACTAGCGATGTCCAGAAATGAGCGTTAATACACATTTCTGGAATCGCCAGTGACTTACGGCACTTTAGAAACTGCCGGCGCCTAAGAAAATAAAGAAAAAATCAAATCTCCTGTAAAAGTCTAACCCGCTTCCCAAAAATAAACCCGACCTGTAAAACCCCTATATCCACCATCAAACCCACATCGGAACTAATAATAAAAGTATTAAACCCTAAACCAACAACCCCCACAACGCAATAAGCCTAATTAAACTATTAACCCCTAATCCGCCATTCAAACACATCACAATAAACCTAATAAAGTATATTAACCCCTAATCCGCCATTAACCCACATCACAACAAACCTAATAAAACTATTAACCCCTAATCCCCCAACCCCCCACAACGCAATAATCCTAATAAATCTATTAACCCCTAATTCACCAAACCCCCACAACGCAATAATCCTAATAAATCTATTAACCCCTAATCAGTCAAACCCCCACAACGCAATAATCCTAATAAATCTATTAACCTCTAATCCGCCAACCCCCCACAACGCAAATAACTAGTTAAATTACTAAGCCCCCTAACCTAAAACCCCCTAAATTAACCCCAATTACCTAAATTAAAAAATACTAAGTTACAATTAAAATAAAAAGCTAACATTACTTAAATTTAAATTAATCTAAGATTACAAAAAATAAAAAAGTCTAACATTACATAAAATAATAAACCAAATTATCAAAAATAAAAAAATTAAACCTAATCTCTATGGCCTAGATTTGGAGTTTGGCGTTAGCCGTGAAAACCAGCGTTAGAGGCTCCTAACGCTGGTTTTAGGCTACCGCCGGTATTTGGAGTCACTCAAAATAGGGTCTAACGCTCACTTTTCAGCCGCGACTTTTCCATACCGCAGATCCCCTTACGTCAATTGCGTATCCTATCTTTTCAATGGGATCTTTCTAACTCCGGTATTTAGAGTCGTGTCTGAAGTGAGCGTTAGACATCTAACGACAAAACTCCAGCCGCAGGAAAAAAGTCAGTAGTTAAGAGCTTTGTGGGCTAACGCCGGTTTATAAAGCTCTTAACTACTGTACTCTAAAGTACACTAACACCCATAAACTACCTATGTACCCCTAAACCGAGGTCCCCCCACATCGCCGACACTCAAATAATTTTTTTTAACCCCTAATCTGCCGACCGCCACCTACGTTATCCTTATGTACCCCTAATCTGCTGCCCCTAACACCGCCGACCCCTGTATTATATTTATTAACCCCTAACCTGCCCCCCACAACGTCGCCTCCACCTACCTACACTTATTAACCCCTAATCTGCCGACTGCAAAGCGCCGCCACCTACGTTATCCTTATGTACCCCTAATCTGCTGCCCCTAACACCGCCGACCCCTATATTATATTTATTAACCCCTAATCTGCCCCCCTCAACGTCGCAGCCAGCTACCTACAATAATTAACCCCTAATCTGCCGACCGCAAAGCGCCGCCACCTACGTTATCCTTATGTACCCCTAATCTGCTGCCCCTAACACCGCCGACCCCTATATTATATTTATTAACCCCTAATCTGCCCCCCTCAACGTCGCCTCCACCTGCCTACACTTATTAACCCCTAATCTGCCGACTGGAGCTCACCGCTATTCTAATAAATGTATTAACCCCTAAAGCTAAGTCTAACCCTAACACTAACACCCCCCTAAATTAAATATAATTTACATCTAACGAAATTAATTATCTCTTATTAAATAAATTATTCCTATTTAAAGCTAAATACTTACCTGTAAAATAAATCCTAATATAGCTACAATATAAATTATAATTATATTATAGCTATTTTAGGATTAATATTTATTTTACAGGTAACTTTGTATTTATTTTAACCTGGTACAATAGCTATTAAATAGTTAAGAACTATTTAATAGTTACCTAGTTAAAATAATTACAAAATTACCTGTAAAATAAAGCCTAACCTAAATTACAATTAAACCTAACACTATGCTATCATTAAATTAATTAAATAAAATACCTACAATTACCTACAATTAAACCTAACACTACACTATCAATAAATAAATTAAATACAATTCCTACAAATAACTACAATGAAATAAACTAACTAAAGTACAAAAAATAAAAAAGAACTAAGTTACAAAAAATAAAAAAATATTTACAAACATAAGAAAAATATTACAACAATTTTAAACTAATTACACCTACTCTAAGCCCCCTAATAAAACAACAAAGACCCCCAAAATAAAAAATGCCCTACCCTATTCTAAATTACTAAAGTTCAAAGCTCTTTTACCTTACCAGTCCTGAACAGGGCCCTTTGCGGGGCATGCCCCAAGAAGTTCAGCTCTTTTGCCTGTAAAAAAAAAACATACAATACCCCCCCCAACATTACAACCCACCACCCACATACCCCTAATCTAACCCAAACCCCCCTTAAATAAACCTAACACTAAGCCCCTGAAGATCTTCCTACCTTATCTTCACCCTGCCAGGTTCACCGATCCGTCCTGAAGAGCTCCTCCGATGTCCTGATCCAAGCCCAAGCGGGGGGCTGAAGAGGTCCATGATCCGGCTGAAGTCTTCATCCAAGCGGGAGCTGAAGAGGTCCATGATCCGGATGAAGTCTTCATCCAAGCGGGAGCTGAAGAGGTCTATGATCCGGATGAAGTCTTCTATCAACGGCATCTTCAATCTTCTTTCTTCCGGATCCATCTTGCAGACCTCCGACGCTGAACATCCTCTTCTCCCGACGCCTACTAGCCGAATGACGGTTCCTTTAAGGGACGTCATCCAAGATGGCGTCCCTCGAATTCCGATTGGCTGATAGGATTCTATCAGCCAATCGGAATTAAGGTAGGAATATTCTGATTGGCTGATGGAATCAGCCAATCAGAATCAAGTTCAATCCGATTGGCTGATCCAATCAGCCAATCAGATTGAGCTCGCATTCTATTGGCTGATAGGAACAGCCAATAGAATGCGAGCTCAATCTGATTGGCTGATTGAATCCTATCAGCCAATCAGAATTCGAGGGACGCCATCTTGGATGACGTCCCTTAAAGGAACCGTGATTCGGCTAGTAGGCGTCGGGAGAAGAGGATGTTCCGCGTTGGAGGTCTGCAAGATGGATCCGGAAGAAAGAAGATTGAAGATGCCGTTGATAGAAGACTTCATCCGGATCATGGACCTCTTCAGCTCCCGCTTGGATGAAGACTTCATCCGGATCATGGACCTCTTCAGCTCCCGCTTGGATGAATACTTCAGCCGGATCATGGACCTCTTCAGCCCCCCGCTTGGGCTTGGATCAGGACATCGGAGGAGCTCTTCAGGACGGATCGGTGAACCTGGTATGGTGAAGATAAGGTAGGAAGATCTTCAGGGGCTTAGTGTTAGGTTTATTTAAGGGGGGTTTGGGTTAGATTAGGGGTATGTGGGTGGTGGGTTGTAATGTTGGGGGGGGGGTATTGTATGTTTTTTTTTTACAGGCAAAAGAGCTGAACTTCTTGGGGCATGCCCCGTAAAGGGCCCTGTTCAGGGCTGGTAAGGTAAAAGAGCTTTGAACTTTAGTAATTTAGAATAGGGTAGGGCATTTTTTATTTTGGGGGGCTTTGTTATTTTATTAGGGGGCTTAGAGTAGGTGTAATTAGTTTAATATTGTTGTAATATTTTTCTTATGTTTGTAAATATTTTTTTATTTTTTGTAACTTAGTTCTTTTTTATTTTTTGTACTTTAGTTAGTTTATTTCATTGTAGTTATTTGTAGGAATTGTATTTAATTTATTTATTGATAGTGTAGTGTTAGGTTTAATTGTAGGTAATTGTAGGTATTGTATTTAATTAATTTAATGATAGTATAGTGTTAGGTTTAATTGTAACTTAGGTTAGGATTTATTTTACAGGTAATTTTGTAATTATTTTAACTAGGTAGCTATTAAATAGTTCTTAACTATTTAATAGCTATTGTACCTGGTTAAAATAATTACAAAGTTGCCTGTCAAATAAATATTAATCCTAAAATAGCTATAATATAATTATAATTTATATTGTAGCTATATTAGGATTTATTTTACAGATAAGTATTTAGCTTTAAATAGGAATAATTTATTTAATAAGAGATAATTAATTTCGTTAGATGTAAATTATATTTAATTTAGGGGGGTGTTAGTGTTAGGGTTAGACTTAGCTTTAGGGGTTAATACATTTATTAGAGTAGCGGTGAGCTCCAGTCGGCAGATTAGGGGTTAATAATTGAAGTTAGGTGTCGGCGATGTTAGGGAGGGCAGATTAGGGGTTAATACTATTTATTATAGGGTTAGTGAGGCGGATTAGGGGTTAATAACTTTATTATAGTAGCGCTCAGGTCCGGTCGGCAGATTAGGGGTTAATAAGTGTAGGCAGGTGGAGGCGACGTTGTGGGGGGCAGATTAGGGGTTAATAAATATAATATAGGGGTCGGCGATGTTAGGGCAGCAGATTAGGGGTACATAGGGATAATGTAAGTAGCGGCGGTTTACGGAGCGGCAGATTAGGGGTTAATAATAATATGCAGGTGACAGCGATAGCGGGGGCGGCAGATTAGGGGTTAATAAGTGTAAGATTAGGGGTGTTTAGACTCGGGGTACATGTTAGAGTGTTAGGTGCAGATGTAGGAAGTGTTTCCGCATAGCAAACAATGGGGCTGCGTTAGGAGCTGAACGCGGCTTTTTTGCAGGTGTTAGGTTTTTTTCCAGCTCAAACAGCCCCATTGTTTCCTATGGGAGAATCGTGCATGAGCACGTTTTTGAGGCTGGCCGCTTGCGTAAGCAACTCTGGTATCGAGAGTTGAAGCTGCGTTAAAAATGCTCTACGCTCCTTTTTTGGAGCCTAACGCAGCCTTTATGTGGACTCTCAATACCAGAGTTATTTTTATGGTGCGGCCAGAAAAAAGCCGGCGTTAGTTTTTCAGGTCGTTACCGACAAAACTCCAAATCTAGCCGAATGAAAATAAAAAACTACCAATAGCCCTTAAACAGCTCTTTTCCTTAAAAAAATACTAAGTCCCCCCTCTAACAGTAAAACCCCCCACCCACCAAACCCCCAAAATAAAAAAAAACTAACACTAAAAAATCCTAAACTACCCATTGCCCCTAAAGGGGCATTTGTATGGGCATTGCCCTTAAAAGGGCATTCAGTTCTTTTACTGCCCTTAAAAGGGCATTCAGTTCTTTTTAGAGTGCCCAGAAATCCCTAATCTAAAAAAAAAAAAAGAACAACCAAAAAATAAAAAATCCTAAGTCTAACTCCCTAAATAGGTTCTCACCGTTCCTGAAGTCCGGTGGAGAAGGTCCTGTTCCAGGCGGTGAAGTCTTCTTCCAAGCGGCCAACATCTTCTTCCAAGGACCTCTTCCTTCTTCATCCAGGACAAAGCCGGCGCGGAGCAGAGATGAGCAGGACCAGTGACCGCAGAGCCATGGAGCGTAGAGGATCCTCTTCGTACGATCACCGCCGTACACTGAATAGTGAATTCAAGGTACGCATTTAAAAATGCCGTCTCTTGCATTCCTGTTGGCTGATTTGATTCTTCAAATTCAAATCAGCCAATAGGATGAGAGCTACTGAAATCCTATTGGCTGATTTGAATTCAAGGTATCCCATATTTAAACGCGTACCTTAAATTCAATCCTCAGTGTGCAGCGGTGATTGTACAAAGAGGATCTCCACACTCCATGGCTCCGCGGTCGCCGGTCTTCAGTTCCGCCATCGCCGGTCTTCAATTGCGCCCGCCGCTCAGCGCCGGCTTGTTCCTGGGAGAAGATAGAGGTCGCCGCTTGGAAGAAGACTTCAGCGCCGGACTCAGAAACCGTAAATACCTATCTGGAGGTTAGACTTAGGCTTTTTTTAAATTTTTTTGTTTTTAGATTAGGGTTTTGAAAAAGAGCTGAATGCCCTTTTAAGGGCAATGCCCATACAAATGCCCCTTTAGGGGCAATGGGTAGTTTAGTTTTTTTAGTGTTAGGTTTATTTATTTTGGGGGGTTGGTGGGTGGGGAGTTTTACTGTTAGGGGGGACTTTTTTTTTTAAATGCAAAAGAGCTGTTTAACTTAGGGCAATGCCCTACAAAAATCCCTTTTAAGGGCTATTGGTAGTTTAGCATTAGATTAGGGGGTGTTTCTATTTTGTGGGGGAGGGCTTTTTTATTTTCATAGGGATTATGTTTAATTTTTTTATTTTGGATAATTTTGTTTATTATTTTCTGTAATGTTAGATTTTTTTATTTTTTGCAATCTTAGATTAATTTAATCTTAATTTTTGTATTTTTAAGTAATGTTAGCTTTTTTTATTTGAATTGTTTGTAATTTAGTATTTTTTAATTGTAGGTAATTGGGGTTAATTTAGGGGGTGTTAGGTTAGGGGGCTTAGTAATTTAATTAGTTATTTGCGTTGTGTGGGTTTGGCGGTTTAGGAGTTAATAGTTTTATTAGAATTATTGCGTTGTGTGGGTTTGGCGGATTAGGAGTTAATAAGTTTATTACGTTTATTGCGTTGGTGGGGATGGCGGTTTAGGGGTTAATAGCTTTAATAGTTTCTTTGCGATATGGGTGAATGGCGGATTAGGGGTTTATAGTTTATTAAGGTATATTGCGTTGTGGGGTGATGGCGGTTTAGGGGTTAATAGGTTAATTAGATGTTTTGTGATATGGGGGTTGGCGGATTAGGGGTTAATATAGTTTATTAGTTATTGAGGTGGGGGATTGCGGTTGACAGGTAGATATTGCGCGTGCATTAGGTGTTATTTATTTTCAGGAGGTAGATAAATATTGCGCATGCATTAGGTGTTAGTTAATATTTTCAGGCAGTTCCGGGAGTTACGGTGCTCACATACTAAGCTCAAGGCTTGCTGCACCTGCCTATGTGTGGCGAGGTGAAAATGGAGTAAAATTTCTCCATTTTCGCCGCGCAAGTCCTTGCGCTGAATATGTGATACCGATTTGCAGCGCGGTTCTATGTTAGCTTATGGAGTAAAAATTTCAACCGACGGGTGAAATATACGTGCCTGTCAGGGTTTTTTCCCTGATTTGTTTGCCATGTGCTGCTGTCAGCCATTTTACTCACCTCTCTTCCTGACTCTGGTGCATATTGTGTGATGCTGCTCATTTCCTGCACTTCCTTTTATGGCCAGACTGGTGTACATCATCCGTGTGAGACAGGATGCAGTCTCAGAATTGTGATGTCATCACTTATTATTTAAAGGGCCTCTGTTCAGTATGCTTTGCCCTTGCGTTGTCTCAGACCTGTTTGTGAGAGCTCCTGTGTATTACCTGGCTATCTGACGTCCTTCCTGGTTCCTGATCCCTGGCTTGTTCCTGACTCTGCTGTTCTCCTTGTTCTTGATTCCGGCTCGTCTGACTATTCGCTTTGGCTCCTGACTCGGCTCGTCTGACTACCAGTTTTGGTTTGATTCCTGGCTTGTTATTTGACTTGTGGACTTTTTATTATTTTTTGCTATTAATAAAGGTGTGATTATTTTTGCACTTCTTGTCTCGGTCTGATTCCTGGCACCCTGACATTACGCAAGGCCATGAATCCTGATGGTGCAAATAATCCACCTTTACCTGCCATAATTTCCAGGATGGATGAACAGGATCACCGTTTGGATCAATATGTACTATCCCTGCAAACCCTGCTGACTCACACTGCACATTTGGACCTAAGTGTCCCGCAAGTTATGGCTGCTCTGGTTTCCGCTGCTGCACCTAGTCCTACCAGGAGCATGTCCGGTTCTGCACCTCTACCTCAGCGATATGGATGCGATCCTAATCAGTGCAGAGGGTTTTTGAACCAGGTGGGCATTTACTTTGAGATGTTACCACAGGCGTTTCCCTCTGACAGAGCTAAGGTGGGATTTCTCATCTCGTTACTCTCTGACACAGCTCTTGCCTGGGCTAATTCCTTGTGGGAGACTAATAAACCTGTGATTTCAAATTACCCTGAATTTGTGGCCTCCTTTCGAAGGGTATTTGATGTTCCGGCTCGCTCCTCCTCTGCTGCTAAATGACTCATGTCCATTCAGCAAGGTACAAGAACTGTTGATCAGTATGCCATTGAGTTCTGTATGCTTGCCGCAGAGGTAGGTTGGAACAATGAAGCCCTTGTTGCCGCCTTCTTTCATGGGCTCTCTGATGCAATTAAGGACAAAGTTGCTGCCAGAGATTTGCCAGAAGATCTTGAGGCATTGGTGACTTTGTTGATCCTAATTGACATCAGACTAAGTGAGAGGCCCTCTTTCAAGGAGCGCTTGTGGAAGCCTCCTGTTCCGTTGTCTCCTACGTGTTCGTTCCCACCCATGCCTCCCTCTCCTCCCATGCCTCCTGGTCTGAATCACCAGGTACTGCTGACTCGATGCAGTTGGGATTCACGCGTCTCTCTGTGGCGGAGAGGGCCTTTAGGAGGAGGGAGAGGCTCTGCCTCTATTGTGGGTTACAGGGCCACCTTTTGAAGTCTTGTCCTACACGGCCGGGAAACTATCACACCTAAGGTCCTGTCGGGGACAGACCTTGGGTGGTTTATCCTCATCCCCGGAACCGCTAAAGGAGAAACCTTTGGTCATGGTTGTCTTTTCCTGGGTGGACTCCTCCATAGTCACCCAGGCTCTTGTTGACTCCGGTGCTGCGGGCTATTTCATTGACAGTGCTTTTGTATCAAAGCACTTCATTCCTGTTTTGCTTCGGTCCATTCCGCTTGCTATTGAGGCCATTGATGGCAGGCCCCTGCAGCCCGCACTCGTTAATCATGAAACTGCTCCGTTATCCATGGCTGTTGGGGCTCTCCATTTTGAAACCCTCCAGTTCCAGGTGATAAACTCTCCACATTTTCTGGTTATTCTGGGATATCCCTAGCTCCAATAGCACAATCCCAGTCTTGACTGGCGCAGGTCCGAAATTTTGTCATGGTCTCCGCAATGTATTTCCACTTGTCTTCGGAAACCAGTTAAAGTCTTGTGCACATCTTCAGTATCTCAATTGCCAGAGGAGTACCGAGAGTTCCTAGACGTTTTTGACAAGGTGTGTGCCGGTACGTTGCCTCCTCACCGGTCTTACGATTGTGCCATAGACCTGCAACCCAGAGCCATTCCTCCTCGGGGCCGGGTTTACCCTCTGTCTGTTGTTGAGAATTGTGCTATGGAGGAGTATGTTGCCGATGCTCTGTCGCTGGGGATCATCCACAAATCCTGCTCTCCTACAGGGGCTGGCTTCTTCTTTGTGAAGAAAAAGGGTGGCAAGTTAAGACCATGCATCGATTATAGGGGTCTTAATCGCCTTACCATTAAGAATGCTTACCCTATTCCGCTCATTACGGAACTCTCTGACCGTCTCAAGGGAGCTACGGTCTTTACTAAACTTGATTTGAGAGGAGAGTACAATCTCGTTAGGATCAAGGAGGGCCACGAATGGAAAACAGCATTTAACACCAGGAGCAGGCATTATGAGTATCTTGTAATGCCCTTTGGCCTATGTAATGCTCCTGCTGTTTTCCAGGAATTTATTAATGATGTCCTACGAGATATGTTGCAACAGTGTGTTGTGGTGTACTTAGACGACATCCTCATACACTCACCCACACTTGAGTCTCATTGTTCTGATGTTACACAGGTTCTTCAGAGACTACGTGAGAATGGCCTGTTTTGTAAACTCAAGAAATGTGAGTTCCATCAGACTCAAGTAACCTTCCTAGGTTATGTTATCTCCGTTGCAGGGTTCTCCATGGATCCTGACAAGTTATCTTCAGTTCTGCAGTGGCCTCGCCCAGTTGGTTTTCCGTCTATTCAACGTTTTTTGGGGTTTGCCAATTACTATTGAAAGTTTATTAAAAACTTTTCTTCCTTGGTCAAACCTGACATGACCTGTAAAGAGAATGATCCACTCCATTGGTCACCTACTGCCATTAAGGCCTTTGATAGTCTTAAGACTGCCTTTGCTGCCGCTCCAGTTCTGGCTCACCCTAACCCTGTCCTGCCTTTCGTTCTTGAGGTTGATGCGTCTGAGACTGGAGTAGGTGCGCTCTTGTCTCAATGTCCTACGCCTGACGGTTCCTTGCATCCGTGTGGTTTCTTCTCTAAGAAATTGTCTCCAGCGGAGTGCAATTATGAAATTGGTGACAGGGAATTACTGGCCATAATTTTGGCACTCAAAGAATGGAGGCATCTTCTCGAGGGTACTAGCGTGCCCGTGCTCATTCTTACTGACCACAAGAATTTAACTTATCTATCTGAAGCAAAACGTTTGTCGCCCCGACAGGCCAGATGGGCGCAATTTTTGTCTCAGTTTAATTATGTGGTCTACCTGCCTGGTAGTAAGAATGTTAGGGCTGATGCCCTCTCTCGACAATTTTCGCCTCTGTCCAAGGAGGAGTCTGTACCTACTCCAGTTATACCTCCTGACCATATTTTGGCTACCATACGTACTAATTTGACTTCTCCCTTGGGGGAGGAGATCCTGGTTGCACAAACCAATTCATCTCCTGAGAAACCTAGTGGTAAGTGTTTTGTTTCTGAGAATCTTCGAACTAAACTTTTGCACACTTACCACTATCCTAAAGCCGCAGGTCACCCAGGCAAGAACCAAATGATTTGGTCTGTCACTCGACAATTCTGGTGGCCAGCTCTTCGTTCTGATGCTGCTGCATATGTTGCCTCCTGCTCAGTTTGTGCACAGAATAAGACTCCTCGACGTCTTCCTGTGGGTCTTCTTCAACCTATTGCTAATGGTGAGCGTCCTTGGACACATCTTTCCATGGACTTCATTGTCGAGCTCCCTGTTTCCAATGGCAATACTGTTATCCTTATGGTGGTTGACCTTTTTCTAAAATGTCACATTGCATTCCCTTGAAGAAGTTGCCTACCGCTCAGGAGCTTGCTTCAATTTTCGCCCGGGAGGACTTCTGTTTACATGGGTTACCCAAGGAGATAGTGTCAGACCGGGGTAGCCAGTTTGTCTCCAGATTTTGGCGTTCCTTTTGTGCTCAAATGGGGATCCAGTTTTCCTTCTCCTCAGCATATCACCCTCAATCCAATGGGGCTGCGGAACGGTCTAATCAAGCTCTGGAACAGTTCCTCTGTTGCTATGTCTCAGATCACCACAATAATTGGTCTGAACTGTTACCTTGGGCAGAGTTTGCTTGTAATAGTGCTATTAAGGCTTCCTCCAAGTTATCCCCGTTCATGGCGAATTGTGGGTTTCAACCATCCTTGTTGCCCGATTCATTGATGTCTCAGGGTATTCCGGCTTTGGAGAAGCATCTCCGGCAACTCCGTTCCACGTGGGTGCAGATATAGGCTTGCCTTCATCGTTCAATGCAGCACGAAAAGTTCCAGGCTGATCGTAGGCGTCTGCCCGCGCCTTCCTACCAGGTTGGTGAGAGAGTTTGGCTGTCCTCCCACAACTTGAACCTTTGTGTGCCTTCCAATGTGGCTCCTCGTTATGTTGGTCCTTTTCGAATACTCTGATGGGTTAATCCTGTGGCCTACGCTCTTGACCTTCCTCCTGCAATGCTCATCTCCAATGTTTTTCATGTCTCCCTCTTGAAACCATTGGTTTGTAATCAGTTTACCACTGTGTTGCCTCGTCCCTGCCCTATCTTTGTTGACAACCATGAGGAATATGAGGTCAGCAGCATTATTGACTCTCGTATGTCCAGGGGCCGCGTACAGTATTTGGTTCACTGGAGGGGCTACGGTCCGGAGGAGCGTTCTTGGGTTCCCTCCTCTGATGTTCATGATCCCGCCCTCCTCAGTGCCTTCCATGCCCGCTTCCCCAATAAGCCTTTTGTCCTCCGCGGGGGAGGGGTCCTTGAGGGGAGGGTACTGTCAGGGTTTTTTCCCTGATCTGTTTGCCATGTGCTGCTGGCAGCCATTTCACTCACCTCTCTTCCTGACTCTGGTGCATATTGTGTGATTCTTCTCATTTCCTGATCTTCCTTTTATGGCCAGACTGGTGTACATCATCCGTGTGAGACAGGATGCAGTCTCAGAATTGTGATGTCATCACTTATTATTTAAAGGGCCTCTGTTCAGTATGCTTTGCCCTTGCGTTGTCTCAGACCTGTTTTTGAGAGCTCCTGTGTATTACCTGGCTATCTGACGTCCCTCCTGGTTCCTGATCCCTGGCTTGTTCCTGACTCTGCTGTTCTCCTTGTTCCTGATTCAGGCTCGTCTGACTATTTGCTTTGGCTCCTGACTCGGCTCGTCTGACTACCAGTTCTGGTTTTGATTCCTGGCTTGTTATTTGACTTGTGGACTTTTTATTATGTTTTGCTATTAATAAAGGTGTGGGTTTTTTTTGCACTTCTTGTCTCAGTCTGATTCCTGGCACCCTGACAGTGCCGCATTTATATGCGGCGCTGTATATGTGATACCAAAACTGCGTAAAAAACGGTATTACCAATTCCCCTGTTTTGCATAACCAGCACTATTATATTAATACACTTCTTACCTCTGTGTTTACCTTGTGTCTAAGCTTCTGCAGACCACCCCCTTATCTCAGTTCTTTTGACCGGCTTGAATTTTAGCCATTCAGTGCTGACTCATAAATTACTCTATACGGATGAGCACAATGTTATCTATATAGCACACTCTGTATAGCTGTGAAAAGCTAATAAAATGATAAGAGATAAGAGGCAGCATATGAGCCTTCTTAGGTTTAGTCTTCAACAAAGAATTCTAAGAGAACAAAGAAAACTTGATGATAAAAGTGAAATGGAAAGTTGTTTAAAACTGCATGTCCTATGTGAATCATGAAATTTTAAAGTGCCATAAAACATTTTGAGTTATGTGCATATTATAAAAGGGTCAACAGTGGTGAAACAGTGTGTGGAAAAAAGTGGAAAAAAAAAAAAAGATTATAAGAATTTTAATAAAATTTCCAAAAGTCTGCAAAAATACTTACACTTTAGTAATGCCAAGTGTAGCCTGCTCCCCCCCCCCCCCATTAGTGTCCTACTCTAAACCGTTTGGTATCAGGTAACAAAGTGTGCACAGGAGGATAATTACCTAAGCAAGTAAGGGGGGGGGGTTGAGAAGAGACACAGGTACTGTTATTGTTTGTTGCCAAGAGGCTTTCTCATTTCTATGGGGATAATGTCACTCCTACTGTGCATGTGCACGAGTGCATTCTGCTGAAGCTATGTCCTGGATAGCACCTTCCATATATGGAAGTGCCCAGGGAGGAGCTTGCTGCAAACAAAACTATGCCTGCATTAAAGGTGTTAATGGGGGTGAAAACAGAAACCATTTTGCAGGTAAGCTTTGGCTGCATTATATATTTAGAAACTTATGTTAGTTCATACTGTTTTATGCCCCTTTAATTTTGACTTGACTATCCCTTTAAATTTATTAAAGCTATGTTAAATAATCAATTCTAAGAGGAAACTCATTCTTTTGGGTTTGCATGTACTAGTATAAATTCCTCTGTTCCTTTTTTAGGGCTCCATGCAAATTCTCACATGATATCCACTCAGAACATAATAGTGCTGTGTTAAAAAATAATGAGATCAATGGGCTGAATGAGCAAGAATTAAAAATACTCCTGTTGCAAAATGACCACTCATTGATGCCTGGGGTAAGTGAAACTTATACAGATCCTACTGTATACTAAAGCTGCCAATAGAATGTACATTAATATAATTAAAAAGCCAACCAATTTAACACAAGCAATCCTATTCCTGAATTCTGTTTTTTTGCCAAAATGTATTTAAGCTTTATCTAAGTTGTGGCATTCACTACCTCCTTGGGCAAGGAGTTCCACATTTTGATTGATAATACAGTGCAAAGCTCC
The DNA here is from genome assembly GCF_027579735.1 of Bombina bombina. NCBI lineage: Eukaryota > Metazoa > Chordata > Amphibia > Anura > Bombinatoridae > Bombina > Bombina bombina. The sequence goes on along the minus strand of NC_069504.1, from coordinate 1,064,202,084 downwards.
TTTCCTCTAGCCTTAAAGTATGTAATCTTGTTAAAAACAATTGCCTTAGAATAAACAGTAATCAAATTACCTCTAAAGTGCATTTTTTCTACAGTAAACAGACCCAATAAGGCTAACCTCTCATAGTTTAAATCTTCCTTTCCCGTTATAGGTTTTGTGGCCCTGTTTTGTACTTTTTCTAATTGTGCAAGTGTCCTATTTTTTTTTTTAAAAAAGTGGTCCCCAGAAGCCACTGCCTTTCACTGCACACTACTTTTTTATCTTGATTATCTATAAATTTACCTAAATCCTTTTCCTCTTTTGTTTTGCTAAGTCTAGTCCCAATTAAAATAAGAACTAGCCTGCATACATTTGCTTTCAAAATGTAGAACCTTACATTTACCAATATTAAATCTGATTTGCTATTTACCAACCCATTCTTCAATTTTTGTAAATCCCCTTACAGAGCAATTACATTCTGCTCTGAAACCCCTCATTATTCTTTTATGATCTGATAGAGAATACGATTTTAAAGAACGTTCCAGTTTAGTTCTGCTGTATAATTTGTTTCATTCTCTTGTTGTCCTTTGTGGAAGAAGTAGCACTGCACTGCTGGGAGCTAGCTGCACACTTTGGGTGAGCCAACAACATGAGGCATATATGTGCAGCCACCAATCAGTAGCACCTGAGCCTACTTAGGTATCCTTTTCAACAAAGGATGCAAGAGAACAAAACTAATTAGCTAATAGAAGTAAATTGGAAAGTTGCTTAAAATCGCATGGTCTATTTCAATCATGAAAGAAAAAAAATGTGTTTCATGTCCTTTTAATCACCTTATACAACTTTTTATCATATGGAAGAAAAGAGATGTTGCTATGTATTCCCTACTCCCAGAAAAACCTAATCGCGTTTTCTCAAGTGCGCTAACCCCAACATGAAATATTAATATTTCACATTCCAATGTTCTTCACATAGAAGAATATGTTCTATTTATTCATAAATACATATTTCTACATATATCTGATGTGTTTGTTTTTTTTTTTTATAAAAATAAAAACAACATTTTATTCTTTGTGAAGTACATAGGAATGTAAGATATTCTTAACTCGCTTCCGGTTTAGCGCAGTTGGTCTAGCGCAGTGTCGAGTTAGCGTGTGCGAGCGATAACTGTTAGCTGTTTTGTTTTTTGCAGCGTGCCCCATAGAAGTCTATGGGGAGAAGTTAGCAAAGTCGTGATATCCGAAGTCCTGAATATAGTTTTTGCTTGTACGATAACTTTTTACTTTCAACGTGTAATGTGTTCGCTAACCCTGAGTTAATCTTTTACTTTGAGGGCTATTAGTGCACGGAAAAAAAAAATAAGCACGCCACTTGTAATCTGGCCCAAAGTTACTACAAAGCTAGCTAGAGAGCAAGTGTACATAGTGATACTGGTGCTGGTCCAAATCTGCTGATAATACCTGCCTATATATAAATCCTCATTCTCCCTTCTTTACTTTTAGGAAGAGGGTACTGGGATTTTTTTTAAAGTCTGCCTTGCACATTCAGGGCAGTGATCACCTTTGAGGTTGGGGGGCTACAGTGATTAACAGGATGTTTGCATCCCCACTGAACTACTTTAGAACCACCCCAGGCTGCATGTTCATTTTACACTTTATACCCATAATAATATTACATAATAGGAGCCCGTGCTCAACAGATCCCATGTGCATCTCTTCTTGTATCAAAGATAGCAATGCTCACATTTTTAAAATGTTTTCTTTGGTGACCCTTATGTTCCTACATCTCAGCTTTAAAGGACATGAAGCCCAAGTTTTTTTTTGATTCAGATAGAGAATACAATTTTAAACAACTTTCTGTTTTACTTCTATTATCAAATTTGTTTCATTCTCTTGGTATCATTTGTTGAAGGAGCAGCAGTGCAGCACTGGTTTCTAACTGAACACATGGGTGAGTCAATGACATATATCGGTGTATATATATTATATGCAGCCACCAATCAGCAGCTACAACCTAGGTTCTTTGCTGCTCCTGAGTTTACCATAGATACACTTTTCAGCAAAGGATAACAAGAGAAAGAAGCAAATTAAATAATAGAAGTAAAATGGAAAGTTGTTTAAAAATTGTATTCACTATCTGAATCATGAAAGAAAATGTTTCATGTCCCTTTAAATCTAATGCCAACAAAAATTATTATTTTTATTTAAGCATTATGATCTTAGCTAACTACGGCTAAGTTTACATAATTCCCAATAATTAATTATTGGCAGCCTTTAAAAATTTAATTTTCCGTTTAACTCACTCTGCAGCTCTCATTGTATTAAATATTGGCATCCGTTTAGTATTATTGGCTCCTAATGACATCAGTGGGAACCAAGGGGTAGATTTAACAAGCAGCGGATGCTGCAATCTACCCCCGTAGTTTCCAGATCGCTGGAAACAGGAGTCAAGAAGCAGCGGTCGTAAGAACGCTGCTCCTTAACTCATCCGTCATCTCTAAGGCGGCAGACAGCAATCATTCTGATCAGATACGATTGGGATCATTGACACCCCCTGCTAGCGGCCGATTGTCCGCAAATCTGCAGGAGGCGGCATTGCACAAGAATTTCACTAGAAATGCTTGTGCAATGATAAATGCCGACAGCTTATGCTGTCGGCATTTATCGATGTGCGGCAGCGGATCTTGTCCGCCATCACAATGATAATTCAGCCCCCAATAATCAATCATTTTCTTCCATATTTCAGGGTCCACAACTTCATTCCTTACTGTTGGGAAATACAACACCTGGCCACCAGGAGGAGGCAAAGACACCCCAGGCAAAGTCTTAAATATCCCTCCCACTTCCCCTATCCCCCCAGTCATTCTTTGCCTTTCATCACTAGAGGAGGATGGCAGAGAAGTGTCAGAAGATTCTGATAGTCCTTAACGGGTATGTTCCCTTCAAGAGAGGACTGGAGCTTTAAGTAATCATATAAACCTCTCAGTGTGAGTATTGATGAAAGTCAGAGTCTGGAGATGCAGGGAAAGTTTCTACTAAGCCATCCAGACTGTCTATCTAACAACTCCTGAGCAATCAGTGTTATTGAATTACAATGCTTGCTTTACCACACTCAGGTCCCTGTCAGAGCTTCGCTATAAGGCTGTCACACTTAAGAGGCTGTATCTGTTCCACAGCACGGATCCTGGTCTGTCTGTCCGTGTTATTTTCATATAGCAGAGACGCCTTATATAGGGTCACAGTGTGACTCCTCTATACCTCAGTAGGTTCAAGGGTTAACATCTCCTCAGTGGGAGTTTATTGGGAAAAAGTTTGGGGAGTTTATATACTGCTTTAACATTTGTGAAGAACGTTTTTAGGGCTCATTTAGACTGTGTACTTTTGGCTGGAACAAGCAGGTTTTACTTTCACTCTGTAAGTTGCACAGCTACTAATAACGTTGCACACGTTTTCATAGCAGTGAAGGTCCTGCCTTGCTCACCATGTGACCGGGTGCGGCTTCATTCACTTCCTTACGATCCTGCTGCAGACAGCACTCCTGCGGAGCGTTTCTTGACAACTTGTCTGGGCCTAGGAAGTGGTGAGTGCCCCAGCCATTGGTTCTGTAAAGGTGCCTTACTATATTTAAAACGTTTATTTTTGTATCGATTTTCTCTTCTACTGTGGGATTACATACCTACTATGGAGGACTCTGATAATATGTTAGAAGGTTCCACTCCTTCTATAGTGCTTAATAATACCTGCTTATATTTTGAGGAGGCCGTGGTTTGCCCGCCTGCTCAATTTTGTTCCAATTGCCTGTGTACTGTTTTAAAGTCGACGAAGGGAGCTAAATCTGCTATTAACCCTAGTGCAATTAGTCCCTCTGAGCCATCAACCTCTCAGGATTCTGTGAATCGAGAGATTACTACCCTTTCTACCCTAACCGCTTCACATGCATTTCCCTGCGGTACAGTTATTTCTCCGTCTGGAGGGGGCCTTTTTCCTACGGACTTGACCGCGCAGTTATAATCTGCCATGTCCGCAGCCCTGAGTGCCCTAAGTATCTCTCGGAAAAGTAACAGAAAGGTTAAACACAGTTCTCCTGTTTTAGATTAATCTAATTTCCAATTGGATCTAGCTTGTATGTACCAGTTATCCGAGGATGAGTTAACCTCTGTGGCATCAAAAGGTGAACTTTCGGAGTCAGAGACTTCAATTACTAAATCTCCTCTGGCAGAGGAACCATCCTTTAGATTTTAAATTGAACATCTGTGTTTTTTACTGAAGGAGGTCCTGTCTACGCTAGAAGTTCCAGAGGCTAAGCTACCTGAGGAACCTAAGTTCTCTAAGTTAGATAGGGTTTATGAAGACAGGAAGGTCCCACAAACTTTTCCGGTCCCAGTTTGTATGGCGAACATTATTAGTAACGAATGGGAAAGAATTAGAATATCCTTTTCTCCCTCGGCTACTTTTCAAAAATTGTTCCCGTTCCCTAACTCCGAATTAGAGCTGTGGGGCTCCATCCCTAAGGTGGATGGCGCCATTTCAATGCTAGCTAAGCGTACTACTATCTCTCTTGAGGATAGCTCTTCCTTTAGAGTACTTTTGGATAAGAGATTGGAAACTTTCCTAAGGAGAATGTTCCAACACACAGGATTTTTATTTCAACCGGAGGCAGCAGTGGCCGGGGCTGCCATTTACTGGTGCGACTACCTGTTAGAACTTATCGAGGTGAAATCTCCCCTCGAGGATATTCAGGAGAGAATTAAAGCTTTAAGAGTAACTAATTCTTTCATATGTGATGCAAAATTGCAGATTATTTGCATGAAATGCTAAGGCTTCAGGTTTTGCAGTCCTTTCTCTTCCTTTAAAGGGGAAGATTTTACTTGGACCAGGTCTGGACTTCATCATCTCTACGGTTACTGGAGGGAAAACATAATTTATGCTTACCTGATAAATTTATTTCTCTTGTAGTGTATCCAGTCCACGGATCATCCATTACTTATGGAATATATTCTCCTTCCCAACAGGAAGCTGCAAGAGTCCACCCACAGCAAAGCTGCTATATAGCTCCTCCCCTAACTGCCATATTCAGTCATTCGACCGAAAACATGCAGAGAAAGGAAAAACCATAGGGTGCAGTGGTGACTGTAGTTCAAATGAAAAAATTACCTGCCTTAAAGTGACAGGGCGGGCCGTGGACTGGATACACTACAAGAGAAATAAATTTATCAGGTAAGCATAAATTATGTTTTCTCTTGTTAAGTGTATCCAGTCCACGGATCATCCATTACTTATGGAATACCAATACCAAAGCTAAAGTACACGGATGATGGGAGGGACAAGGCAGGTACTTAAACGGAAGTTACCAGTGCCTGTAAAAAACCCTTTCTCCCAAAAATAGCCTCCGAAGAAGCAAGGTATCAAATTTGTTAAATTTGAAAAGTATGAAGCGCAGACCAAGACTCCGTCTTGTAAATCTGTTCAACAGAAGCCACATTTAAAAAAGGCCCAAGTGAAAACCACAGCTCTAGTAGAATGAGCTGTAATCCCTTCAGGAGGCTGCTGTCCAGCAGTCTCATAAGATAAATGAATTATGCTTTTTAACCAAAAAGACAGAGAGGCTGCTGAAGTCTTTTGACCTCTCCTCTGTCCAGAATAGACAACAAACAAGGTGAACGTTTGATGAAAACTGTAGTAGCTTGTAAGTAAAACTTTAAAGCACAAACCACGTCCAATATTGTGTAATAGACGTTCCTTCTTTGAGGAAGGATTAGGATACAAGCATGGAACAACTATCTCTTGAGTGATGTACTTGTTAGATACCACCTTTGGAAAAAACCCAGGTTGGTACGCAGGACTACCTTATCCGTACAAAGGACCAGATAAGGAGAATCACATTGTAACACAGATAACTTGGAGACTCTACGAGTCGAGGAATTAGCTACCCAAAAGGAACTTTCCAAGATAAAGATTGATATCTATGGAACAAAAAAGGTTCAAACGGAACTTCTTGAAGAACCTTAAGAATCAGGTTTAAGCTCCATGGCGGAGCAACAGTTTTAAACACAGGCTTGGATCTAACCAAAGCCTGACCAAATGCCTGAACGTCTAGAATACCTGCCAGACGCTTGTGCAAAAAAATAGACAGAGTAAAAATCTGTCCCCTTTTAAGGAATTAGCTGACAACCCTTTTCTCAAAAACATCTTGGAGAAAAGATAATATCCTGGGAATCCAGACTTTACTCCATGAGTAACCCTTGGATTCATAACAATCAGATATTTACACCATATCTATGTTCAATTTTCCTAGAGACAGGCTTTCATGTCTGTATTAAGGTATCAATGACTGACTCGGAGAAGCCATGCTTTGATAACATCAAGCGTTCAGTCTCCAGGCAGTCCATCTCAGATTGATTCTATTTAGATGGTTGAAAGGACCCTGAGGTAGAGGGACCTGTCTCTGAAGCAGAGACCGTGATGGAAAGGATGACATGTCCACCAGATCTGCATACCAGGTCCTGCGTGGCTACGCAGGCGCTGTCAAAAACACCAAAGCCCTCTCCTGCTTGGTCTTGACCTCCGGAGGAAATCCCACTCCCCCGGAAGAAAAGTCTGACGACTTAGAAAATCCACCTCCCAGTTCTCAACACCTGGGATATGGATAGCTGATAGACAAGAGTGAGTCTCTGTCCAGTGAATTATTGTAAGACTTCTAACATCGCTAGGGAACTTCTGTTCCCCCTTGATGGCTGATGTAAGCCACAGTCGTGTATATTGTCCGACTGAGTATGATGTACCTCAGAGTTGCTAACTGAGGCCAAGTCTGAAGAGCATGGAATATCACTCCCAGTTCCAGAATATTTATTAGAAGGAGGGTCTCCTCCTAAGTCCACTATCCCTGAGCCTTCAGGGAGTTCCAGACTGCATCCCAACCTAAAAGGCTGGCATCTATTGTAACAAGTGTCCCATCTGACCTGCGGAAGGTCATACCCTTGGACAGATGGACCCGACATAGTCACCAGAGAAGAGAATCTCTGGTCTCTTGGTCCAGGTTTAACAGGGGGACAAATCTGTGTAATCCCCGTTCCTCTGACTGAGCATGCATAGTTGCAGCGGTCTGAAATGTAGACGTGCAAACGGTACTATGTCCCTTGCCGCTACCATTAAGCCGATTTCATTCATGTACTGAGCCACCGAAGGGCGCGGATGGGATGAAAAAAACACGGCAGAAATTTAGAAACTTTGACAACCTGGACTCCGTCAGGTAAATTTTCATTTCTACAGAATCTATCAGAGTCCCTAGGAGGGAAACCCTTGAGATTGGGGATAGAGAACTCTTTCCTTGTTCACTTTCCACCCATGTGATCTCAGAAATGCCAGTACTACGTCCGTATGAGACTGGGCAATTTGGATGTTTGACGCCTGTATCAGGATGTCGTCTAAATAAGGGGCCACTTCTATGCCCCGCAGTCTAAGGACCGCCAAAGCGACCCCAGAACCTCCATAAAGATTCTTGGGGCTGTAGATATCCCAAAGGAAAGAGCTACAAACTGGTAATGCCTGTCTAGAAAGGCAAACCTGAAAAACGATGGTGATCTTTATGCATCACAATGTGAGGATAAGCATCCTTCAAATCCATTGTAGTCCTCTATTGACTCTCCTGGATCATAGTTAAGATGGTACGAATAGTTTCCATCTTAAATGACGGAATTCTGAGGAATTTGTTTAAGATCTTTAGATCCAAAATAGGTCTGAAGGTTCCCTCTCCTTGGGAACCACAAACAGATTTGAGTAAAAACTCTGTCCCTGTTCCTCTCTTGGAACTGGATGGATCTCGTACACAATGTAAGAATGCCTCCTTCTTTATCTGGTTTGCAGATAATTGTGAAAGGCGAAATCTCCCCTTTTTTTGGGGGGGAATCTTTGAAATCCAGAAGATATCTCTGGGATATAAATTCCAATGCCTAGGGATCCTGGGCATCTCTTGCCCACGCCTGGGCAAAGAATGAAAGTCTGCCCCCTATAGGATCCGTTACCGGATAGGGGTCCGTTCCTTCATGCTGCCTTAGAGGCCTGCTTATCTTTGTTCCAGGTCCGATTGTCTCCAGACCGCCTTGGACTGAGCAAAAATTCCCTCTTGTTTTGCCTTAGAGGAAGAGGATGCCACACCTGCCCTGAAGTTTTTAAAAGGTACGAAAATTAGACTTTTTTTTTTTTTTGCCCTTGATTTAGACCTATCCTGAGGAAGGGCATGACCTTTTCCTCCAGTGATATAAGCAATAATCTCCTTCAAACCAGGCCCGAATAGGGTCTGCCCCTTGAAGGGAAGTTAAGTAGCTTATTTATTAAAGTCACGACAGCTGACCATGATATAAGCCATAGCGCTCTGCGCGCCAGTATAGTAAAAAACAGAATTCTTAGCCGTTAGTCTAGTCAAATGAACAAGGCATCAGAAAACAAAGGAATTGGCTAGCATAAGCTTGTCAAATATATTCATCCAATGGAGTCGCTTAACTGTAAAGCCTCATCAAGAGACTCAACCCAGAACGTCGCAGCAGCAGTGACAGAAGCAATGTATGCAAGGGGCTGCAGGATAAAACCCTGTTGAATAAACATTTTTTATCCATTGGATCTAAAAAGCACAACTGTCCTCGTCAGAGGTAGTGGTACGCTTAGCTAGAGTAGAAACTCTTCTCTCCACCTTAGGAACTGTCTGCCAGAAGTCCCGTGTGGTGGTAACTATTAGAAAACATTCTTCTAAAAAATAGGAGGGGAAGAGAACGGCACACCTGGTCTATCCCATTCCTTATTAAAACATTTTTTAGTAAACCTCTTTAGGTATTGGAAAAACATCAGTACACACCGGCACTGCATATTATTTATCCAGTCTACACAATTTCTCTGGCCCTGCGATTGTACACATTCATTCAGAGCAGCCAAAGCCTCCCTGAGCAACAAGTGGAGGTTCTCAAGCATACATTTTAAATGTAGAAATATCAGAATCAGGTTAAATCATCTTCCCTGAGTCAAAAAAAAAAAAAAAAAAAAAATCACCCACAGACTAAGCATATTGTGAGGTAGTATCATACATGGTTCTTAAAGCATCTGTATGCTCTGTATCTACCCCCAGAGCTAACTGCTTTCCTTTAATTTCAGGTAGTCTGACTAATACTGCTGCCAGAATATTATTCACCACCTTTGCCATGTCTTGTAAAATAAACGCTATGGGCGCCCTTGATGTACTTGGCGCCATTTGAGCGTGAGTCCCTGAAGCGGGAGTCGAAGGGTCTGACACGTGGGGAGAGTTAGTCGGCATAACTTTCCCCTCGACAGAATCCCCTGGTAAAGAAACGCTATGGGTGCCCTTGATGTACTTGGCGCCATTTGAGCGTGAGTCCCTAAAGCGGGAGTCAAAAGGTCTGACACGTGGGGAGAGTTAGTCGGCATAACTACCCCCACAACAGAATCCTCTGGTGATAATGTTTTTAAAGACAAAAAATTATCTTTATTGTTTAACATGAAATCAGTACATCTGTTACACATTCTAAGATGGGGTTCCACCATGGCTTTAAAACATAATGAACACAGAGCTTCCTCTATGTCAGACATGTTAGAACAGACTAATAATGAGACTAGTAAGCTTGGAAAACACTTTAAATCAAGTTAACAAGCAAATATATAAAACGTTACTGTGCCTTTAAGAGAAACACATTTTGCCAAAATTTGAAATAACAGTGAAAAAAGGCAGTTAAACTAACAAAATTTTTACAGTGTATGTAACAAGTTAGCAGAGCATTGCACCCACTTGCAAATGGATGATTAACCCCTTAATACAAAAAACAGATTAACAAAACGAAAAATATGTTTTAAACAGTCATAACAGCTCCTACTTTTGAAGCCCTTTTGAGCCCTTCAGAGATGTCCTATAGCATGCAGGGGACTGCTGAGGGAAGCTGAATGTCACTGTTTGTAATTTTAACTGTACCAACTGTAACTTTTATACTATAACAGTGGAAAGCCTCAGGAAACTGTTTCTATGCAAAATTTAAGCCAGCCATGTGGAAAAAACTTAGGCCCCAATAAGTTTTATCACCAAACATATGTTAAAAAACGATTAAACATGCCAGCAAACGTTTTAAAACACATTTTTACAAGAGTATGTATCTCTATTAATAAGCCTGATACCAGTCGCTATCGCTGCATTTAAGGCTTTACTTACATTACTTCGGTATCAGCAGTATTTTCTTAGTCAATTCCATTCCTAGAAAAATATTTTACTGCACATACCTTATCTGCAGGAAAACCTGCACGCCATTCCCCCTCTGAAGTACCTCACTCCTCAGAATGTGTGAGAACAGCAAATGGATCTTAGTTACGTCTGCTAAGATCATAGAAAAACGCAGGCAGATTCTTCTTCCAAATACTGCCTGAGATAAACAGCACACTCCGGTGCCATTTAAAAATAACAAACTTTTGATTGAAGAATAAACTAAGTAGAAAGCACCACAGACTCTCACAACCTCCTATCTATGTTGAGGCTTGCAAGAGAATGACTGAATATGGCAGTTAGGGGAGGAGCTATATAGCAGCTTTGCTGTGGGTGGACTCTTGCAGCTTCCTGTTGGGAAGGAGAATATATTCCATAAGTAATGGATGATCCGTGGACTGGATACACTTAACAAGAGAAAGGTGCCTTCCTACTTCAGGATAAGAAGAACAGACCTAAGGGACTTGATCAGTCCTGGAACAAGTCTAAACAGACAAAGAAGCCCACCAATAACAAATCAGCATGAAGGGGTGGCCCCCTATCTGGGATCGGATTTAGTAGGGGGCAGATTTTATCTTTTCTCAGACACTTGGTTTCAGGATGTTCAGAATTCTTGGGTCCTGGAGATCATATCTCAGGGATACCGGATAGGATTCAAAACTTATCCACCCAGGGGCATATTCCTACTATCCAGACTGTCTACAAGACCAGAGAAGAGGATAGCCTTTTTAGATTGCATAAGGGATCTAACCTCCTTAGGAGTAATATCCACGGTACCTGCATCAGAAAGAGGTCTGGGGTTCTATTCAAACCTCTTTGTGGTTCCCAAAAAGGAGGGAAATTTTCATCCAATTCTGGACTTGAAGTGCCTAAACAAATTTTCTTCAAGATGGAGACTATAAGATCAATCCTTCCCCTGGTTCAGGAAGGACAGTTTATGACTACCATAGATCTGAAGGATGCATACCTTCACGTTTCCGATCCACAGGTAACAATTTCCAGCTCATAGCACTTCCATTTGGCTTAACTACTGCTCCAAGGATATTTATGAAGGTTCTGGGGGCTCTTCTAGCATTTGCCAGAACCCGAGGTATAGCAGTATCTCCTTACCTGGACGATATCTTGTTACAGGCATCATCTTTTCGTCTAGCAAGGGATCATTCAGACTTTCTTCTAAGTATTCTTCGATCACATGAATGGAAGAAAAACATGGAAAAGATCTCGCTTATTACAAATACCAGAGTTAATTTCATGTCCATGAAGATCTTTCTAACAGATCAGAGACATTGCAAGCTAACAACAGCATGTCTTGCCCTCCAGACCTCCTTGAAACTTTCGGTGGCCCAGTGAATGGAGGTGATTGAACTCATGGTGTCCTCTTTGGACATCATTCCCTTTGCCAGATTCCATCTCAGACCTTTACAGCTATGCATGCTGAGACAATGGAATGGTGACCATTCTGATCTGTCACAACAGATAGTTCTGGACAACCTGTCAAAAGACTCGCTGTCTTGGAGGCTCTGTCAAGATCACCTCTCCTAAGGCATGTGCTTCTTGAGACTGTCCTGGCTGGGGAACTGTTTGGGATGCCAGGAAGGCACAGGGGCTGTGGACTCAGGAGTAGTCCACTCTTCCGATCAATATCTTGGAACTCTGTGCAATCTTCAATGCTCTGAAGGCTTGGCCCCTCTTGGGTTCGTCCCAGTTTATCAGATTCCAACCAGACAATATAACTTCAGTAGCCTACATCAACCATCAGGGAGGAACAAGATGTTCCTTATCAATGAGAGAAGTTTCTCAAATCCTAAAATGGATGGAGGCCCACAACTGTACGCTGTCAGTGATCCACATTCCGGGTGTGGACAACGGGGAAGCAGACTTCCTCAGCAGGCAATCGTTTCACCAGGGGGAATGGTCTCTCCACCCCGAGGTCTTTGCAGAGATATGCAGTAGATGGGGAAGTCCGGAAATAGACCTCATGGCCTCCCGTCTCAATGCCAAACTACCCAAGTACGGGTTGAGATTGAGGGATCCTCAAGTGGATCTAATAGATGCCCTAGCGGTTCCATGGAGGCTCTGACTCATATCTCTTTCCTCCATTACCTCTTCTTCCTCGTGTGGTGGCCGCATCAAACATGAGCAAGCATCAATGATTCAAATTGCTCCATCCTGGCCGCAAAGGACTTGGTTCACGGATCTGATGGGGATGTCCTCCATGGAGGTTATTATTATTATCGGTTATTTGTAGAGCGCCAACAGATTCCGCACTGCAGGTTACCTTGTCCCAGGGACCTGTTGATACAGGGTCCTTTCCTTCATCAAAATCTAGATTCTCTGAGGCTGACTGCATGGAGATTGAACGCTTAGTCTTAGCCAGGAGAGGTTTCTCTGAGAGTGTCATCGACACTTTGATTCAAGCTCGTAAACCAGTTTCTCAATGCATCTACCATAAGGTGTGGCGGACTTACCTGCACTGGTGTGAGGAGCATCGTTTTTCTTGACATAAGGTTTATTTAAGTTGCCAGAATTTTATCTTTTCTCCAGAATGGACTGGAGAAGGGTCGATCTGCTAGTTCCCTGAAGGGACAGATATCGGCCCTGTCGGTGTTGCTGCACAAGAGATTAGCTGAGCTTCCGGATGTGCAGTCCTTTGTTAAAGCCCTGACTAGGATCAGACCTGTGTTTAGAAAGATGGCTCCGCCATGGAGTCTCAATCTTGTTCTTTGTTTGTGGCAACAGGCTCCATTTGAGCCCATGCATAATGTTGACATTAAACTGTTATCTTGGAAGGTTTTGTTTCTATTAGCTATTGCCTCTTCTTGCAGAGTATCAGTATCAGAGATTTCTGCCTGCAATGTGACCCCCCTTACCTTGTTTTTCATGCCGATAAGTTGGGTTTACGTACTAAGTTAGGTTTCCTTCCTTAGGTGGTGTCAGATCGTAACATTATTTAAGAGATTATTGTTCCTTCCTTGTGTCCCAATCCTTCTTCGGCAAATGAACATTTACTTCACAATCTAGATGTGGTTCGCAGTAAATAAGAATCAATGGAGAAACAAAATTGTTAACAAATCGAAATTTATGCCCAAATTCAACCAGTGTCCACAACTCCAAGTATTTAACGATATTGTATGTGAACAAGTTTTAGAAATTTCAGATCAAAACTTACAGTACAATTTAAATAAACAAGAATACTTGGCATTGAAGGACTTAAAATCCTGGAAAGATGTAATAATTAGGAATGCAGATAAGGGTGGTAATATCGTTCTTTGGCCCCTGAATATGTATAAAAAAGAAACAGAGAAACAACTTAAAGACACCCAATGTTACCAGAAATTGGGGTACAACCCATCAAAAGAATTTCTAAACCAATACATAACACTAATAAACAAGGCCAGATACGATAACATAATAACAATCAAAGAATTTGAATTTTTAAAAGTAACAAACCCTACAATAGTCACCTTTTACCTCATTCCAAAAATCCACAAAAACAGTAGACATCCTCCAGGACGCCCGATCGTATCAGGCATTAACAGCCTGACCGAGAAGGCAAGTAAATATGTGGACTATAGACTAAGAGGCTATTTATCACAGATTTCATCTTATGTGCAGGACACGACAGATGTGCTATTACAACTGGAAAATTTACATCTCTCTGCGGACACTTGGCTTGTGACAGCAGACGTAGAGTCGTTGTACACCTGCATAGCACATGATCTAGGTATTGCAGCTGTCAAATGGTTCCTAAAAATGGGTTCGGAAGAAGATCCGTTACATGATGATTTCATAATTCAACTATTGCAGTTTGTGCTGTGTCACAACTTTTTTACTTTTAACAATGGCTTCTACCTACAAAAGAGAGGCACGGCAATGGGTACAGCATGTGCTCCCACCTATGCGAACCTTTTTTTAGGTTGGTGGGAGCATCTGGTGGTATTCTCAGACACCAACAAGAATTACCTGAACAAAGTCCCATTCTGGATCCGCTATATTGACGATGTGTTCTTCCTATGGGAAGGCACAAAATCAGAATTAGAAGAATTCTTAACAACACTTAATACCAACACTTTAAATATCAAACTGACATATGAAACAAACCTTAATGAAATTCACTTTCTAGACTTGAAAATCACAAAAACACAAACCGGTAATATAATAACAGACGTTTACCGGAAAGAGACAGCAACAAATAGCCTACTTCATAGTTCCAGTGCACATGCACCGAATACAATCCGGGCACTGCCTACGGGAGAATTTCTCTGAATGAGGCGTAATTGCACAATGGATACTGATTATCAAGTGAGTAAGACTCCTAGCGAGGGGCTACAGTAAACGATCCATAAAGAAGGCAGAACATCATGCCAGATCCACTGTTAGAAAGGAATTGCTCAAGAAAAAAATCAAACCTCAACAGGAAGAAATAAGATTTATCTCTACCTATAACCCCAAAAGTACACAAATATTGAAGATACTTCAAAATAATTGGCATATTCTAAAGTCAGATCCAATACTATCACGGATATTGGGAGATAAAGTACAAACTGGATATAGAAGAACCAAAAATCTCAAGGATCTAATAAGCCCAAGTCACTTTGGAGGTCAGAGAACTATAGGAGCAATGTCCAAAGGGTCACACAAATGTGGAACATGTAGCACGTGTAGCTATATGATTAAAAAACATGACATCCAGGATCGTTTTAACAAAACTCATAAAATCAACGAGTATATTAATTGCCACACGGAAGGTGTTATCTACGCACTAATCTGTAAATGTAATCTAATATATGTAGGCATGACGACTAGAAAGATCCGCACTAGAGTGCAGGAACATTTAAGGAATATTAAAAATGCCTCAAAAGATCTAGATGCAGGCAAACAACTAACGTCAGTAGCTCGTCATTTTTATTCTAAACATAATTCCAAACAATCAGAACTAAAATGTTATGGTATCCAAAGAATAAATGTGGGCATCAGAGGAGGAGACATTGAGACAAAACTCCTACAGGCTGAAAGTAGATGGATTTTCCTATTAAATACAGTGCAGCCTCATGGTCTGAATGAACAAAACAACTTTTCTGCCTTTCTGTAATGCCTTAAGGATACAACCTTCTAAAACAAGAAAAGGTCTCGTAGAGCCATTAATGTCTGGAACAAGATATTAGTACCACACAAATGTGTATATATATATACAATTCAGTATACATAACCAAATGTAATTATTTAAGGAGATGATCATTATTGTTGCACAAAAACCTATTTTAGTAATTATATTGAACTTTATTTACCATTGTGTAAATAGTACTAATAACATCTTGTCTAATGATATAGAACTTTAGAGATACTATTCTCTCGAGAAGAACAATGAATCTAGAGCTAAAACGAAAGTTCTATTCTAGTGGAATATAGAACCCACATGTAAAGAATCGCTATTTATAAAGCAAATATCCACTGTTATGTTTAATGACACATCACTAGACACTAAAAATAACTTTATTCTAATCACTTATTTGTCACATAATTTACACTTTAAGAGCACGGTTAGAGGTATAGAACTGTAGGATATAACCTTCTAAAATAAGAAAAGATCTCTTAGAGCTATTAGAATAAGATATTAGTACCACATAAATGCACATATATACAATTTGGTATACATAACGCAATGCAATTATTCAAGGAGATGATCAGTAGTGTTGTACAAAAACCTCTTTTAGTAATGATATTGGATTTTATTTACCACTTTGTAAATAGTATTGATAACATCTTGTCTAATGACATAGAACTTTAGAGATACTATCTCTCTAGAAGAACAATAAATCTAGAGTTAAAACGGAAGTTCTATTCTAGTGGAATATGTAACCCACACGAAAAGATTTGTTATTTATAAAGCAAACACCCACTGTTATGCTTAATAACACATCACTAGACACTAAAATCAATTCTATTTTAATCACTTATTTGTCACATAATTTACACTTCAAGAGCACGGTTAGCCTAGAATACATTTTAATTTTTGGCACTTTTTAGACACTGTAAGCTATACGCTCAATACGATGCAAATCGTTCACTATGCAACAATCAATTTTTATGTCTTATAATAATACACACAATCACGTGGAATTTATTTTGAGAAATAATACACTTGAGACACAAACAAAATTCACTAATTATTATTACAAGGTAACACTTTCTAGTTTTTATTAATAGGGAATCCTAACGTTGCGTGTAGGCAACACTGTCTATTCCACTCCTAAAATCTAATATAGATCATATAGATATAACACCTCTTCCCTTCTCTATTTTTCATATTACGCTCAATAATTCAGAAGGGAAAACCGAATGAGGGCTTTCTTTGAATAGGATCTATATTAAGAATAACCGATATTAAATAAGGAACAGAAGCGTGTCTATCAAGATATTGTTAGACTGAATAAACACTCTATTATGTATCGGCATATGAAAAATAATGCAAAATATTGATAAATCATAAAAGGCAAATATCACCAATTTTTTACATAGCAGGTTACATCCAGATTACTTATCAGCTATAACAGTATTAGACAGAGAAGTATCAAATGCAGAAATACTTAAGCAGCGATGACAATAGAGATGAACACAAAAGGTGCTGATGCATTAAAAGATCTTAAACAAAAAAGATCGAATTATCATTATAGCATCAAAATTCTTTTTTAGATCATTACTGTAGTTGTACTGCAAATATACCACTGGAAATAGTAACGGGTGGTATTAAATCATATAAACTGGAAGGCATTAACCAATAACCATTAGGGAAACGTCTCTTTACATCTCAGAAGGGGTGTGATAACCCTAGACCCAATCAACTTCTACCATTGTGAATGACAACACTAGTGGGCGTGAATTACACGCTACAAAAAGCCAAGTTTCCCGCGGCGCGTTGTCCTTTGAAAAAGCCGGGTCACGGCGAAACATGTCAGGAGAGATAGGGAAATGGTGAGGAGTCCTAGGAGCTCCTGTGTTTTTAGGCAAGCCTTAAGCTGCATATAAATTACTGTAGTTGATACTGCTAACATAATAGTTACAGGTGGTCTGTTTCCACCATTATAACGATGTATCTGTAAGCTTCCAGTAATACACAGAGAGGTAGCACCTATGGCAGCTGCAATTGAAATATCGAGCACTAGCAAGCATATTGCATTTTCAGTTGCAGACTGACCAGCTATTCTCTAACTACGAATCTGTAACGCTCTGTCAGAGTTCATGAGAAGTAAATATAACTCAGTCACCGACTGTAATTTCACTTAACCTTGATAATATGCAATACTCTTTCTGAATTCATGTAATTTAAACCTAACTCAGCCACTGACCGTAACTCCATTTAATCCGGTCAGGCAACAACCATTAAGTGTATTATACTAAATATTCTGTCGACACTGTGAGTTTGAACTGAGAGGAATATTAGCTGCACTAATGAGCTCAGAATAACGCTATATTGTATAGAACGGGAGTAGTGTTAACACTGACAAGCCTATTCTTTAGCTAGTCTACCAAACGGACCAATCACTCTCCGAATACCAAATTTGTAGCGGTTTTTCCCTATAGTTCAAGCTAATACAACTCAGTTACTGACTATAACTTTATGTAACTCTGACAGACACATCTTAAACGCCTAGTTTATATTGTGGGTCACAAGAGACAAAAATATCTTAAGCGCTGACAAACTTAGAAACACGCTTTAAATTGTCAGAGAGCGTGCAATTAGTGCCAATACTGAGAAGCGTGCCTGTCAGTAAGTCTATTAGACAACTAGAAAATTAGGATACATAAAAGACACAGAACTATACCCAATAGCTATAATATATAGGATGCCAGAGACGAATTTATTTATATTCTATCTATTTTGGACTTAAGGTTACTCACTATATTGCTATCTGTTAACCTAAGGTGTGGAATATAATAATATATAATAAATCTACTATCCAAATATTCATTGGTTGAAAATATTTATGGAATACTAAACTGTATTTATATGCTCACAAATACAATTACAAACCAATTGGATATTGAGTAGAACCCTTGTTATAGTATACTAATCTAAAACAATTTGGGCACCTAATAGCTAGTCTTACAGACGTGAATCCACGCTAGTAATTACCAATTGTCGCAACTATAGATATAACCAAAATTGTTAATTTTGTTTCCATTAACTAAATCACCTTAAGGTTAATAACAAGAGACCAATAAGGTGTTAATGGATAACCTAAATATTTTCTGCATAACAGTCACTTGATGATCCACTATCCCTAGAAGATTTGGAAATTAAAAGAGTTTGGGAACAGGTGGAGCAGAACCACAAAATACTTAACTCAGATGTATCTACTACCCTTTGCAGCTTAAGTGTGTTTTTAATTTCAAATCCTATTTTAATTAAATATTATTAAAAGTTATATTTTAACTTTTTAGCTTCACTAGTACATATCAATATCTCGTATCCAAGTTAATTACATACTACAATTAATATTTGCAAGCCTAGAGTGCTATAATGTGTATTCTTTTGTGAGCAAGTCTCTTCTTGCTACAAGTTGTAAATAGATGTGGTTCGTGTCTTGAAGTTCTACCTTCATGCTACTAAGGAGTTCATACAATCTTCATCTTTGTCATCGTAGGGATCAGAAGGCCACTGTGTCTTCCCTGTCTTTCTGGTTGAGAAGTGTCATCCGCCTAGCTTATGAGACGGCGGGACAACAGTCTCCTGAGAGGATTACGGCTCATTCCACTAGAGCAGTGACTTCTTCTGGGGCTTTTAAGAACAAAGCCTCTATGGAGCAGATTTGTAAGGCAGCTACCTGGTCCTCCTTACATACTTTTTCTAAATTTTACAAGTTTGATGTGTTTGCTTCAGCTGAAGCAACTTTCGGGAGAAAGGTTTTGCAGGCTGTGGTACCCTAAGATTAGGGTCCGCCTCTTTTTTTGTTCCCTCCCGTTATTCCTTCAGTGTCCTCTGGAGCTTGGGTATTGTTTTCCCAACAGTAAGGAATGAAGTTGTGGACTCTCCCTGCCTTAAGGAAAGAAAACAAAATGTATGCTTACCAGATAAATTCCTTTCTTTTCTGGCAGGGAAAGTCCACGACCCCGCCTGTAAGTTATTTTTTGTTTCGGCAGCTCCCTTTTTGTTTTTCTTCTGGCACCTTTATACCCTGATGTTTCTCCTACTTTTCCTCGTTCCCTCGGCTGAATGACTTGGGGGATAGGGGAAGTGGGAGGGATATTTAAGCATTTGGCTGGGGTGTCTGCCTCCTTCTGGTGGCCAGGTGTTGTATTTCCCAACAGTAAGGAATTAAGTTGTGGACTTTCCCTGCCAGGGAAGAAAATAATTTATCTGGTAATCATAAATTTAGTTTTTTTACCAAGCTTACACTGCACAAATGATCATTTTAAAAGCTGCCGAACTTTGGCAAAAAATGATGTCTCACGAAATTAAACAGTAAGGCACAAAGATGGGGCACAGTTGTGTGCTAAAATTTAAGATTTTTTTTTTTGGCGTAATAAAAACATATATTAATCCTCTGAGATTTCACATATTAATGTACACTTTAAAAAGCGGAAAATAAACAATGAAATCTCTTCAAACTGCTATTATTCAGCAAAGCTTGCAAACTGATCTATTTCTGTCTTTGTCAAAGATTTGATCACAGTTAAAGGGCATATGTGCAAAAATAAGGATCCTAAGCTTGATTTTACCTCTTTGTTTAATCCCTTTTCACTATTGTTAAAAGGACATGAAACGCAAACATTTTCTTTTAGTATTCAGATACAGCTAGATTACAAGTTTGTGCGTTCGTCTTTTAACGCTGCAAATATGGTATTTTCAGCGTTAAAACAGCACCACAGTGATTACAAGTCTTGTCGGTATAGCTGTACAACAAGCCTTTTAGCCTGTAACGCAACGTCCGTCCCGCACACGTAAAAATTACGTTTTTTCATGGGATTCCCATAGCGCTGGTATTACGAGTTTTGCAGAGAGGCTAAAAAGCTTGCATTACAGCCTAAAATTACAAGATCCGTAACGCCATCTAAAGTCAGTAGTTATGAGTTTCATGCTACAAATCTGTAACATAAAACTCATAACTAAAGTGTTAAAAATTACACTAATACCCATAAACTACCTATTAATCCCTAAACAGAGGCCCTCCTGCATCGCAAACACTATAATACATTTATTAACCACTAATCTGCCGCTCCTGACATCGCCGCCACTATAAAAAATTATTAACCCCTATTCCGCCACTCCCGACATCTTCACCACTATACTAAAATTATTAACCCCTAAGCCGCCTCCCACCCGCATTGCAAATACTATTTATATATTATTAATCCTTAATCTGCTGTCCGCCCATATCACCCCGCTATACTAAAGTTATTAAGCCCTACACAGCAAGCCACTATAATAAACCTATTTACTCCTAAACCGAAAGCCCCCCACATCGCAATAAACTAATTTAAACTAGTAAACCCTAAACCTAACGCCCCCCTAACTTTATATTAAAATTACAATTTCCCTATCTTAAATTAAATTAAAACTTACCTGTCAAATAAAAAAAAAACAACTAAGTTTAAACTAACAAATAAACTAATATAATTATTCAACTAAAATTAAACTAACTACCAATTAACTAAAACTAAACTACACATTAAAAAAAATCCTAACACTACTCATTAAATTACAAAGAATTTAATTACAAAAAAAAAAAAAAATACTAAGTTACAAAAAATAACAATCACTAAATTATGGAAAATAACAAACAAAATGATCCAAAATAAAAAAGAATTACACCTAATCTAATAGCCCTATCAAATTAAAAAAGCCCATCCAAAATAAAAAAAAACCATAGCCTATAATAAACTACCAATGACCCTTAAAACTTTAAAAGGGCCTTTTGTGGGGCATTGCCCCAAAGATATCAGCTCTTTTAACTGTAAAAAAAAACACAAAGACTCCCCCAACAGTAAAACCCACCACCCAACCAACCCTCCAAAATAAAAAACCTAATTCTAAAAAAACCTATACTACCCATTGCCCTGAAAAGGGCATTTGTATGGGCATTGCCCTTAAAAGGGCATTTAGCTCTTTTACTACCCAAACTAAAAAAATAACCCACCCAAAAAAAACCTTAAAAAAGTCTAACACTAACCCATGACGATCCACTTGCAGTTTTTGAAGTCAAGCTTAAACGATCTTCATCCAATAATTGAAGTCCTCATCCAGGTGGCGAGAAGTCTTCATCCAGGTGGCCACTTCAATCTTCATCCAGGCGGCATCATTTTTTGGGTTAGGGTTTGGGCAGTAAAAGATCTAAATGCCCTTTTAAGGGCAATTCCTATACAAATGCCCTTTTCAGGGCAATGGGTAGCTTAGGTTTTTTTAGAATTAGGTTTCTTATTTTGGGGGGTTGGTTGGGTGGTGGGTTTTACTGTTGGGGGGGTCTTTGTGGTTTTTTTATAGGTAAAATATCAAATATCTTTGGGGCTATGTCCCACAAAAAGCCCTTTTAAGGCTATTGGTAGTTTATTGTAGGCTAGCTTTTTTTATTTTGGGTGGGCTTTTTTATTTTGATAGAGCTATTAGATTAGGTGTAATTCTTTTTTATTTTGGATAATTTCATCTTTTATTTTTCGTAATTTAGTGGGTTTTTTTTTTTGTAATTTTAGGTTTTAGTGTAAGGTAGTTAGGATTTATTTCACAGGTAAGTTTCTATTTATTTTAAATATGTAGTTAGTAAATAGTTAATAACTAGTCTACCTAGTTAAAATAAATACAAACTTACCTGTGAAATAAAAATTTCACAAATATTTAGTTAATAATTGTAACTTTAATTTAGCTCTAGTTTAATTATGTTAAAATTAAGGGGTGTTAGGGTTAGGGTTACGTTAGGGTTACGTTATGGTTAGGGTTAGGGGTTAATAGTTTAATTTCGATTTTTGCCATGTGGGGGGCTGGCGGTTTAGGGGTTTGTGATGATAGCAGGATGTGATGTCACTAGCATGTGGGCGGGGCTTAGGTCCGGTGTCTGTGTCGCAGTTAGTTTAGTACAATCAACCTGTCTGGATGTGTATTGCTATGCTCTGTAATAAAATAGAGTTGTACCATCATCGCTGTGTCCTGCATATGTCCTGCATCTCATGACATGGTGTCAGAAGTTCTGGACTACGCTTCTGTTTCTGATGATGACGATGTCAAAGTTTACCCCACCTGAGCCTTTTGACTTT
Source organism: Bombina bombina (assembly GCF_027579735.1). Lineage (NCBI taxonomy): Eukaryota > Metazoa > Chordata > Amphibia > Anura > Bombinatoridae > Bombina > Bombina bombina. The sequence goes on along the minus strand of NC_069504.1, from coordinate 1,064,179,608 downwards.
TCTCAGCCTGCAGCTTGGCCCACATGGCGTCAGCGGTTTCAGCGCTTCAGGATTGCATCCAAACTGAACAAGGAGAGTGGTGAAGTACAAGTTAATTCTCTTTTATATTCTATGGGGAAAGATGTGGAGCCAGTGTTCAATGCTTTTACTTTCCAAGAAGGGGACGAAGTTAACTTTGATATAGTTATGGATAAACTCAGTGCCCACTTTGTGCCCAAAAGAAATGTGATTCATGAGAGAGCTTGTTTTCACAAACGTAATCAGCGTGTGGGAGAATCTGTGGAGTCATTTGTGCGCAGCCTGTATGAATTAGCTGAATTCTGTGAGTTTGGTGTTGCTAAAGAAGAGCAAATCAGAGACAGAATAGTTATTGGAATTGCAGATGCTGAAGTCTCCCTGAAGCTGCAGTTAGAGCCTGATTTAACGTTAGACGGGGCTATTAGGATGGCCCGCCAGAGTGAACTGGTGAAAAAGCAAAGTGCTGATCTGAGGTCTGAGAGTATTGTGGATGAAGTGCAACTGTCTAGGAAAATTACTAGTGAAAGGCACAGTGTGAGCGGTAGATCTAAAGTACTGGAAAGGCCTAGAAGTGGATGGGCGCAACATGGCCGATGCACACGGTGCTACCGGGCTCATGATCAGAGTGCTATATGCCCGGCCAGAGATAAAAGATGCAGAAAATGTAACAGAATAGGCCATTTTGAAGTGGTGTGTAAAACTGAATACATTAAGGAGATGCAGATGGACAGTGACCAGGAGGGTCAGGAAGTGTCTTTTGTGGGGTCTGTTGTGGAACGGACAAGCTCAGAGGAAGATTGGAAAGTTACTTTTACTGTAATGGGAGCCAAAGTTGATTTTAAGATTGACACAGGAGCAGATATCACTGTAATGTCTTTTGCTGAATTTATGAAACTGCCTCGACAGCCCCAGCTGGCGAAGGTTACTACAAATGTTCATAGTCCTGGTGGCCGCATTGATTGTGTGGGGAAATTTCTTGCCAGCTGTGAGTACAAACAAAGGAAGTTCACCATGTGGGTGCATGTGATCCGAGGTCAGTGTGTTAACAGTTTATTGAGCAGAAAAGCAGCCTGTGACTTGGGCCTCGTGGCCAGAGTGAATGAGATCTCTGAAGATATGTTTGGCGAGTTGGGCCTACTGAGCTGCAAACCTGTCCGTATAGCACTTAAAAGTGACGCAGTCCCGTACAGTATTTCTACTCCTCGTAGAATTCCGTTCCCGCTCATGCCTCAAGTGGAGAAAGAGCTCATGCGCATGAAGTCTATGGGGGTTATTGAAGAGGTTGTTGAAGCAACTGATTGGTGTGCCCCCATTGTTCCAGTTGCAAAGAAAAACGGAAAGGTGCGCATCTGTGTGGACCTGAAAAGGTTGAATGAGGCAGTGAAGAGGGAGAGATTTGTGCTGCCGACATTGGAAGATATAGCCCCGAAGTTGGCTGGGGTGAAGTTCTTTTCCACATTAGACGCTTCTAGCGGCTTTTGGCAGATCCCCCTGGATCCAAAGTGCCGCAAACTGACTACCTTTATCACTCCGGTAGGTCGGTTCTGCTTCTGCAGACTTCCCTTTGGGATATCCTCCGCTCCTGAGATCTTTCAGAGGGAAATGAGTTCTCTCCTGAGTGGCCACGTGGGCACAGCAGTCGTCATGGACGACATTCTAGTGTATGGGTCTACAGTGGAAGAGCATGATCAGCGTTTGAGTTGTGTGCTGCAGGCTATCAAAGAGTCTGGGCTGAAGCTGAATAAAGAAAAATGTCATTTTAGGAAAACTGAATTATGCTACTTTGGGCATATCATCAACGGGGATGGCATCAAGCCGGACCCCGAGAAAATTCGGGCTATCGAACAGATGAAAAGCCCTTCTGATGTACATGAGCTGAGACAGATATTGGGCCTTGTAAATTACGTGGGCAAGTTTCTTCCAGATTTATCTACAGTTTTGCACCCTATCACAGAGTTGCTTAAGAAAGATGTTGCCTGGGTCTGGGGACCCTCACAAGAAAAAGCGTTCCTGCATGCTAAGTCCCTGCTGGGGTCTGCCCCAGTGCTGGGGTTCTACGACCCTTCAAAAAAGACTGTGGTTAGTGCTGATGCAAGCAGTTATGGGTTGGGGGCTGCACTCCTGCAGCTGAATGACAACAAACTACAGCCCATCGCCTACTGTTCCCGCACACTGACGGCTGCGGAGTCAAAATACGCTCAAATTGAGAAAGAGTGCCTGGCTGCAGTTTGGGCCTGTGAGCGCTTTCAGCGTTATCTAGTGGGTTTGGAGAAATTTAGTCTGGAAACTGACCACAAACCGCTAGTCCCTCTTATCAATTCTTATGACATCGACAAAACACCCTTGAGATGCCAGAGACTTTTAATGAGACTGCTCAGGTTCAATGTTCAGGCAGTGCATGTGCCGGGGAAGCAGCTGGTTGTGGCGGATACACTGTCCAGGCTCCCGCTGGCTGCTGCTGAAGAATCCTCCACAGAGTCGGATGTAAAAGTGTATGTTGATTCAGTTCTGGCCTCTAAGTCCATTTCTTCAAGGAAACTGGAAGAGATAAAGAAAGAGACATATTTGGACACAGATCTGCAAGAAGTTATAAGGTACATAAGAGATGGCTGGCCCGAGAGCCGGGCAGCCTGGATGTCTTTAAATGCTTACCAGCCAGAGAGGTCGCAGCTCACGGAGCTGGAGGGGTTGGTGCTGTTCCAAGACCGTATTGTAATTCCTGTCAGCATGAGGAAGGAGATGTTGAACAGGATACACGATGGGCACCTAGGCATCACAAAGTGCAGAGAAAGAGCAGCTACAGCTGTGTGGTGGCCTGGGATCAGCTCCGACATTGCAAATCATGTGTCTAAATGTGCCTTTTGCCGGGAACGCCGGCCTACTCAGAGAAGGGAGCCCTTAATGTCTACTCCGCTGCCTGCGGGGCCGTGGCAGAAAATAGCTGCTGATTTGTGCGAACTGCACGGGAAAAAGTTTCTTGTTGTTATCGACTACTATTCCAGGTATTTGGAAATAGCACCCCTGAATGATATCACAAGTCAAACCGTTATCATTCGCCTGAAGAGCTTGTTCGCCCGCTGGGGCATTCCAATGGAGCTAGTGAGTGATAATGGCATGCAGTTCGCTTCTACAGAGTTCAGTGCTTTCAGCAGGGAATATGATTTTGTACATTCCACGTCAAGTCCACATTATCCGCAGGCCAACGGAATGGCTGAAAGGGCAGTTCAAACAACAAAATTCATTCTAAAGCAATCTGAACCGTACCTAGCCCTCTTGTCATACAGGGCGACGCCCATTCAAGCCACCGGGTTTAGCCCGGCACAGCTGATGCTAGGACGCCAGATTCGCACTACTTTACCCTCAGTGGGTGTCTTCAAGCCGCCTGGCCCTGTTCCTCGGGACGAAGTCCTTAGGAGGGATGAAGAGGCCAAAAAGGGTTATCGTTTCTTCTACGACAGGAGACATTCTGTCAGGCCTTTACAGGAACTGAAAGCGGGCCAAAGTGTCAGAATTAAACTGGATGATGAGAAGAAATGGAAGACGCCTGCTACGGTAGTGGGCCGCTCTCCAGAACCAAGGTCTTACACAGTCCTTACGGAGGGAGGGACGGTTACACGCCGTAACCGAAGACATCTTCAGCCTGTACCTGAGAGTCTGGAACCGGATACCTCAGTACCACCGCCGGTGGGATCCCCTGTTCTAAGGGAGGTGCCTTCCCCTCAGCAAGATCATAGCGGGGATATATCTTTGCCTCCAGCAGACTCTTGTTCACCATCTTCTGTATCAGAGGACAGTTCATGCAAAGTTACATCAAGCGGAAGAGTGGTGAGGCTTCCGGCCCGATACAGGGACTGACTTTAGCTAGAACAGTGACCGGAAGTATGGGCAGAATAATCCCATGGTCACTGTGGACTAGGGTAGTCTACCCCGATGTCCAAGTCAGGATGTAATTTATTTGTTCATGTTTTCTAATCTATCTGTTTTTATAATGTTCTAAAACAAAATGTTGTTGTATACCCTGTTGGTGTACCTTGTTATTTAATATATGCGAATGTATGCTTTGCCTTTGAAAAAGGGGAAGATGTGATGATAGCAGGATGTGATGTCACTAGCATGTGGGCGGGGCTTAGGTCCGGTGTCTGTGTCGCAGTTAGTTTAGTACAATCAACCTGTCTGGATGTGTATTGCTATGCTCTGTAATAAAATAGAGTTGTACCATCATCGCTGTGTCCTGCATATGTCCTGCATCTCATGACAGGGTTATTAGGTTTATTTAGTGGTAGTGATATGGGAGGCCAAAGGTTTAGGGGTTAATAACTTTATTTAGTTACGGCGATGTCGGGGAGCGACGGAATAGGGGTTAATAACTTTAATATAGTGTGGGCAATGTTGGGGTGTGGCGGAATAGGGGTTAATAACTTTAGTATAGTGGCGGCGATATTGGGAGCGGCAGATTAGGGGTTAATAGATTTATTTAGGTGGCAGCGATATCGGGGGCGGCAGATTAGAAGTTAATAACATTATGTAGGTGCCGGCGATGTCGGGGGCAGCAGATTAGGGGTGTTTAGACTCGGGGTTTATGTTAGGGTGTTAGGTTTAAACGTAAGTTTTCTTTCCCTATAGACATCAATGGGGCTGCGTTACGGTGATTTTCATTCCGCGATCGCAGGTGTTAGATTTTTTTCTGACCCGTTCTCCCAATTGATGTCTATGGGGGAAGCGTGCACGAGCACGTCAAACACAGCGCTTGTTTTTGGTGCGGTATGGAGCTCAACGCAACCATATCACACGCACAAGCCTGTTTTTTTTAAAACTTGTAATAGCAGCGCTATAGGGGATTAAATAATGCCACTTTTGTTGTGTTTGTTAATTGCCCTATAGCGCTCAAACTCGTAATCTAGCCGATAGAAAATACAATTTAAATAAAGTTTTTTTACCTCTATAACCAAATTTTCTTTGTTCTCATACTGTTCTTTGTTGAAGGGATACCTAGGTAGGTAGCGTGCACATGCTTGAAGCACTGCATGACAGGAAATAGGGCTGCCATCTAGTGCTCTTGCTAATGTATAACATTCTTGCAAAACTGCTGCAATATAGTGCTGCAGACACGTGCACTCTCCTGAGCTTACTTCCATTTTCACAAAAACATAATAAGAAAGTGAAGAACTTTTGATAATAGAAGTAAATTTGAAAGTTATTTAAAATTGTATGCTCTATCTGAATCATGAGTCTAATTGTATGCTCTATCTGAATCATGAGTCTAATTGTATGCTGTATCTGAATCATGAGTCTAATTGTATGCTCTATCTGAATCATGAGTCTAATTGTATGCTCTATCTGAATCATGAGTCTAATTGTATGCTGTATCTGAATCATGAGTCTAATTGTATGCTCTATCTGAATCATGAGTCTAATTGTATGCTCTATCTGAATCATGAGTCTAATTGTATGCTGTATCTGAATCATGAGTCTAATTGTATGCTCTATCTGACTCATGAGTCTAATTGTATGCTCTATCTGAATCATGAGTCTAATTGTATGCTGTATCTGAATCATGAGTCTAATTGTATGCTCTATCTGAATCATGAATCTAATTGTATGCTCTATCTGAATCATGAGTCTAATTGTATGCTGTATCTGACTCATGAGTCTAATTGTATGCTGTATCTGAATCATGAGTCTAATTGCATGCTGTATCTGACTCATGAGTCTAATTGTATGCTCTATCTGAATCATGAGTCTAATTGTATGCTGTATCGGAATCATGAGTCTAATTGTATGCTGTATCGGAATCATGAGTCTAATTGTATGCTCTATTGGAATCATGAGTCTAATTGTATGCTCTATCTGAATCATGAGTCTAATTGTATGCTGTATCTGAATCATGACTCTAATTGTATGCTCTATCTGAATCATGAGTCTAATTGTATGCTCTATCTGAATCATGAGTCTAATTGTATGCTGTATCTGAATCATGAGTCTAATTGTATGCTCTATCTGAATCATGAGTCTAATTGTATGCTCTATCTGAATCATGAGTCTAATTGTATGCTGTATCTGAATCATGAGTCTATCTGAATCATGAGTCTAATTGTATGCTGTATCTGAATCATGAGTCTAATTGTATGCTCTATCTGAATCATGAGTCTAATTGTATGCTCTATCTGAATCATGAGTCTAATTGTATGCTGTATCTGAATCATGAGTCTAATTGTATGCTGTATCTGAATCATGAGTCTAATTGTATGCTCTATCTGAATCATGAGATTGTATGCTCTATCTGAATCATGAGTCTAATTGTATGATGTATCTGAATCATGAGTCAAATTGTATGCTCTATCTGACTCATGAGTCTAATTGTATGCTCTATCTGAATCATGAGTCTAATTGTATGCTCTATCTGAATCATGAGTCTAATTGTATGTTCTATCTGAATCATGAGTCTAATTGTATGCTGTATCTGAATCATGATTCTAATTGTATGCTGTATCTGAATCATGAGTTAAATTGTATGCTGTATCTGACTCATGAGTCTAATTGTATGCTCTATCTGAATCATGAGTCTAATTGTATGCTCTATCTGAATCATGAGTCTATCTGAATCATGAGTCTAATTGTATGCTGTATCTGAATCATGAGTCTAATTGTATGCTCTATCTGAATCATGAGTCTAATTGTATGCTCTATCTGAATCATGAGTCTAATTGTATGCTGTATCTGAATCATGAGTCTAATTGTATGCTGTATCTGAATCATGAGTCTAATTGTATGCTCTATCTGAATCATGAGATTGTATGCTCTATCTGAATCATGAGTCTAATTGTATGCTGTATCTGAATCATGAGTCAAATTGTATGCTCTATCTGACTCATGAGTCTAATTGTATGCTCTATCTGAATCATGAGTCTAATTGTATGCTCTATCTGAATCATGAGTCTAATTGTATGTTCTATCTGAATCATGAGTCTAATTGTATGCTGTATCTGAATCATGATTCTAATTGTATGCTGTATCTGAATCACGAGTTAAATTGTATGCTGTATCTGACTCATGAGTCTAATTGTATGCTCTATCTGAATCATGAGTCTAATTGTATGCTCTATCTGAATCATGAGTCTAATTGTATGCTCTATCTGAATCATGAGTCTAATTGTATGCTGTATCTGAATCATGAGTCTAATTGTATGCTGTATCTGAATCATGAGTCTAATTGTATGCTGTATCTGAATCATGGGTCTAATTGTATGCTGTATCTGAATCATGAGTCTAATTGTATGCTGTATCTGAATCATGAGTCTTATTGTATGCTCTATCTGAATCATGAGTCTAATTGTATGCTCTATCTGAATCATGAGTCTAATTGTATGCTCTATCTGAATCATGAGTCTAATTGTATGCTCTATCTGAATCATGAGTCTAATTGTATGCTGTATCTGAATCATGAGTCTAATTGTATGCTCTATCTGAATCATGAGTCTAATTGTATGCTGTATCTGAATCATGAGTCTAATTGTATGCTCTATCTGAATCATGAGTCTAATTGCATGCTGTATCTGAATCATGAGTCTAATTGTATGCTCTATCTGACTCATGAGTCTAATTGTATGCTGTATCTGAATCATGAGTCTAATTGTATGCTGTATCTGAATCATGAGTCTTAGTGTATGCTCTATCTGAATCATGAGTCTAATTGTATGCTCTATCTGAATCATGAGTCTAATTGTATGCTCTATCGGAATCATGAGTCTAATTGTATGCTGTATCGGAATCATGAGTCTAATTGTATGCTGTATCTGAATCATGAGTCTAATTGTATGCTCTATCTGAATCATGAGTCTAATTGTATGCTCTATCTGAATCATGAGTCTAATTGTATGCTCTATCTGAATCATGAGTCTAATTGTATGCTCTATCTGAATCATGAGTCTAATTGTATGCTGTATCTGAATCATGAGTCTAATTGTATGCTGTATCTGAATCATGAGTCTAATTGTATGCTGTATCTGAATCATGAGTCTAATTGTATGCTCTATCTGAATCATGAGTCTAATTGTATGCTGTATCTGAATCATGAGTCTAATTGTATGCTCTATCTGAATCATGAGTCTAATTGTATGCTGTATCTGAATCATGAGTCTAATTGTATGCTCTATCTGAATCATGAGTCTAATTGTATGCTGTATCTGAATCATGGGTCTAATTGTATGCTGTATCTGAATCATGGGTCTAATTGTATGCTCTATCTGAATCATGAGTCTAATTGTATGCTGTATCTGAATCATGAGTCTAATTGTATGCTGTATCTGAATCATGAGTCTAATTGTATGCTGTATCTGAATCATGAGTCTAATTGTATGCTGTATCTGAATCATGAGTCTAATTGTATGCTGTATCTGAATCATGAGTCTAATTGTATGCTCTATCTGAATCATGAGTCTAATTGTATGCTCTATCTGAATCATGAGTCTAATTGCATGCTGTATCTGAATCATGAGTCTAATTGTATGCTCTATCTGACTCATGAGTCTAATTGTATGCTGTATCTGAATCATGAGTCTAATTGTATGCTGTATCTGAATCATGAGTCTTATTGTATGCTCTATCTGAATCATGAGTCTAATTGTATGCTCTATCTGAATCATGAGTCTAATTGCATGCTCTATCTGAATCATGAGTCTAATTGTATGCTCTATCGGAATCATGAGTCTAATTGTATGCTGTATCGGAATCATGAGTCTAATTGTATGCTCTATCTGAATCATGAGTCTAATTGTATGCTCTATCTGAATCATGAGTCTAATTGTATGCTATGGAATATTAGATAAAGACACTCGCATTTCATCATCAAGCATTTTTAAGCTTCCACTTCCTATCCATATATCAAAAGCAGGAGCAGCAATGCACTACTGGGAGCTAGCTGCAAAAAAACCCCCACTGACTTCTGTCTTCAGCTCAGCATTTAAGCTGCCACCCTCAGATCTCGGTGAGTCCAATTGACTACTGCCCACACTGCAAACACACTGCTGCCACACTCACTGACTACACATGCAGTCACGAGCCATTTAAGGAGACTACACGTGCAGTCAGGAGCCAATGTGCTGCCAAAGCCGCCAATGAAATAGTTTCAGTTCCCACTGTGCTGCGCCAATAGGTTAAGATGATCTTTGACCCCCTAGGTATCAATCACGTGTCAACCATGTGATATGAGTAGCAGGCAGGCGGAAAGTCAGAAACCAAAAAAAAAAATTAAAAAAATTTGTGATGAAGCAGGGACACACCTACACACTGCTGCCGACACACTAGTGTGTCCCGACACACAGTTTGGAAAGCACTGGCATAGATCATATATAGCAGCGCGCAAGTACGCCGTCAGTTCGGTACTTCAGAGCATTTGAGAGGTGCTGAATTTACTTTATTTTTTTTATTTATTTTTTATAGAGTATTGGCCTTTTTATCACATTTAGCATTTCATCATCTTGTGTAAAGGTGATTTATAGCTTACAGAGATTCATGGGCAGGGCCCTCTGTCCTTTTTGATTTATGTAAATGTATTCTGGTTATTGTACTCTGCAATTGTATACTTTACTGTTATAGGGCTGGATAATATTTTGGAGCTTTCTAAATAAACAATAATAAAAAAAAATCATTGTTTTTCACAAAAAAATTAAATTTCAGAAAAAGGGGTCATGGTTTCAAGGGTAACAGGTTCAGGAGTAATTTGCAGAAGAACTTCACAGAAAGGGTGATTGATTTAATGAATAAACTTCCATTAGAGGTGGTAAAAACAAACACTGTGGGGAACTTCTAGCATGTCTTGGATAAGCATAAAGCTATTCTACCAATATTTCACATTCTAATATTATTCACATATATAGGAATATCTATTTAAAAATACATAGCACATATTTTCCTATGTGAAGAACATTGGAATGTTAAATATTAAAGGGAAACTAAACCCAAATTTTTTCTTTCATGATTCAGATAGAGCATGCAATTTAAAGCAACTTTCTAATTTACTCCTATTATCAATTGTCTTCGTTCTCTTGCTATCTTTATTTAGAAAAAAGCAGGAATGTAAAGCTTAGGAGCCGGCTAATTTTAGGTTCAGCACCCTGGATAGCGCTTGCTTATTGGTGGCGACATTTAACCACCAATAAGCAAGCGTAACCCAGGTTCTAAACCCAGAATGCTCCTAAGATATTTGATAATAGAGCTAAACTGGACATTTTATTAAAATTGCATGCTCTATCTGAATCATGAAAGTTTAATTTTGACTTTACTGTCCCTTTAAGAAATGACAAACCCTTTTTTTCCTTTCATGTACAGCAGCTTGCATGGCCAATGGAAAATTCCATAAAGTGGAAACAAGAGGTTTATTCAGCACAAAGTACACGCAACGTTTCAGGAACTCCTTCCCTTAGTCATGCAATAAAATATGTGATACAAATCATCCTTATATACCCATCCGCCACAAGGGGGCAATAGAGGGATATTTACAAAATTAACTGTTTGTCTTCCAATCGCATACAGATAATCATACAACAAATTCAAGGATGGATCAACAATATATCCTAATCTGACACCAAAAAATACACGAGTATCGCATCAATGTCACTATCAAATCTATTTTTTAACAATAGTTATACTAAATTTAAACACATATGACAAAACTTTTATAACAGAATGTGAAAATGATAAATGTTAAAAACACAGTAAACTGTATGTTACAAAAATATAAAAAATATCAAAAAGCAGCAATATCAATTATATAAATAGCAGCTATTAATTACTAAACAGCAATTATTTATATATAACAAAATCCAGAGAGAAGTTACAATGTTACACAGGGCTACTAAGGATTACAAGAATACCGCCAGGTCCCAATCTTTATTAAGGCCATCCAGCTCAAGAGTACCGAGCTCATGTATCCAAAAACACTCTCTTTGCTTTAGAAAGAGCTCTCTATTACCCCCTCTTCTGGGCCTAGGTACAAATTCAATTATCTGAAATCTAAGCTGATTAACAGCATGTCCCATTAAATTAAAATGGCAAGCTACAGGAACTAGTTTGTTATTGGTCCTAATTGTACTTTTATGTTCAATAATACGGTCCCTAATACATCTAGTAGTCTCCCCTACATAGCTCCGCCCACATGGGCACTTGACAAGATAAATGACGTATTGTGTTTGACACGTAAAATAACCATTAATTTTATATTTCTTGCCTGAACACGGATGGTAAAATACAGAGCCCTTGATTAAATTACCACAGCAGGAACACCGCAAACAGGGGTAACAACCCATATTTTTACTAGTCAAGTACCGTTGCTTATCAGCATCAGAAGACGAGGCAATATCAGCCCTAATCATTTTTTATGTAAATTAGTGCCCTCTTAAAGGCTGGCATAAAGGTCACTGCAAACTCAGGGATATCAGGGTTACATTTGGCAAGCATAGACCAAAGCTTCTTAATAATATTCTGAATTAAATAGCTCTGGGAATTAAACTCAGATACAAAGACCATCCACTGATCATTTTGATTCTTATCCTTATTATACAGATTCTTTTTAGGACTCAACAGAGACTCTCTAGAGGTAGAGGCAAACATATCCATCTCTTTTTCAATAATGCTCAGTGGATAGCCATGTACAACAAAACAATCTCTCATTTCACTAAGCCTCAGGTCATATAAAACCTTATCAGTAACAATTCTACGGACCCTCAACAGCTGGCTCCTAGGCAAAGCCTTCAATAGGGCCAATGGATGAGCACTATTAATTAATTAATTAATCGATTAATTAATTAATGCAGAATACTATTACGGTCAGTAGGTTTTCTGAAAAGATCAATTTTCAATGACCCACCAGAGTTAATGACCTTAGTGTCTAAAAACACCAATTCTTCCTTACTATAAGTGAGTTTAAATTTCAAATGACAAGTGGAGCTATTGAGGTCAATAACAAAAGCAGTAAGGGTTCCAACGTCACCCAACCATATTCCAAAGACATCATCGATATAGCGCCACCAACAGGCACCATATCGAATGAAGGCCAAGTTAGGGAAGATAAACTTCTCCTCAAACATATTCATAAGCAAATTTGCATAGTTGGGGGCGACGTTGGAACCCATCGCAGTGCCCTGTATTTGTAAAAAGTAATCACCTCAAACAAAAAATACCAGTAGTTATAATAAAGGACAAACTCCAAAAGTTGAATAAAAAATTCAGTTTGAACAATAGAATATTCTTTATAAGTACTTAATACTGATTTTACAGCTCCCACCCCACTGACGTGGGTACTGGATGTATACAAGCTTTCTACATCTAGACTGAACAAATGGGAAGCCATGCTGCACTGCCCATTAGTTGCAGGATTAGCTGTGCATGCTAGTCACGCTCCAAGTAAACTGGTTATCTCATTATTTATTGTTTACATCCAAATTGCAGATGTGCAGTTTGTCGACTAGATGCCGGGTGGGTGCAATCTATCTATGGTATAGAGTGGGTAATAAATCTAGTCTAATGGCACATACAAGGCATTTGGTGGACCATATATTTTTTCTTCCAACAGTGCCTACACATTTGCAGTAGGGTTTGTCCAAATTTCCGATGTTGCATTTATCGTTTCAAATGACTTCTTGTGCTTCTGACACCAAAGTCAAAATTACATTTTCATAATTCTGAAAGAATATATAACAATATATAAACAAACTTTTACTTCTATTATTTAAATGTGCACAGTCTTTTTATATGCACAACTTTTGAGGACAATTCAATAACACTTTAAATTTCAAATAAGTAAAAAGTTCAAAATGTCCTTCCATTTTCCAGGCCCCTGTATCAAAGGCTAATTTGCATATTTACTGGGAACTCTTGCACATGCTCAGTAGGAGCTACTGAGCATGAGCAAGAATTCACAGTGTATATGCAAATGAGTCTTTGACACAGGGGCTAGGAAATGGAAGATTTTTTTTAATTTTAGAGTAAGCGTTATTGAATTGTCTTTTCTAATATATTTGTTTATTATGCAATTCTGCTGTATTTAATGGTCCTTTAAAACCGAAAATAGCTAATTATTGCCTTCTCATTAGGTTTGTATGAAGTATCTGCATGATACATGCAAGAGCGGGAATGATTGCAGTAGGCTCCATGTCTGTGGTTACTTTCTGAAGGGAGAATGTACCAGCCATGCCTGTAAGAAGTCTCACAATCTTCTTGAGTCAAAAACAAATCTTTTGCTTATAAAGTACGGCCAGACAAATGTCTCCATCCAGAACTTCCATTTGCTCTGCACAGTCAAATACAATGAGGGTCTCCAATTGCAGCGAGAGGCAAGAAGTGGGCCAAAGAGAGGAGCCAATGAAAACACAAGGGAAAGAGGACGGAGCACATCTAGAAATAGAAATGATTTAGGAGTTGCAGCTCAGAATAAGCCAAATAACAGGAGAAGGAATAGGAAAAACAGAGGACCAGGTACGGTATCAGGGTACATGGTCTATTAAAGAAAACTTCTATGGCATTTTTAGAAATCTATTAATATTTTATTTACAGTATGTACACTATTGAATAGAGCATTAATATATTGGTAGTGAAATACAGAGAAATTAATAATTTAAAAGGATACTGAACCTATTTTTTTTATTTTATGATTCAGGTAGAGCATGCAATTTTAAGCAATGTTTTAATTTACTCCTATTAGCAATTTTTCTTCGTTCTCTTGGTATCTTTATTTGAAAAAGCAGGAACGTAAGCTTATGAGCCAGCCCATCTTTGGTTCAGCACCTGGGTAGTGCTTGCTGATTGGTGGCTAATATGTAGTCACCAATTATCAAGCGCTACCCAGGGTGCCGGCCAAAAATAGGCTGGCTCCGAAACGTACATTCCAGATATATCAAATAAAGATACCAACGGGTAGATTGCAAGTCTTGTGTTATGAGCGGTGCGGTGCTAACGTGCAGTTTATTCTCACCGCTCACTTCCCTGCAGCGCTGGTATTACAGGTTTTTACAAACCCGGCGTTAAAAGGCAAGAAGTGAGCGTAGAGCAAAATTGAGCTCCACACTGCACTCCAATACCAGCGCTCCTTAAGTCAGCGGTGAGCTGGCTGTACGTGCTCGTGCACGATTTCCCCATAGACATCAATGGGGAGAGCCGGCTGAAAAAAAGTCTAACACCTGCAAAAAAGCAGCGTAAAACTCAGTAATGCAGCCCCATTGATTCCTATGGGGAAACTAAAGTTATGTTTACACCTAACACCCTAACATGAACCCCGAGTCTAAACACCCCTAATCTTAGAATTATTAACCCCTAATCTGCCGCCCCCGACATCGCCGACACCTGCATTATACTTATTAACACCTGTATTATACTTATTAACCCCTAATCTGCCGCTCCGGACATCGCCGCCACCTACATTATACCTATGAACCCTTAATCTGCTGCCCCCAACATTGCCGACACCTACATTATATTTATTAACCCCTAATCTCCCTCCCCCAATGTCTCCACAACCTACCTACATTTATTAACCCCTAATCTGCCGCCCCCAACGTTGCCGCCACTATTCTAAATTTATTAACCCCTAAACCTAAGTCTAACCCTAACCCTAACAGCCCCTAATTTAAATATAATTTAAATAAATCTAAATAAAATTCCTATCATTAACTAAATCATTCCTATTTAAAACTAAATACTTACCTGTAAAATAAACCCTAAGCTAGTTACAATATAACTAATAGTTACATTGTAGCTAGCTTAGGGTTTATTTTTATTTTACAGGCAAGTTTGTATTTATTTTAACTAGGTAGAATAGTTACTAAATAGTTATTAACTATTTAATAACTACCTAGCTAAAATAAATACAAATTTAGCTGTAAAATAAAACCTAACCTAAGTTACACTAACACCTAACACTACACTACAATTAAATAACTTACCTAAATTAAATACAATTAAATAAATTAAATGCAATTAGCTAAATTACAACAACAAAAACACTAAATTACAGAAAATAAAAAACAAATTACAAGATATTTAAACTAATTACACCTAATCTAAGAGCCCTATAAAAGTAAAAAAGCCCCCCCCCCCAAAAAAAAAAAACACTAGCCTAAACTAAACTATCAATAGCCCTTAAAAGGGCTTTTTGCGGGGCATTGCCCCAAATAAATCAGCTCTTTTACCTGTAAATAAAAAATACAAATACCCCCCCAACAGTAAAACCCACCACCCCCACACAACCAACCCCCCAAATAAAAACCTATCTAAAAAAAACCTAAGCTCCCCATTGCCCTGAAAAGGGCATTTGGATGGGCATTGCCCTTAAAAGGGCATTTAGCTCTATTGCTGCCCAAATCCCTAACCTAGAAATAAAACCTACCCAATACACCCTTAAAAAATCCTTACACTAACCCCCGAAGATTCACTTACCGGGAGAAGTCTTCATCCAAGCGGCAAGATGTCCTCAACGAAGCCGGCAGAAGTGGTCCTCCAGACAGGCAGAAGTGGTCCTCCAGACGGGCAGAAGTCTTCATCCAGACGACATCTTCTATCTTCATCCATCCGGCGCGGAGCGGCTAAAGGAGACATTTGGTGTTAATAGGTAGTTTATGGGTGTTAGTGTACTTTTAGCACTTTAGTTATGAGTTTTATGTAAAACTCATAACTACTGAATTTAAAATGCTTTAGGAATCTTGGCGGTAGAGGATGTACCGCTCACTTTTTGGCCTCCCAGGCAGACTCGTATTACCGGCGCTATGGACGTCCCATAGAAAAAAGCTTTTACGAAATTTACGTAAGTTGGTTTGCGGTAAGGCCAAAAAAGTATGCGGTGCCCCTATACCTGCAAGACTTGTAATACCAGCGGGCGTAAAAAAGCAGTGTTAGGACCTGTTAACGCTGCTTTTTCACCTTACCGCAAAACTCGTAATCTAGGCGCAAGAGAACAAAGAAGAATTTGATAATAGGAGTAAATTAGAAAGTTGCTTAAAATTGCATGCTCTACCTGAATCATGAAAGAAAAAAATGTGGGTTCAGTATCCCTTTAATAAAATAAAATAATAGAAATTACATTTTTTAGTATAGAAAAAGGATAATTTTCTGCATGTAATAATATATACGTTTTAGAAGGACCCCAAGAAATATTTTGCATTACGTATTTTAACGCTGAAAAAATGGCAATTTTAGCATAATGGCAGTAACGCACTATTATGAGTCGTGTCAGTATAGCTATAACGCAAGCATTTTATCCTGTAACGCAACGTCCATTCAGCACTCAAAAAAATTACGTTTTGTGTGGGATTTCCATAGCACTGGTATTACAGGTTGTGCGGTCCAGCTAAAATTATTGCGTTATAGCCTATACCGACACGAGCTATACCGCCATCTGAGATCACAAAACTCATAACTAAACTGTTGCAAAGTACACTAACACCCATAAACTACCTATTAACCCTTAAAACGCCGCCCTCCTGCATTGCAACACTAGATTAAACTTATTAACCCCTAATCCGCTGCCCACCCACATCGCAACTATTAAATAACTTTAGTAACCCCTATTCTGCCGCTCTCGACATCGCTGACACTATAATAAAGCTATTAACCCCTAATCCGCCACTCCCTGACATCGCAGGCACTATAATAAAGTTATTAACCCCTAAACCTCTGGCCTCCCACATCGCTGCCACTAAATAAACCTATTAACCCCTAAACCTCCAGCCTCCCACATCGCGGCCACTAAATAAACCTATTAACCCCTAATCCTCCGGCCTCCCACATCTCCAGTACTAAATAAATCTATTAACCCCTAAACCGCCGGCCCCCCACATCGCAAAACACTAAATTAAACTATTAACCCTTAAACCTAACACCCCCCCTAACTTTAAATAAAAATTTCAATATAACTATATTTAAATAAATAAAAACTTACCTGTGAAATAAAAATAAACCTAACATTGAACTATAAATTAACCTCACATAACTATTCTAATAAATAAAAAAAATACTACCAATTAAAAAATCTAAATTATACATTTAAAAAAACCTAACACTACGAAAAAAATAAAAAAAATCTAAAATTACAAAAAATAATAAACCCTAAATTACGAAAAATGAAAAACACTAAGCTTACAAAAAATAATAAACGAAATGATCAAAAATAAAAACTATTACACCTAATCTAATAGCACTACAAAAATAAAAATAGGATTTCAGAAGCTCTCATCCTATTTGCTGATTTGAATTTGAAGAATCAAATCAGCCAAAAGGAATGCAACATACGCCATTTTGAAACGGCTACCTTGCATTGAAGCTTCAGTGTACGGCGGGGACCGTATGAAGAGGATGCTCTGCGCTGGATGCGGGATGAAGATAGAAGATGCCCCTGTGATGGATGAAGATGTCGCCGCCTGGATGAAGACTTCTCGCCACCTGGATAGAGATGGATTTCCGGACTTCAGGAACCGTGAGTAGATATTCTGAGGTTAGTGTTAGGTATTTTTTTTAAATTAGGGTTTGGGCAATTTGAAAAAGAGCTAATTGCCCTTTAAAGGGCAATGAAAAAGAGCTGAATGCCCTTTTAAGGGCAATGCCCATACAAATGCCCCTTTAGGGGCAATGGGTAGCTTAGGTTTTTTTTTAGAGTTAGTTTTTTTATTTTGGGGGGTTGGTTGGGTGGTGGGTTTTACTGTTGGGGGAACTTTTTATTTTCTTACAGGTAAAAGAGCTGTTTAACTAAGTGTAATGCCCTACAAAAGGCCTTTTTAAAGGACCAGTCAACACTGTAGATTTGTATAATCAACAAATGCAAGATAACAAGACAATGCAATAGCACTTAGTCTGAACTTCAAATGAGTAGTAGATTTTTTTTCTGACAATTTTAAAAGTTATATTTTTTTCCACTCCCCCTGTACCATGTGACAGTCATCAGCCAATCACAAATGCATACACGTACCATGTGACAGCAATCAGCCATTCACAAATGCATACACACTTATTCTTGCACATGCTCAGTATGAGCTGGTGACTCAAAAAGTTTAAATATAAAAAGACTGTGCACATTTTGTTAATGGAAGTAAATTGGAAAGTTGTTTAAAAGTGCATGCTCTATCTGAATAATGAAAGTTTAATTTTGATTGAGTGTTCTTTTAAGGGCTATTGGTAGTTTATTGTAGGCTAGGGAGTGTTTTTATTTTGGGGGGCTTTTTATTTTTATAGGGCTATTAGATTAGGTGTAATCTGGTAACTGTTTTTATTTTTGATAATTTTGTTTATTATTATTATTTTTTGTAATTTTAGATTTTTTTTAAATTTTTCTTGTAGTGTTAGATTTTAAAATTTCTAATTTAGATTTTTTAATTGGTAGTATTTTTTTATTTTATTAGAATAGTAAGGTTAGTTTAATATTTTTTTAAAGTTTTAATTTATTTAAAGATAGTTATATTGTAATTAATTTAGTGTTTTGCGATGTGGGGGGGGTGCGGCGTATTAGGGGTTAATAGGTTTATTTAGTTGCAGAAATGTGGGAGGCCGGAGGTTTAGGGGTTAATATGTTAATTTAGTGGCGGCAGTGTGGGAGGTTAATATTTAGGGGTTAATATGTTTATTATAGTGTCGGTGTCGTCGGGGAGCAGCGGAATAGGGGTTAATAACTTTATTATAGTGTTGGAGATGTCGGGAGCGGCATATTAGGAGTTAATAACTTTATTTAGGTGTCGTGATGTCGGGAGCGGCGGATTAGGGGTGTCTAGACTTGCAGGCCCATTTATCAAGCTCCGTATGGAGCTTGAAGGGCCGTGTTTCTGGCGAGTCTTCAGACTCGCCAGAAACACAAGTTATGAAGCAGCGGTCTAAAGACCGCTGCTTCATAACCCTGTCCGCCTGCTCTGAGCAGGCGGACAGGAACCGCCGGAAATCAACCCGATCGAATACGATCGGGTTGATTGACAGCTCCCTGCTGGCGGCCGATTGGCCGCGAGTCAGCAGGGGGCGGCGTTGCACCAGCAGCTCTTGTGAGCTGCTGGTGCAATGTTAAATGTGGAGAGCGTATTGCTCTCCGCATTTAGCGAGGTCTTGCGGACCTGATCCGCAGTGTCGGATCAGGTCCGCAAGCCCTTTGATAAATGGGCCCCTTGGGGTTTATGTTAGGGTGTTAGGTTTAAACGTAACTTTTTTTTCCCCCTAGACATCAATGGGGTTGCAATAAGGAGATTTTTGATTTCGCACTTCAGGTGTTAGTTTTTTTTCCAACACTCTCTCCCCATTGATGTCTATGGGGGAAAGTGTGCATGAGCACGTCAAAGCAGCCCTTGGATTTTGTGCGGTATGGAGCCACCATATCGCACGCACAAGGAGGCTTTTCAGTAACTCGTAATGGCAGCACCATGGAGAGTGAAATAACGCAACTTTTTTGGCGTTAGTTTTGCACCCTGTTTAGCGCAAAACTCGTAATCTAGGTAAGAGTGAGGGGCTTTGGTTAGCTAATTTTTTTCTAAACAATTAAAATAATGAATTCATTGTACATGATAAAAAGCCTTCTTTACATACAGGCGGAGAAGGTAAGGTGGTATTTCAAAAGAAGCCTCTCCATCAGTGCCTAAGGATCAAAAACTCGCCAGGATGGAGAGAAATTACACAAAATCTTCTGGGGGGGGGGGGGGGGGTTGAGCATTATATTGTAATGTATGTGTCTCTGCTTTGCACCCACAACTCTACGTCGTGACATAAACAGCTCACAAGGTAAAATGATTTGAGGCACCTCACAGTACAGACAAGACTTCTTAGATAATCTCGCCAGAGCGGAGAGAACGTTCAGTTATTGGGCCCTTAGGTCCATGATGCTAATGTGCTTCCAACACTTTACAGACATTTATGCCACCACTTTAAAAAGCCACCACATATCAAGATAGAAACTGTGCTCGTCTATTGGCTCTTACTCTACTTGGGACATTGATGCACGTTGGCCCATATTTATATTAATGTACACAATGTAGAAAGATGCTTCATTATTTCATCAGTCATCCCTCTATATATGGTTCCTAGAGATACTCTGCTCTTGTTATAGAGTATATCTTATTATCTACATTATAAAAATAATACAATTCTAGCAATAGGTTAAACCAAAGGGATAAATCAGGTAATTAACCCCTTAAGGACAAGGCCATTTTTCAATTTCTTTCCCTTAAGGACCAGGGCTATTTTTACATTTCTGCTGTTTGTTTTTAGCTGTAATTTTCCTCTTACTCATTTACTGTACCCACACATATTATATACCGTTTTTCTAGCCATTAAATGGACTTTCTAAAGATACCATTATTTTCATTGTATCTTATAATTTACTATAAAAAACTTTATAAAATATGAGGAAAAAATGGAAAAAAACACACTTGTTCTAACTTTGACCCCCAAAATCTGTTACTTATCTACAACCACCAAAAAACACCCATGCTAAATAGTTTCTAAATTTTGTCCTGAGTTTAGAAATACCCAATGTTTACATGTTCTTTGCTTTTTTTGCAAGTTATAGGACAATAAGTACAAGTAGCACTTTGCTATTTCCAAACCACTTTTTTTCAAAATTAGCGCTAGTTACATTGGGACACTGATATCTTTCAGGAATCCCTGAATATCCCTTGACATGTATATATATTTTTTTAGAAGACATCCCAAAGTATTGATCTAGGCCCATTTTGGTATATTTCATGCCACCATTTCACCGCCAAATGAGATCAAATAAAAAAAAATTGTTCACTTTTTCACAAATTTTTTCACAAACTTTAGGCTTCTCACTGAAATTATTTGCAAACAACTTGTGCAATTATGGCATAAATGGTTGTAAACGCTTCTCTGGGATCCCCTTTGTTCCGAAATAGCAGACATATATGGCTTTGGCATTGCTTTTTGGTAATTAGAAGGCCGCTAAATGCCACTGCGTACTACACATGTATTATGCCCAGCAGTGAAGGGGTTAATTAGGGACCCTGTAGGGAGCTTCTAGGGTTAATTTTAGCTTTAGTGTAGTGTAGTAGACAACCCCAAGTATTGATCTAGGCCCATATTGGTATATTTCATGCCACCATTTCACCGCCAAATGCGATCAAATAAAAAAAAAAGTTACATTTTTTACAATTTTAGGTTTCTCACTGAAATTATTTACAAACAGCTTGTGCAATTATGGCAGAAATTGTTGTAAATACTTCTCTAGGATCCCCTTTGTTTAGAAATAGCAGACATATATGGCTTTGGCGTTGCTTTTTTGGTAATTAGAAGGCCGCTAAATACCGCTGCCCATCACATGTATATTATGTCTAGCAGTGAAGGGGTTAATTAGGTAGCTTGTAGGGAGCTTGCAGGGTTAATTTTAGCTTTAATGTAGAGATCAGCCTCCCACCTGACACATCACACCCCCTGATCCCTCCCAAACAGCTCTCTTCCCTCCCCCATCCCACAATTGTCCCCGCCATCTTAAGTACTGGCAGAAAGTCTGCCAGTACTAAAATAAAAAGTATTTTAAAAATAATATATATGCTGATGTGTAGGATCCCTCCTTAGCCCCCAACCTCCCTGATCCCCCCCAAACAGCTCTCTAAGCCTCCCCCTCTACCTTATTGGTAGCTATCTTGGGTACTGGCAGCTGTCTGCCAGTACCCAGTTTACTAAAAAAATGCTTCTTTTTCTGCAGTGTAGCTCCCCCCCCCAGATCCCTTAGATGCTTTTTTTTATTAAATTTGACCCCACTCTATCCCACTTTTATTAAAAAAAAATGTTGTAGTGTAGCCATTCCCACCCTCTTCCACCCTGTTCACGCACCCGCCCCCCGTGCATGCACGCGTGTCTCCGTGCGCGCCCCCGGCTATCCCGCCCTACGATCCCGCCCCCCTCGACGTCATAGGGCACATCGATGGCCGCCCACCCACCTCCCACGTCAGCTCCCACCCACCAACGATACTGACCATCGATGTACGGTATAGAGAGGGCCACAGAGTGGCTCTCTCTGCATCGGATGGCCAAGGGGTGTTATTGCAGGATGCCTCGATATCGAGGCATCACTGCATTAACCGGAAAGCGACTGGAAGCGATCAGGATCACTTCCAGCCGCTTTAAACCCCTAATGTCTTACAGGGTACGTCGCTGGTCTTTAAAGACGAGTTTGTGCAAGACGTACCCTGTACGACATGAGTCGTTAAGGGGTTAAAGGGACATAAACATGCAATAAGAAAATGCTTTAATATATTATTTTATTATTCCATTGCTGCTTGCCTATAAATATGTGTTTAACCTTTTCAAAGGGTTGAAAAATGTTGTTAAAGATAGCTCCAGAGCCCCAGAGACAGAACATTTTTTTTACTTTTTGCAATGAGACAGATTTTTTTTTAGTGAAAATATTTTTGCAGGTCATTTTGAAATTAAATAAAATTTTAAAGGGACAATAAAGTCAGAAATTAGCTTTCATGGTTAGATAGGGCATGCAATTTTAAATAACTGTCAGCTAGAGTACAAGTTGTGAGTTATGAGTGAAAATGCAGCGTTATGGCTCTTTTTCACTACCGCTAGTATTACAGGTGTTGTAGGTATAGCTGTACCGCACACCTTTTTGGCCGTCACGCAACGTAACTACCGCACCTTTCAAAAAGTCCTTTTTCAATGGGACTTCCATAGTGCCGGTATTACGAGTTTGTCTGTCCGGCCAAAAAGTGAGCAATACAGCCTATAACTACAAAATCTGTACCGCCACCCGAAAGTCAGTAGTTATGAGTTTTACGTTACAAAGCTGTATCATAAAACTCACAAATAAAATGTTACAAAGTACACTAACACCCATAAACTACCTATTAACCCCTAAACCGAGGCCCTCCCACATCGCAAACACTAAAATAAAATTATTAACCCCTAATCTGCCGCTAACGACATCGCAGCCACTATAATAAACATATTAACCCCTAAATCGCTGCGCTGCCGCATCACAAACACTAGTTAAATATTATTAACCCCTAATCTGCTGCCCCCAATGTTGTCGCCACCTACATACACTTATTAACCTCTAATCTGCTGTCCCTAACATCGCCGCAACCTACAATACTGTTATTAACCCGTAATCAGCTGCCCCAATGTTGCCACCACTATACAAAAGTTATTAACCCCTAAACCTAACCCTAAGTCTAACCCTAACGTAACCCTAACCCTAACACCCACTAACTTTAACATAATTAAAATAATTCCAAATAAAAATTACAATTAATACCTAAATTATTCCTATTTAAAACTGAATAAATACTCACCTGTAAAATAAAACCTAAGCTAGCTACAAAATAACTAATAGTTATATTGTATCTAGCTTATGTTTTATTTTTATTTCACAGGTAAGTTTGTATTTATTTTAACTAGGTTGATTAGTTGGTAAATAGTTATTAACTATTTACTAACTACCTAGTAAGAATAAATACACATTTACCTGTTAAATAAAACCTAACCTGCCTTACACTAAAGCCTAATATTACACTAAAAATAAATAAATTACATTGATGAAATACAATTAACTAAATTAAAAAAAAAAAAACACTAAGTTACACAAAATAAAAAAGAAATGAACAAATATTTAAACTAATTACACCTAATCTAATAGCCCTATCAAAATAAAAAAGCCCCCCAAAATAAAAAAAACCCTAGCCTAAACTAAACTGCCAATAGTTCTTAAAAGAGCCTTTTGCGGGGCATTGCCCCAAAGAAATCAGTTCTTTTACCTGGCAAATAAAAATACAAACAACCCCCCAACAGTAAAACCCACCACCCACACAACCAACCCCCCCCCCCAAATAAAAAACAACCTAAAAAACCTAAGCTACCCATTGCCCTGAAAAGGGCATTTGGATGGGCATTGCCCTTAAAATGTCATTCAGCTCTGTTACATTGC
The DNA here is from genome assembly GCF_027579735.1 of Bombina bombina. Lineage (NCBI taxonomy): Eukaryota > Metazoa > Chordata > Amphibia > Anura > Bombinatoridae > Bombina > Bombina bombina. Next base: position 1,064,155,688 of record NC_069504.1, on the reverse strand, counting down.
CCAAACCCTAAGCTAAAAATTAAACCCACCCAATAAACCCTTAATAAAACCTAACACTATCCCTGAAGATCCACTTACAGTTTTGGAAGACCGGACATCCATCCTCATCCAGCCGGGACTCGGGAGAAGTCTTCATCCAAGCGGCAAGAAGTCCTCCACGAAGCCGGGAGAAGTCTTCATCAAGCGGCAAGAAATCATCCTCCAGGCGGGCAGAAGTCTTCATCCAGACGGCATCTTCTATCTTCATCCTTCTGGCACGGAGCAACTCCATCTTCAAGACATCCAACGCAGAGCATCCTCTTCATACGGTCCCAGCCGTACACTGAAGGTTCCCTTTAAGGGACGTCATCCAAGATGGCGTCCCTTGAATTTCGATTGGCGGATAGAATTCTATCAGCCAATCGGAATTAAGGGGTAAAAACTGATTGGAACAGCCAATAGAATGCAAGCTCAATCTCATTGGTTTATTTAGATAGGATTTTATTTGGGGGCTGGTTGTGTGGGTGGTGGGTTTTACTGTTGGGGGGTTGTTTGTTGTTTTATTTTACAGGTAAAAGAGCTGATTTATTTGGGGCAATGCCTCGCAAAAGGCCCTTTTAAGGGCTATTGGCAGTTTAGTGTAGGCTAGGGTTTTTTTTTTATTTTGGGGGGGCTTTTTTATTTTGATAGGGCTATTAGATTAGGAGTAATTCGTTTTTATTTTTGATCATTTCTTTTTTTATTTTGTGTAATTTAATGGTTATTATTTTTGTAATTTAGATAAATGTATTTTTTTTAATTGAATTTATTTAATTTTATTGTAATGTTAGGTGTAACTCAGGTTATGTTTTATTTTACAGGTAAATTTGTATTTATTTTTACTAGCTAGCTAGTAAATAGTTAATAACTATTTACTAACTAGTCTACCTAGTTAAAATAAATACAAACTTACCTGTGAAATAAAAATAAAACATAAGCTAGCTACAATGTAACTATTAGTTATATTGTAGCTAGCTTATGGTTTATTTTACAGGTAAGTATTTAGTTTTAAATAGGAATTAATTAGTTACTAATAGGTAGGTAGGTTTTATTTAGTATTATTTTAATTATGTTAGGGGTGTTAGGGTTACGTTAGGTTTAGGGTTAGACTTAGGGTTAGGTTTAGGGGTTAATATATTTATTAAGTGTTAGTGATGTGAGAGGCCAGAGGTTTATGGGTTAATAACTTTAGTATAGTGGTGGCGGCAGCAACACTGGGGGCGGAAGATTAGGGGTTAATAAATTTATGTAAGTGGCGGCGACATTGGGGGCAGCAGATTTGGGTAATTGTATGGGCACGAGGAGGTAAAAATGAGATTGTGTGTGCCTGAAAATGGTGAAAATGTTATTGTGTGTGCCTGAAAAGGTGAAAATGTGATTGTGTGTGCATGAAGAAGGGAAAATGTGATTGTGTGTGCCTGAAAAGGTGAAAATTTGATTATGTGTGCTTGAAGAAGTGAAAATGTAATTGTGTGTGTCTGAAAAAGGTGAAAATGTGATTGTGTGTGCCTGAAAAGGTGCAAATGGGATTGCGCGTGCTTGAAAATGTGAAAATGTGATTTTGTGTGCATGAAGAGGTGAAAATGGGATTGTGTGTGCATGAAGAGGTGAAAATGGGATTGTGTGTGCCTGAAAAGGTGAAAATTTGATTGTGTGTGCATGAAGAGGTGAAAATGTGATTGTGAGTGCCTGAAAAAGGTGAAAATGTGATTCTGTGTGCCTGCAAAGGTTAAAATGTGATTGTGTGTGTCTGAAAAGGTAATCATTTGATTGTGTGTGCCTGAAAAAGGTGAAAATATGATTGTTTGTGCCTGGAGAGGTGAAAATGTGATTGTGTGTGCCTGAAAAGGTGAAAATGTGATTGTATAGGCACGAGAAGGTAAAAATATGGGTGTGTGTGCCTGAAAAGGTGAACATTTGATTTTGTGTGCATGAAGAAGTGAAAATGTTATTGTGTGTGCCTGAAAAAGGTGAAAATGTGATTTTGTGTGCCTGAAAAGGTGAAAATTTGATTTGCGTGCCTGAAAAAGGTGAAAATGTGATTGTGTGTGCATGAAGAGGTGAAAATTTGATTGTGTGTGCATGAAGAGGTGAAAATGTGATTGTGAGTGCCTGAAAAGGGTGAAAATGTGATTCTGTGTGCCTGCAAAGGTGAAAATGTGATTGTGTGTGTCTGAAAAGGTAATCATTTGATTGTGTGTGCCTGAAAAAGGTGAAAATATGATTGTTTGTGCCTGGAGAGGTGAAAATGTGATTGTGTGTGCCTGAAAAGGTGAAAATGTTATTGTGTGTGCCTAAAAAGGTGAAAATGTGATTGTATAGGCACGAGAAGGTAAAAATATGGGTGTGTGTGCATGAAGAAGGGAAAATGTGATTGTGCATGCCTTAAATGGTGAAAATGTGATTGTGTGTGGATGAAGAGGTGCAAATGTGATTGTGCGTGCCTGAAAAGGTGAAAATGTGATTTTTTTTGTGTATAAAGAGGTGAAAATGTGATTTTGTGTGCCTGAAAAGGTGAAAATTTGATTGTGTGTGCATGAAGAGCTGAAAATGTGATTGTGTGTGCCTGCAAAGGTAATAATTTGATTGTGTGTTCCTGAAAAAGGGGAAAATGGGATTGTGTGTGCCTGCAAAGGTAATAATTTGATTGTGTGTGCCTGAAAAGGTGAAAATGTTATTGTGTGTGCCTAAAAAGGTGAAAATTTGATTTTATGTGCATGCAGAAGTGAAAATGTGATTGTGTGTGCCTGCAAAAAAAGGTGAAAATGTGATTGTGTGTGCCTGAAAAGGTAAAAATTTGATTGTGTTTGCATGAAGAGGTAAAAATATGATTGTGTGTGCTGGGGAAAAAGGTGAAAATGTGATTGTGTGTGTCTGAAAAGGTGAAAATTGGATTGTGTGTGCCTGAAAAAGATGAAAATGTTATTGTGTGTGCCTAAAAAGATGAAAATGTGATTGTGTGTGCATGAAGAGGTGAAAATGTGATTAGGTTTGCATGAAGAGGTGAAAAAGTGATTGTGTGTGCCTACAAAAGGTGAAAATGTGATTGTATGTGCATGAAGAGGTGACAATTTGATTGTGTGTGCCTAAAAAAGGTGAAAATAGGATTGTGTGTGCCTGCAGAGGTGAAAATGTGATTGTGTGTGCCTGAAAAGGTAATAATTTGATTGTGTGTGCCTGAAAAAGGTGAAAATGTGAGTGTTTGTGCCTGAAGAGGTGAAATGTTGTTGTGTGTGCCTAAAAAGGTGAAAATGTGATTGTATGGGCATGAGAAGGTAAAAATGTGATTGTGTGTGCCTGAAAAGGTGAAAATGTGATTTTGTGTGCATGAAGAAGTGAAAATGTGATTGTGTGTGTCTGTCTGAAAAAGGTGAAAATGTGATTGTGTATGACTGAAAAGGTAAAAATGTGATTGTGCATGCCTGAAAAAGGTGAAAATGTGATTGTGTGTGCCTGCAAAGGTGAAAATGTGATTGCGTGTGCCTGAAGAGGTGAAAATGTGATTGTGTGTGCATGAAGAAGGGAAAATGTGATTGTGTGTGCCTGAAATGGTGAAAATGTGATGTTGTGTGCATGAAGAGGTGAAAATGTGATTGTGTGTGCCTGAAAAGGTGAAAATTTGATTGTGTGTGCATGAAGAGGTGAAAATGTGATTGTGCGTGCCTGAAAAAGGTGAAAATGTGATTGTGTGTGCCTGAAAAGGTGAAAATGTGATTGTGTGTGCCTGAAAAGGTAATAATTTGATTGTGTGTGCCGGAAAAAGGTGAAAATGTGATTGTATGGGCATGAGGAGGTAAAAATTTGAGAGTGTGTGCCTCAAAAGGTGAAAATGTGATTTTGTGTGCATGAAGAAGGGAAAATGTGATTGTGTGTGCCTGAAATGGTGAAAATGTGATTGTGTGTGCATGAAGAAGGGAAAATGTGATTGTGTGTGCCTGAAATGGTGAAAATGTGATTGTGTGTGCATGAAGAGGTGCAAATGTGATTGTGCGTGCCTGAAAAGGTGAAAATGTGATTTTGTGTGCATATAGAGGTGAAAATGTGATTGTGTGTGCCTGAAAAGGTGAAAAATTGATTGTGTGTGCATGAAAAGGTGAAAATGTGATTGTGCATGCCTGAAAAAGGTGAAAATGTGATTGTGTGTGCCTGCAAAGGTGAAAATGTGATTGTGCCTGAAAAGGTAATAATTTGATGAAGTGGAAAGATAATAATTTGAAGAAGTGGAAATGTGATTGTGTGTGCCTGAAAAAGGTGAAAATGTGATTGTGTGTGCATGAAGAAGGGAAAATGTGATTGTGTGTGCCTGAAATGGTGAAAATGTGATGTTGTGTGCATGAAGAGGTGAAAATGTGATTGTGTGTGCCTGAAAAGGTGAAAATTTGATTGTGTGTGCATGAAGAGGTGAAAATGTGATTGTGCGTGCCTGAAAAAGGTGAAAATGTGATTGTGTGTGCCTGAAAAGGTGAAAATGTGATTTTGTGTGCATATAGAGGTGAAAATGTGATTGTGTGTGCCTGAAAAGGTGAAAAATTGATTGTGTGTGCCTGAATAAGGTGAAAATGTGATTGTTTGTGCCTGAAGAGGTGAAAATGTGATTGTGTGTGCCTGAAAAGGTGAAAATGTTATTGTGTGTGCCTAAAAAGGTGAAAATGTGATTGTATGGCCACGAGGAGGTAAAAATGTGAGTGCGTGTGCCTGAAAAAGGTGAAGATGTGATTTTGTGTGCAGGAAGAAGTGAAAATGTGATTGTGTGTGCCTAAAAAGGTGAAAATTTGATTGTGTGTGCATGAAGAGGTGAAAATATGATTGTGTGTGCTGGGAAAAAGGTGAAAATGTGATTGTGTGTGTATGAAAAGGTGAAAATTGGATTGTGTGTGACTGAAAAAGGTGAAAATGTGATTGTGTGTGCCTGAAGAGGTGAAAATGTGATTGTGTGTGTGCCTGAAAAGGTGAAAATGTGATTGTGTGTGCCTAAAAAGGTGAAAATGTGATTGTGTGTGTATGAAGAGGTGCAAATGTGATTATGTGTGCCTGAAATGGTGAAAATGTGATTGTGTGTGCCTAAAAAGGTGAAAATGTGATTGTGTGTGCATGTAGAAGTGAAAATGTGATTTTGTGTGCCTGAAAAGGTGAAAATGTGATTGTGTGTGCATGAAGAAGTGAAAATGTGATTGTGTGTGCCTGAAAAGGTGGAAATGTGATTGTGTGTGCCTGAAGAGGTGAAAATGTGATTGTGTGTGTGCCTGAAAAGGTGAAAATGTGATTGTGTTTGCATGAAGAGGTGAAAATGTGATTGTGTGTGCCTGAAAAGGTGGAAATGTGATTATGTGTGCATGAAGAGGTGAAAATTTGATTGTATGTGTCTGAAAAAGGGTGAAAGGATGATTGTGTGTGCCTAAAATGGTGAAAATTTGATTGTATGTGCATGAAGAGGTGACAATGCGATTGTGTGTGTCTGAAGAGGTGAAAATGTGATTGTGTGTGTATGAAGAGGTGCAAATGTGATTATGTGTGCCTGAAATGGTGAAAATGTGATTGTGTGTGCCTAAAAAGGTGAAAATGTGATTGTGTGTGCATGTAGAAGTGAAAATGTGATTTTGTGTGCCTGAAAAGGTGAAAATGTGATTGTGTGTGCATGAAGAAGTGAAAATGTGATTGTGTGTGCCTGAAAAGGTGGAAATTTGATTATGTGTGCATGAAGAGTTGAAAATGTGATTGTATGTGTGAAAAAAGGTGAAAAGATGATTGTGTGTGCCTAAAACTGTGAAAATTTGATTGTATGTGCATGAAGAGGTGAAAATTTGATTGTGTGTTCCTGAAAAGGTGAAAATATGATTGTGTGTGCCTGAAAAAGGTGAAAATGTGATTGTTTATGCCTGAAGAGGTGAAAATGTGTGTGCCTAAAAAGGTGAAAATGTGATTGTATGGGCATGAGGAGGTAAAAATTTGAGAGTGTGTGCCTGAAAAGGTGAAAATGTGATTTTGTGTGCATGAAGAAGTGGAAATGTGATTGTGTGTGCCTGAAAAAGGTGAAAATGTGATTGTGTGTGCATGAAGAAGGGAAAATGTGATTGTGTGTGCATGAAGAGGTGCAAATGTGATTGTGCGTGCCTGAAAAGGTGAAAATGTGATTGTGTGTGCATGAAGAGGTGCAAATGTGATTGTGTGTGCCTGAAAAGGTGAAAAATTGATTGTGTGTGCATGAAAAGGTGAAAATGTGATTGTGCATGCCTGAAAAAGGTGAAAATGTGATTGTGTGTGCCTGCAAAGGTGAAAATGTGATTGTGCCTGAAAAGGTAATAATTTGATTGTGTGTGCCTGAAAAAGGTGAAAATGTGATTGTTTGTGCCTGAAGAGGTGAAAATGTGATTGTGTGTGCCTGAAAAGGTGAAAATTTTATTGTGTGTGCCTAAAAAGGTGAAAATGTGATTGTATGGGCACGAGGAGGTAAAAATGTGAGTGCGTGTGCCTGAAAAAGGTGAAGATGTGATTTTGTGTGCAGGAAGAAGTGAAAATGTGATTGTGTGTGCCTGCAAAGGTGAAAATGTGATTGTGCCTGAAAAGGTAATAATTTGATTGTGTGTGCCTGAAAAGGTGAAAATGTGATTGTGTGTGCATGAAGAAGGGAAAATGTGATTGTGTGTGCCTGAAAAGGTGAAAATTTGATTATGTGTGCTTGAAGAAGTGAAAATGTAATTGTGTGTGTCTGAAAAAGGTGAAAATGTGATTGTTTGTGCCTGAAAAGGTGCAAATGGGATTGCACGTGCTTGAAAATGTGAAAATGTGATTTTGTGTGCATGAAGAGGTGAAAATGGGATTGTGTGTGCATGAAGAGGTGAAAATGGGATTGTGTGTGCCTGAAAAGGTGAAAATTTGATTGTGTGTGCATGAAGAGGTGAAAATGTGATTGTGAGTGCCTGAAAAAGGTGAAAATGTGATTCTGTGTGCCTGCAAAGGTGAAAATGTGATTGTGTGTGTCTGAAAAGGTAATCATTTGATTGTGTGTGCCTGAAAAAGGTGAAAATATGATTGTTTGTGCCTGGAGAGGTGAAAATGTGATTGTGTGTGCCTGAAAAGGTGAAAATGTGATTGTATAGGCACGAGAAGGTAAAAATATGGGTGTGTGTGCCTGAAAAGGTGAACATTTGATTTTGTGTGCATGAAGAAGTGAAAATGTTATTGTGTGTGCCTGAAAAAGGTGAAAATGTGATTTTGTGTGCCTGAAAAGGTGAAAATTTGATTTGCGTGCCTGAAAAAGGTGAAAATGTGATTGTGTGTGCCTGCAAAAGTGAAAATTTGATTGTGTGTGCATGAAGAGGTGAAAATGTGATTGTGAGTGCCTGAAAAAGGTGAAAATGTGATTCTGTGTGCCTGCAAAGGTGAAAATGTGATTGTGTGTGTCTGAAAAGGTAATCATTTGATTGTGTGTGCCTGAAAAAGGTGAAAATATGATTGTTTGTGCCTGGAGAGGTGAAAATGTGATTGTGTGTGCCTGAAAAGGTGAAAATGTTATTGTGTGTGCCTAAAAAGGTGAAAATGTGATTGTATAGGCACGAGAAGGTAAAAATATGGGTGTGTGTGCATGAAGAAGGGAAAATGTGATTGTGCATGCCTTAAATGGTGAAAATGTGATTGTGTGTGGATGAAGAGGTGCAAATGTGATTGTGCGTGCCTGAAAAGGTGAAAATGTGATTTTTTTTGTGTATAAAGAGGTGAAAATGTGATTTTGTGTGCCTGAAAAGGTGAACATTTGATTGTGTGTGCATGAAGAGCTGAAAATGTGATTGTGTGTGCCTGCAAAGGTAATAATTTGATTGTGTGTTCCTGAAAAAGGGGAAAATGGGATTGTGTGTGCCTGCAAAGGTAATAATTTGATTGTGTGTGCCTGAAAAGGTGAAAATGTTATTGTGTGTGCCTAAAAAGGTGAAAATTTGATTTTATGTGCATGCAGAAGTGAAAATGTGATTGTGTGTGCCTGCAAAAAAGGTGAAAATGTGATTGTGTGTGCCTGAAAAGGTAAAAATTTGATTGTGTTTGCATGAAGAGGTAAAAATATGATTGTGTGTGCTGGGGAAAAAGGTGAAAATGTGATTGTGTGTGTCTGAAAAGGTGAAAATTGGATTGTGTGTGCCTGAAAAAGATGAAAATGTTATTGTGTGTGCCTAAAAAGATGAAAATGTGATTGTGTGTGCATGAAGAGGTGAAAATGTGATTAGGTTTGCATGAAGAGGTGAAAAAGTGATTGTGTGTGCCTACAAAAGGTGAAAATGTGATTGTATGTGCATGAAGAGGTGACAATTTGATTGTGTGTGCCTAAAAAAGGTGAAAATAGGATTGTGTGTGCCTGCAGAGGTGAAAATGTGATTGTGTGTGCCTGAAAAGGTAATAATTTGATTGTGTGTGCCTGAAAAAGGTGAAAATGTGAGTGTTTGTGCCTGAAGAGGTGAAATGTTGTTGTGTGTGCCTAAAAAGGTGAAAATGTGATTGTATGGGCATGAGAAGGTAAAAATGTGATTGTGTGTGCCTGAAAAGGTGAAAATGTGATTTTGTGTGCATGAAGAAGTGAAAATGTGATTGTGTGTGTCTGTCTGAAAAAGGTGAAAATGTGATTGTGTATGACTGAAAAGGTAAAAATGTGATTGTGCATCCCTGAAAAAGGTGAAAATGTGATTGTGTGTGCCTGCAAAGGTGAAAATGTGATTGCGTGTGCCTGAAGAGGTGAAAATGTGATTGTGTGTGCATGAAGAAGGGAAAATGTGATTGTGTGTGCCTGAAATGGTGAAAATGTGATGTTGTGTGCATGAAGAGGTGAAAATGTGATTGTGTGTGCCTGAAAAGGTGAAAATTTGATTGTGTGTGCATGAAGAGGTGAAAATGTGATTGTGCGTGCCTGAAAAAGGTGAAAATGTGATTGTGTGTGCCTGAAAAGGTGAAAATGTGATTGTGTGTGCCTGAAAAGGTAATAATTTGATTGTGTGTGCCGGAAAAAGGTGAAAATGTGATTGTGCCTCAAAAGGTGAAAATGTGATTTTGTGTGCATGAAGAAGGGAAAATGTGATTGTGTGTGCCTGAAATGGTGAAAATGTGATTGTGTGTGCATGAAGAAGGGAAAATGTGATTGTGTGTGCCTGAAATGGTGAAAATGTGATTGTGTGTGCATGAAGAGGTGCAAATGTGATTGTGCGTGCCTGAAAAGGTGAAAATGTGATTTTGTGTGCATATAGAGGTGAAAATGTGATTGTGTGTGCCTGAAAAGGTGAAAAATTGATTGTGTGTGCATGAAAAGGTGAAAATGTGATTGTGCATGCCTGAAAAAGGTGAAAATGTGATTGTGTGTGCCTGCAAAGGTGAAAATGTGATTGTGCCTGAAAAGGTAATAATTTGATGAAGTGGAAAGATAATAATTTGAAGAAGTGGAAATGTGATTGTGTGTGCCTGAAAAAGGTGAAAATGTGATTGTGTGTGCATGAAGAAGGGAAAATGTGATTGTGTGTGCCTGAAATGGTGAAAATGTGATTGTGTGTGCATGAAGAGGTGCAAATGTGATTGTGCGTGCCTGAAAAGGTGAAAATGTGATTTTGTGTGCATATAGAGGTGAAAATGTGATTGTGTGTGCCTGAAAAGGTGAAAAATTGATTGTGTGTGCCTGAAAAAGGTGAAAATGTGATTGTTTGTGCCTGAAGAGGTGAAAATGTGATTGTGTGTGCCTGGAAAGGTGAAAATGTTATTGTGTGTGCCTAAAAAGGTGAAAATGTGATTGTATGGGCACGAGGAGGTAAAAATGTGAGTGCGTGTGCCTGAAAAAGGTGAAGATGTGATTTTGTGTGCAGGAAGAAGTGAAAATGTGATTGTGTGTGCCTAAAAAGGTGAAAATTTGATTGTGTGTGCATGAAGAGGTGAAAATATGATTGTGTGTGCTGGGAAAAAGGTGAAAATGTGATTGTGTGTGTATGAAAAGGTGAAAATTGGATTGTGTGTGACTGAAAAAGGTGAAAATGTGATTGTGTGTGCCTGAAGAGGTGAAAATGTGATTGTGTGTGTGCCTGAAAAGGTGAAAATGTGATTGTGTGTGCCTGAAGAGGTGAAAATGTGATTGTGTGTGTGCCTGAAAAGGTGAAAATGTGATTGTGTTTGCATGAAGCGGTGAAAATGTGATTGTGTGTGCCTGAAAAGGTGGAAATGTGATTATGTGTGCATGAAGAGGTGAAAATTTGATTGTATGTGTCTGAAAAAGGGTGAAAGGATGATTGTGTGTGCCTAAAATGGTGAAAATTTGATTGTATGTGCATGAAGAGGTGACAATGCGATTGTGTGTGTCTGAAGAGGTGAAAATGTGATTGTGTGTGTATGAAGAGGTGCAAATGTGATTATGTGTGCCTGAAATGGTGAAAATGTGATTGTGTGTGCCTAAAAAGGTGAAAATGTGATTGTGTGTGCATGTAGAAGTGAAAATGTGATTTTGTGTGCCTGAAAAGGTGAAAATGTGATTGTGTGTGCATGAAGAAGTGAAAATGTGATTGTGTGTGCCTGAAAAGGTGGAAATTTGATTATGTGTGCATGAAGAGTTGAAAATGTGATTGTATGTGTGAAAAAAGGTGAAAAGATGATTGTGTGTGCCTAAAACTGTGAAAATTTGATTGTATGTGCATGAAGAGGTGAAAATTTGATTGTGTGTTCCTGAAACGGTGAAAATATGATTGTGTGTGCCTGAAAAAGGTGAAAATGTGATTGTTTATGCCTGAAGAGGTGAAAATGTGTGTGCCTAAAAAGGTGAAAATGTGATTGTATGGGCATGAGGAGGTAAAAATTTGAGAGTGTGTGCCTGAAAAGGTGAAAATGTGATTTTGTGTGCATGAAGAAGTGGAAATGTGATTGTGTGTGCCTGAAAAAGGTGAAAATGTGATTGTGTGTGCATGAAGAAGGGAAAATGTGATTGTGTGTGCCTGAAATGGTGAAAATGTGATTGTGTGTGCATGAAGAGGTGCAAATGTGATTGTGCGTGCCTGAAAAGGTGAAAATGTGATTGTGTGTGCATGAAGAGGTGCAAATGTGATTGTGTGTGCCTGAAAAGGTGAAAAATTGATTGTGTGTGCATGAAAAGGTGAAAATGTGATTGTGCATGCCTGAAAAAGGTGAAAATGTGATTGTGTGTGCCTGCAAAGGTGAAAATGTGATTGTGCCTGAAAAGGTAATAATTTGATTGTGTGTGCCTGAAAAAGGTGAAAATGTGATTGTTTGTGCCTGAAGAGGTGAAAATGTGATTGTGTGTGCCTGAAAAGGTGAAAATGTTATTGTGTGTGCCTAAAAAGGTGAAAATGTGATTGTATGGGCACGAGGAGGTAAAAATGTGACTGCGTGTGCCTGAAAAAGGTGAAGATGTGATTTTGTGTGCAGGAAGAAGTGAAAATGTGATTGTGTGTGCCTAAAAAGGTGAAAATTTGATTGTGTGTGCATGAAGAGGTGAAAATATGATTGTGTGTGCTGGGAAAAAGGTGAAAATGTGATTGTGTGTGTATGAAAAGGTGAAAATGTGATTGTGTGTGCCTGAAAAAGGTGAAAATGTGATTGTGTGTGCCTGAAGAGGTGAAAATGTGATTGCGTGTGTGCCTAAAAAGGTGAAAATGTGATTGTGTGTGCCTGAAGAGGTGAAAATGTGATTGTGTGTGTGCCTGAAAAGGTGAAAATGTGATTGTGTGTGCCTAAAAAGGTGGAAATATGATTGTGTGTGCATGAAGAGGTGAAAATGTGATTGTGTGTGCCTGAAAATGTGAAAATGTGATTGTGTTTGCATGAAGAGGTGAAAATGTGATTGTGTGTGCCTGAAAAGGTGGAAATGTGATTATGTGTGCATGAAGAGGTGAAAATTTGATTGTATGTCTGAAAAAAGGTGAAAGGATGATTGTGTGTGCCTAAAATGGTGAAAATTTGATTGTATGTGCATGAAGAGGTGACAATGCGATTGTGTGTGTCTGCAATATCCCTAATAAACACTTATGGATAAACAAATATTTTGTGTGTAGTTATTCCTATTTATGCAGTTATCAATGGTTAGTGAAAACTGATACCTCTTAGGAATAACATTAAAGAATAATGAGATGAAAAGTGAGCTTGTAGTCACAGGTATTAATGATATTGTATACCTGGACTTTTATAATTCACTTCAATGAATAATGTTTAGCTTTAGTCCTTCAATGAGTTCAGCATGATTTAAAGAGTTAATGTGACAGGCAAACACAGTAGTAGCAATTCAATTAGGCATTCAAACTTGTAGGTATTCTTATTGTAAGTTACAGACAAATGTTTTAAGGCAGTCTCTTATACTAAATACTTGCGTATATTTCCTTAAGGCAGGGTAAATTGGGAACAGGTCCGGTATAGATGAGGAGCTGAGATGACGACCTGTTAGTTAAAGTAAAACTCTGTGTTCAGCGTCCCTGCAGACAGCGTGTTCCGACTTCCGTGTACACACGCTGAATTAGAGATGACGTCAGAGTGCTGTGAAACTCCTTTGGTGTGAGAGGCGATCTGAACTTGTAATCTTTAGAAATATGATAAATGGTAACCGATTTTAGTAGTATGAAGATAATGAAATTGGTAAGGATATTGTTTGTTTGAAAAGAGTTTATCCAATCTGTTAAGTTTAGGAGATAGGTATAAGTTGCAATAACTCTGCTTTACCCATACATATGCAATTATCAAGCACCTGAGCAGTGCTTTAGCCCCTCCTTTTATAGATGATCTGATATGTCTCTGAGTAAACCTTAAAGGGACAGATATTACCACATATTTTCTACTAGAGGGGTAAATGATATGACAGATCCCTCCCGTCAGGATGTCCTCCTACCACCAACTGCACGTGGTTTCGTTGGATATTTAGTGTGGAATTCAGAAAGTAAATGAGGAGCATTAATGTTAGAGTGTTGTACCCATGAATCTTCTTCTGGTCCATATCCCTTCCAGTGGACAAGATATTCAACTTTTCTCCAACGTATCCTGGAGTCAAGTATTCTTTCAATTTCATAATCCGTTTGATCAGGTTCGGATATGACATGGGAGTCGCTGACTTGTGGTTGTATGCTGTTGGTTCCAAGGTAGGGTTTCAGAAGCGATACATGGAATGATGGATGTATCTTTAATGTTTGTGGTAGTTTTAGAGTGACGGCATTAGGATTGATGACCTTTGTTATAGAGTAAGGCCCAATGAATTGGTTTGCGAGTTTTTTACAGGGGACTTGGAGTCTAAGATTTTTTGTGGAGAGTAGAACTCTATCCCCAACTTTGAAGGTTGGAGGATTACATCTTTTCGTATCATAATATCTCTTTTGAGAGGATTTGGCTTCTTCGAGGTGTTTCTTCAATAGCGTTAGAGATGATCTGATGTTTTGGGTATAATCCATGACGGTTGGATTACTGGATACAAGGTCTCGACCAGGGAGAGACTTAGGGTGGTATCCATATGTAGCATGAAAAGGCGAAGTTTTGGTGGAGGAGTTTATAGAATTATTATACGCAAATTCAGCTAAAGGTAACCACTCTACCCAGTCATCTTGAAGATGGCTTACATAGCATCTAAGGTACTGTTCTAGAGTTTGATTCGTACGCTCTGTTAATCCGTTAGATTGAGGGTGGAATGCAGTGGTGAAGCTTGATGAGATTTGTAGTATACGACATAATTCTTTCCAAAATCTAGAGGTGAATTGTGTCCCTCGGTCCGACACAATGGAAGTGGGTAGTCCATGAAGTTTTACAATATGTGACATGAATATTTTTGCAGTAGTGATGGCAGTAGGTAAGGACTTTAGTTGTATGAAGTGTGCTAATTTGGTGAGATGGTCTATTACCACTAATATTGTAGTGAATTGGTTTGATGGAGGTAACTCCACTATGAAGTCCATAGCTATCATAGACCAGGGAACCTCCGGAATGGGTAAGGAACACATAAGTCCAAATGGTTTATGATGGTCTTTCTTGTTCCGAGCACAAGTATTACATTTAGTCACGTAATCAACTACGTCCTGATTAAGACATGGCCACCAAAATGTCCTTTTGAGAAGTTCCATTGTTTTTACTATACCAGGGTGACCTGAGAGAGGAGTATCATGATAATGTTGTATGAGTTCTTTGCGTAAAGAGGAAGGAATATAGGTCTTGTTGTTATGGATAAATAAACCTGTCTTCTCATCCTTTTCACAAGAAGGTGGAATCTCAGTATCAGATTGTAAAGCATTTATTATTTCAGTGAGTAGAGTAGTGGCAGAGGCAATGATTTTGTGAGGGGCAATGATAAACTTTTTCTCTGGTTCTTCAGTGGTAGGTTCTAGGGATCTGGAGAGAGCATCTGCTTTGATATTCTTAGAACCTGGTCTATATGTAATCAAAAATTCAAACCTGTCGAGGAAAAGAGCCCAACGGACCTGTCTAGATGAAAGAGTCTTGTTATTCTTGAGATATTGAAGGTTCTTGTGATCGGTGAAGATGTAAAACGGTTTGGAGGTGCCTTCTAGTAGATGCCTCCAATGTTCTAAAGCACATTTGATGGCTAACAATTCTTTGTCTCCTACGGAGTAATTTTGTTCTGCATTTGTAAGTGTTCTTGAATAATATGCGACTGGATGTAAAGTAGGATTAGTTAGAGATTGTTGGGAGAGTATAGCACCAATCCCTGTATTCGAGGCATCTACCTCTACTGTGTATTGGTAATCAGGATGAGGGAGTTGTAGAATTGGAGATGATGAGAATTTCCGTTTTAGAGATTCGAATGCCTCTTGAGCTTCATTGTTCCATAAGAATTTGTGTTTGCCTGTTAGTCTGGTTAAAGGTTTGACAATCATAGAGAAATTTTTTATGAATCGTCTATAAAAATTGGCAAATCCAAGAAATCGTTGTAGCGATTTTACCGAAGTGGGTTTAGTCCAGTTGAGTATAGCAGAAACCTTTTCAGGGTCCATCGTTACTCCAGTAGGTGAGATTATATATCCCAGAAATTTGATAGTATTTACATGGAAACAACACTTCTCCCTCTTGGCGTAGAGTTGATGTTCACGCAATCTTGCTAACACCCACCTGACATGTTTGATATGTTCTTCTTCAGTACGAGAGTAGATTAAAATGTCATCCAAGTAAATTACCACGCACACATCCAGAAGATCTTTAAATATATCATTGATAAAATACTGGAATGTGGCGGGTGCATTGGTGAGTCCGAATGGCATGACATTATATTGGAACAACCCATAACGGGTCCTGAAGGCCGTTTTCCATTCATCCCCACTCTTCATCCTGATAAGGTTGTAAGCTCCTTTAAGGTCTAATTTTGTGAATATGGTAGCATCACTCAACCTTTCTAGAAGCTCAGGGATGAGAGGAAGGGGGTATCTGTTTTTAATAGTTATAGAGTTAAGAGCTCTATAGTCTATGATGGGTCGTCTAGTTCCATCTTTGTTAGTGACGAAAAATATGCCTGCTGCTGCCGAGGATGTACTGGGTGAGATTAAACCCTTACGTAAATTATCGTCTAGGTATTCCCTCAAGAATTGTAATTCTTTCTGTGATAATGGAAATATTCTTCCAAACGGTATGACTGCACCAGGTTTTGTATCAATTGGGCAGTCATATGGCCGATGTGGAGGAAGATTTTCTGCTTCCTTTAAATTAAATACGTCTGAAAATTCTGCGTATTCTTGAGGTAAAGCAGTTATAGCATTATTAATCTGTGTGTAAGGAAAACAAGTTGAAGAACAGTAAGAAGAATCAAATTTTATCTTGTTTATTGACCAATCAATAGTGGGATTATGTTTTTGTAGCCATGGATATCCCATAATAATAGGATGTATAGATCCTGGGATGATGTCATATGAAATATATTCTTTGTGACCTGTTTTTGTAGTGGTGAGGAGTGGAATAGTGTGATGTGTAATGGGCCCTTTTAAGTAATTAGACCCGTCAATAACTTTGACATAAACTGGTATTTCTTTCATCACACAAGGTATTTTATTTGTATTAACAATTTTTTGATCTATGAACATTCCGAAAGCACCGGAGTCAATCATAGCCTCGCTCTGGTAAAGGTGTTGGTCCCACTGTAAAGACACAGAAATAGTCAAATGGGTATTTACTTTGGTAAGGATATTAGTGATACTGTAAGAAGTCTTACCCTTCTTTTGACGAATCAGGAGGGGGCATGTAGACACTCCATGGTCTTTGTTAGCACAATACATACATAAGTTGGCTAAGCGACGTCTTGTCTTTTCCTCTTGAGTTAGAGGACCTTTTATGGTTCCAATTTCCATTGCCACCGCTGGTGTGCTGGGTTTATCATAATGAACAGGATAATGCTTCTTTGTGAAGGTCTCGGGGTGTTGTCTTTCTAACTTATGTTCTCTGTAGCGTCGATCCATCGATATACAAACTTTTATTAAAGCCTCAAGAGTTTCAGGTAACTCTATACGAGAAAGTTCGTCTTTGAGATGTTCTGACAATCCCAACCTGAATTGGTTCTTCAGGCTTATTATATTCCATTGCGAGTCAGTAGCCCATAGTTGGAATTCGGCAATATAATCTTCTACTGCTCGCTTTCCTTGTCTAAGGGATCTCAGGTTTTGTTCCGCGGTATTCTGTTTGTTAGTATCCTCATATAGTGTAGACATGGCAGCAAAGAAATTTTCTAATGAATCTAGTATAGGATCACTAGACTCAAAAAACCTGTCAGCCCAAGCCCTGGGTTCTCCAGATAGATATGATATAGTGGTACAGACCTTAATTCTCTCTGTACAGTATGTCTTGGGTTTCATACTGAATAGTAACATGCAAGAATTTTTAAATTCACGGTATTTCGATCGTACCCCTGTGAATGGGTGAGGAGGATTAATTTGTGGTTCTGGGTGATCAGTGGGTTTCTGTGTGAAATAATCATTCATTAAACGTTTAAGCGTGTTATTTTCAGTCTTTAGTTCATTTAAACCCTGTGCAAGTAATTCTACCTTTTGATTAAGGGTGCCAATTTCATTGGTCATTTGCGTAGGATCCATTGTAATCCTTTTTAAAGGCTTGATAATTCTGCAATATCCCTAATAAACACTTATGGATAAACAAATATTTTGTGTGTAGTTATTCCTATTTATGCAGTTATCAATGGTTAGTGAAAACTGATACCTCTTAGGAATAACATTAAAGAATAATGAGATGAAAAGTGAGCTTGTAGTCACAGGTATTAATGATATTGTATACCTGGACTTTTATAATTCACTTCAATGAATAATGTTTAGCTTTAGTCCTTCAATGAGTTCAGCATGATTTAAAAGAGTTAATGTGACAGGCAAACACAGTAGTAGCAATTCAATTAGGCATTCAAACTTGTAGGTATTCTTATTGTAAGTTACAGACAAATGTTTTAAGGCAGTCTCTTATACTAAATACTTGCGTATATTTCCTTAAGGCAGGGTAAATTGGGAACAGGTCCGGTATAGATGAGAGGAGCTGAGATGACGACCTGTTAGTTAAAGTAAAACTCCGTGTTCAGCGTCCCTGCAGACAGCGTGTTCCGACTTCCGTGTACACACGCTGAATTAGAGATGACGTCAGAGTGCTGTGAAACTCCTTTGGTGTGAGAGGCGATCTGAACTTGTAATCTTTAGAAATATGATAAATGGTAACCGATTTTAGTAGTATGAAGATAATGAAATTGGTAAGGATATTGTTTGTTTGAAAAGAGTTTATCCAATCTGTTAAGTTTAGGAGATAGGTATAAGTTGCAATAACTCTGCTTTACCCATACATATGCAATTATCAAGCACCTGAGCAGTGCTTTAGCCCCTCCTTTTATAGATGATCTGATATGTCTCTGAGTAAACCTTAAAGGGACAGATATTACCACATATTTTCTACTAGAGGGGTAAATGATATGACAGTGTCTGAAGAGGTGAAAATGTGATTGTGTGTGTATGAAGAGGTGCAAATGTGATTGTGTGTGCCTGAAAAGGTGAAAATGTGATTGTGTGTGCCTAAAAAGGTGAAAATGTGATTGTGTGTGCATGTAGAAGTGAAAATGTGATTTTGTGTGCCTGAAAAGGTGAAAATGTGATTGTGTGTGCCTGAAAAGGTGGAAATTTGATTATGTGTGCATGAAGAAGTGCAAATGTGATTGTATGTGTGAAAAAAGGTGAAAAGATGATTGTGTGTGCCTAAAACTGTGAAAATTTGATTGTATGTGCATGAAGAGGTGAAAATTTGATTGTGTGTGCCTGAAAAGGTGAAAAACATAATTTATGCTTACCTGATAAATTCCTTTCTCCTGTAGTGTGATCAGTCCACGGGTCATCATTACTTCTGGGATATTACTCCTCCCCAACAGGAAGTGCAAGAGGATTCACCCAGCAGAGCTGCCATATAGCTCCTCCCCTCTACGTCACCTCCAGTCATTCGACCAAGGACCAACGAGAAAGGAGAAGCCAAAGGGTGTAGTGGTGACTGGAGTATAATTTAAAAAATATTTACCTGCCGTAAAAAACAGGGCGGGCCGTGGACTGATCACACTACAGGAGAAAGGAATTTATCAGGTAAGCATAAATTATGTTTTCTCCTGTTAAGTGTGATCAGTCCACGGGTCATCATTACTTCTGGGATACCAATACCAAAGCAAAAGTACACGGATGACGGGAGGGACAGGCAGGATCTTTATACAGAAGGAACCACTGCCTGAAGAACCTTTCTCCCAAAAATAGCCTCCGAAGAAGCAAAAGTGTCAAATTTGGAAAATTTGGAAAAAGTATGAAGCGAAGACCAAGTTGCAGCCTTGCAAATCTGTTCAACAGAGGCCTCATTCTTAAAGGCCCAAGTGGAAGCCACAGCTCTAGTGGAATGAGCTGTAATTCTTTCAGGAGGCTGCTGTCCAGCAGTCTCATAAGCTAAACGTATTATGCTACGAAGCCAAAAAGAGAGAGAGGTAGCAGAAGCTTTTTGACCTCTCCTCTGACCAGAGTAAACGACAAACAGGGAAGACGTTTGTCGAAAATCTTTAGTTGCCTGTAAATAAAATTTTAGGGCACGAACTACATCCAGATTGTGCAGAAGTCGTTCCTTCCTTGAAGAAGGATTTGGACACAAGGATGGAACAACAATCTCTTGATTGATATTCCTGTTAGTGACTACCTTAGGTAAGAACCCAGGTTTAGTACGCAGAACTACCTTATCCGAGTGAAAAATCAAATAAGGAGAATCACAATGTAAGGCTGATAACTCAGAGACTCTTCGAGCCGAGGAAATAGCCATTAAAAATAGAACTTTCCAAGATAACAACTTTATATCAATGGAATGAAGGGGTTCAAACGGAAAGCCCTGTAAAACGTTAAGAACAAGGTTTAAACTCCATGGCGGAGCAACAGTTTTAAACACAGGCTTAATCCTGGCCAAAGCCTGACAAAAAGCCTGAACGTCTGGAACTTCTGACAGACGTTTGTGCAACAGAATGGACAGAGCTGAGATCTGTCCCTTTAAGGAACTAGCGGATAAACCATTTTCTAAACCTTCTTGTAGAAAAGACAATATCCTAGGAATCCTAACCTTACTCCAAGAGTAACCTTTGGATTCGCACCAATATAGGTATTTATGCCATATTTTATGGTAAATCTTTCTGGTAACAGGCTTCCTAGCCTGTATTAAGGTATCAATAACTGACTCAGAAAAACCACGTTTTGATAAAATCAAGCGTTCAATTTCCAAGCAGTCAGCTTCAGAGAAGTTAGATTTTGATGTTTGAAAGGACCCTGTATCAGAAGGTCCTGTTTCAGAGGTAGAGACCAAGGTGGACAGGATGACATGTCCACCAGATCTGCATACCAAGTCCTGCGTGGCCATGCAGGCGCTATTAGAATCACTGATGCTCTCTCCTGTTTGATTCTGGCAATCAATTGCGGAAGCATCGGGAAGGGTGGAAACACATAAGCCATCCTGAATGTCCAAGGTGCTGTCAAGGCATCTATCAGGACCGCTCCCGGATCCCTGGATCTGGACCCGTAACGAGGAAGCTTGGCGTTCTGTCGAGACGCCATGAGATCTATCTCTGGTTTGCCCCAATGTCGAAGTATTTGGGCAAAGACCTCCGGATGAAGTTCCCACTCCCCCGGATGAAAAGTCTGACGACTTAAAAAATCCGCCTCCCAGTTCTCCACTCCCGGGATGTGGATTGCTGACAGGTGGCAAGAGTGAGACTCTGCCCAGCGAATGATCTTTGATACTTCCATCATTGCTAGGGAGCTTCTTGTCCCTCCCTGATGGTTGATGTAGGCTACAGTCGTGATGTTGTCCGACTGAAACCTGATGAACCCCCGAGTTGTCAACTGGGGCCAAGCCAGAAGGGCATTGAGAACTGCTCTCAATTCCAGAATGTTTATTGGTAGGAGACTCTCCTCCTGATTCCATTGTCCCTGAGCCTTCAGAGAATTCCAGACAGCGCCCCAACCTAGTAGGCTGGCGTCTGTTGTTACAATTGTCCAGTCTGGCCTGCTGAATGGCATCCCCCTGGACAGATGTGGCCGAGAAAGCCACCATAGAAGAGAATTTCTGGTCTCTTGATCCAGATTCAGAGAAGGGGACAAGTCTGAGTAATCCACATTCCACTGACTTAGCATGCACAATTGCAGCGGTCTGAGGTGTAGGCGTGCAAAGGGTACTATGTCCATTGCCGCTACCATTACCTCCATGCATTGAGCCACTGACGGGTGTTGAATGGAATGAAGGACACGGCATGCACTTTGAAGTTTTGTTAACCTGTCTTCTGTCAGGTAAATTTTCATTTCTACAGAATCTATAAGAGTCCCCAGGAAGGGAACTCTTGTGAGTGGAAAGAGAGAACTCTTCTTTTCGTTCACCTTCCATCCATGCGACCTTAGAAATGCCAGTACTAACTCTGTATGAGACTTGGCAGTTTGAAAGCTTGAAGCTTGTATCAGAATGTCGTCTAGGTACGGAGCTACCGAAATTCCTTGCGGTCTTAGTACCGCCAGAAGAGCACCCAGAACCTTTGTGAAGATTCTTGGAGCCGTAGCCAATCCGAATGGAAGAGCTACAAACTGGTAATGCCTGTCTAGAAAGGCAAACCTTAGATACCGGTAATGATCTTTGTGGATCGGTATGTGAAGGTAAGCATCTTTTAAATCCACTGTGGTCATGTACTGACCCTTTTGGATCATGGGTAAAATTGTCCGAATAGTCTCCATTTTGAACGATGGAACTCTTAGGAATTTGTTTAGGATCTTTAAATCCAGGATTGGCCTGAAAGTTCCCTCTTTTTTGGGAACCACAAACAGATTTGAGTAAAACCCTTGTCCCTGTTCCGACCGTGGAACTGGATGGATTACTCCCATTAATAAAAGCTCTTGTACGCAGCGTAGAAACGCCTCTTTCTTTATTTGGTTTGTTGACAACCTTGACAGATGAAATCTCTCTCTTGGGGGAGAGTATTTGAAGTCCAGAAGGTATCCCTGAGATATTATCTCTAGCGCCCAGGGATCCTGGACATCTCTTGCCCAAGCCTGGGCGAAGAGAGAAAGTCTGCCCCCCACTAGATCCGTTCCCGGATCGGGGGCCCTCAATTCATGCTGTTTTAGGGGCAGCAGCAGGTTTCCTGGCCTGCTTGCCCTTGTTCCAGGACTGGTTAGGTCTCCAGCCTTGTCTGTAGCGAGCAACAGATACTTCTTGTTTTGGAGCAGAGGAAGTTGATGCTGCTCCTGCTTTGAAATTCCGAAAGGAACGAAAATTAGACTGTCTAGCCTTAGGTTTGGCTCTGTCTTGAGGCAGGGCATGGCCTTTACCTCCTGTAATGTCAGCGATAATTTCTTTCAATCCGGGCCCGAATAAGGTCTGCCCTTTGAAAGGTATATTAAGTAATTTAGACTTAGAAGTAACGTCAGCTGACCAGGATTTTAGCCACAGTGCTCTGCGCGCCTGAATGGCGAATCCGGAATTCTTAGCCGTAAGCTTAGTTAAATGTACTACGGCATCTGAAATAAATGAGTTAGCTAACTTAAGAGCTTTAAGCTTGTGTGTAATCTCATCTAATGGAGCTGATTCAAGTGTCTCTTCCAGAGACTCAAACCAAAATGCTGCTGCAGCCGTGACAGGCGCAATGCATGCAAGGGGTTGCAATATAAAACCTTGTTGAACAAACATTTTCGTAAGGTAACCCTCTAACTTTTTATCCATTGGATCTGAAAAGGCACAGCTATCCTCCACCGGGATAGTGGTACGCTTAGCTAAAGTAGAAACTGCTCCCTCCACCTTAGGGACCGTTTGCCATAAGTCCCATGTGGTGGTGTCTATTGGAAACATCTTTCTAAATATTGGAGGGGGTGAGAACGGCACACCGGGTCTATCCCACTCCTTAGTAACAATTTCAGTAAGTCTCTTAGGTATAGGAAAAACGTCAGTACTCGACGGTACCGCAAAATATTTATCCAACCTACACATTTTTTCTGGTATTGCAACTGTGTTACAATCATTCAGAGCCGCTAACACCTCCCCTAGTAATACACAGAGGTTTTCCAGCTTAAATTTAAAATTTGAAATATCTGAATCCAATCTGTTTGGATCAGAACCGTCAGCCGCAGAATGAAGCTCTCCGTCCTCATGTTCTGCAAGTTGTGACGCAGTATCTGACATGGCCCTAACATTATCAGCGCACTCTGTTCTCACCCCAGAGTGATCACGCTTACCTCTTAGTTCTGGTAATTTAGCCAAAACTTCAGTCATAACAGTAGCCATATCCTGTAATGTGATTTGTAATGGCCGCCCAGATGTACTCGGCGCCACAATATCACGCACCTCCCGAGCGGGAGATGCAGGTACTGACACGTGAGGCGAGTTAGTCGGCATAACTCTCCCCTCGTTGTTTGGTGAAATGTGTTCAATTTGTACAGATTGACTTTTATTTAAAGTAGCATCAATGCAGTTAGTACATAAATTTCTATTGGGCTCCACTTTGGCATTAGCACATATAGCACAGATGTCTTCCTCTGAATCAGACATGTTTAACACACTAGCAAATAAACTAGCAACTTGGAAATACTTTTCAAGTAAATTACTATAATATGAAAACGTACTGTGCCTATAAGAAGCACAGAAAGAGTTATGACAGTTGAAAGTTAATAAACTGAAAGGTTATAGCATCAAATCTTTGTAAAAAAAAACACAATTTTAGCAAAGGCTTGTTCCCATTAGCAAAGGATAACAAACCCTGATAGCAGAAAAAAAGTTACAGAAATAAACGTTTTTTATCACAGTCAACTACAATCTCACAGCTCTGCTGTGAGTGATTACCTCCCTCAAAACAAGTTTTGAAGACCCCTGAGTTCTGTAGAGATGAACCGGATCATGCAGGAAATACAATGAGCTTCTGACTGAATTTTTTGATGCGTAGCAAAAGCGCCAAAAAAGGCCCCTCCCCCTCACACACAACAGTGAGAGAGATCAGTAAACTGTCATAAATTAAATAAACAACTGCCAAGTGGAAAAAAATAGTGCCCAAAATATTTTATTCACCCAGTACCTCAGAAAATGAAACGATTTTACATGCCAGCAAAAAACGTTTAACATAAATTAAGTGTTATTAAAAAGCCTGTTGCTAGTCCCTGCAAATTAGGCTAAAGTCTTATGCACACAGTATAATTCCAGTGAAGTGCCATTCCCCAGAATACTGAAGTGTAAAATATACATACATGACAGCCTGATACCAGTTGCTGCTACTGCATTTAAGGCTGAGTTTACATTATATCGGTATGGCAGAATTTTCTCATCAATTCCATTGTCAGAAAATAATAAGCTGCTACATACCTCTTTGCAGATTAATCTGCCCGCTGTCCCCTGATCTGAAGTTTACCTCTCCTCAGATGGCCGAGAAACAGCAATATGATCTTAACTAAGCCGGCTAAAATCATAGTAAAAACTCAGGTAGATTCTTCTTCAAATTCTACCAGAGAAGGAATAACACACTCCGGTGCTATTATAAAATAACAAACTTTTGATTGAAGGTATAAAACTAAGTATAATCACCATAGTCCTCTCACACATCCTATCTATTCGTTGGGTGCAAGAGAATGACTGGAGGTGACGTAGAGGGGAGGAGCTATATGGCAGCTCTGCTGGGTGAATCCTCTTGCACTTCCTGTTGGGGAGGAGTAATATCCCAGAAGTAATGATGACCCGTGGACTGATCACACTTAACAGGAGAAATATGATTGTGTGTGCCTGAAAAATGTGAAAATGTGATTGTGTGTGCCTGCAAAGGTGAAAATGTGATTGTACCTGAAAAGGTAATAATTTGATTGTGTGTGCCTGAAAAAGGTGAAAATGTGATTGTTTGTGTCTGAAGAGGTGAAAATGTGATTGTGTGTGCCTGAAAAGGTGAAAATGTTATTGTGTGTTCCTAAAAAGGTGAAAATGTGATTGTATGGGCATGAGGAGGTGCAAATGTGATTATGTGTGCCTGAAATGGTGAAAATGTGATTGTGTGTGCCTAAAAGGGTGAAAATGTGATTGTGTGTGCATGTAGAAGTGAAAATGTGATTTTGTGTGCCTGAAAAGGTGAAAATGTGATTGTGTGTGCATGAAGAAGTGAAAATGTGATTGTGTGTGCCTGAAAAGGTGGAAATTTGATTATGTGTGCATGAAGAGTTGAAAATGTGATTGTATGTGTGAAAAAAGGTGAAAAGATGATTGTGTGTGCCTAAAACTGTGAAAATTTGATTGTATGTGCATGAAGAGGTGAAAATTTGATTGTGTGTGCCTGAAAAGGTGAAAATATGATTGTGTGTGCCTGAAAAAGGTGAAAATGTGATTGTTTATGCCTGAAGAGGTGAAAATGTGATTGTGCCTAAAAAGGTGAAAATGTGATTGTATGGGCATGAGGAGGTAAAAATTTGAGAGTGTGTGCCTGAAAAGGTGAAAATGTGATTTTGTGTGCATGAAGAAGTGGAAATGTGATTGTGTGTGCCTGAAAAAGGTGAAAATGTGACTGTGTGTGCATGAAGAAGGGAAAATGTGATTGTGTGTGCCTGAAATGGTGAAAATGTGATTGTGTGTGCATGAAGAGGTGCAAATGTGATTGTGCGTGCCTGAAAAGGTGAAAATGTGATTGTGTGTGCATGAAGAGGTGCAAATGTGAGTGTGTGTGCCTGAAAAGGTGAAAAATTGATTGTGTGTGCATGAAAAGGTGAAAATGTGATTGTGCATGCCTGAAAAAGGTGAAAATGTGATTGTGTGTGCCTGCAAAGGTGAAAATGTGATTGTGCCTGAAAAGGTAATAATTTGATTGTGTGTGCCTGAAAAAGGTGAAAATGTGATTGTTTGTGCCTGAAGAGGTGAAAATGTGATTGTGTGTGCCTGAAAAGGTGAAAATGTTATTGTGTGTGCCTAAAAAGGTGAAAATGTGATTGTATGGGCACGAGGAGGTAAAAATGTGACTGCGTGTGCCTGAAAAAGGTGAAGATGTGATTTTGTGTGCAGGAAGAAGTGAAAATGTGATTGTGTGTGCCTAAAAAGGTGAAAATTTGATTGTGTGTGCATGAAGAGGTGAAAATATGATTGTGTGTGCTGGGAAAAAGGTGAAAATGTGATTGTGTGTGTATGAAAAGGTGAAAATTGGATTGTGTGTGCCTGAAAAAGGTGAAAATGTGATTGTGTGTGCCTGAAGAGGTGAAAATGTGATTGTGTGTGTGCCTAAAAATGTGAAAATGTGATTGTGTGTGCCTGAAGAGGTGAAAATGTGATTGTGTGTGTGCCTGAAAAGGTGAAAATATGATTGTGTGTGCCTGAAAAAGGTGAAAATGTGATTGTTTATGCCTGAAGAGGTGAAAATGTGATTGTGCCTAAAAAGGTGAAAATGTGATTGTATGGGCATGAGGAGGTAAAAATTTGAGAGTGTGTGCCTGAAAAGGTGAAAATGTGATTTTGTGTGCATGAAGAAGTGGAAATGTGATTGTGTGTGCCTGAAAAAGGTGAAAATGTGACTGTGTGTGCATGAAGAAGGGAAAATGTGATTGTGTGTGCCTGAAATGGTGAAAATGTGATTGTGTGTGCATGAAGAGGTGCAAATGTGATTGTGCGTGCCTGAAAAGGTGAAAATGTGATTGTGTGTGCATGAAGAGGTGCAAATGTGAGTGTGTGTGCCTGAAAAGGTGAAAATGTGATTGTGCATGCCTGAAAAAGGTGAAAATGTGATTGTGTGTGCCTGCAAAGGTGAAAATGTGATTGTGCCTGAAAAGGTAATAATTTGATTGTGTGTGCCTGAAAAAGGTGAAAATGTGATTGTTTGTGCCTGAAGAGGTGAAAATGTGATTGTGTGTGCCTGAAAAGGTGAAAATGTTATTGTGTGTGCCTTAAAAGGTGAAAATGTGATTGTATGGGCACGAGGAGGTAAAAATGTGACTGCGTGTGCCTGAAAAAGGTGAAGATGTGATTTTGTGTGCAGGAAGAAGTGAAAATGTGATTGTGTGTGCCTAAAAAGGTGAAAATTTGATTGTGTGTGCATGAAGAGGTGAAAATATGATTGTGTGTGCTGGGAAAAAGGTGAAAATGTGATTGTGTGTGTATGAAAAGGTGAAAATTGGATTGTGTGTGCCTGAAAAAGGTGAAAATGTGATTGTGTGTGCCTGAAGAGGTGAAAATGTGATTGTGTGTGTGCCTAAAAATGTGAAAATGTGATTGTGTGTGCCTGAAGAGGTGAAAATGTGATTGTGTGTGTGCCTGAAAAGGTGAAAATGTGATTGTGTGTGCCTAAAAAGGTGAAAATATGATTGTGTGTGCATGAAGAGGTGAAAATGTGATTGTGTGTGCCTGAAAATGTGAAAATGTGATTGTGTTTGCATGAAGAGGTGAAAATGTGATTGTGTGTGCCTGAAAAGGTGGAAATGTGATTATGTGTGCATGAAGAGGTGAAAATTTGATTGTATGTGTCTGAAAAAAGGTGAAAGGATGATTGTGTGTGCCTAAAATGGTGAAAATTTGATTGTATGTGCATGAAGAGGTGACAATGCGATTGTGTGTGTCTGAAGAGGTGAAAATGTGATTGTGTGTGTATGAAGAGGTGCAAATGTGATTGTGTGTGCCTGAAAAGGTGAAAATGTGATTGTGTGTGCCTAAAAAGGTGAAAATGTGATTGTGTGTGCATGTAGAAGTGAAAATGTGATTTTGTGTGCCTGAAAAGGTGAAAATGTGATTGTGTGTGCATGAAGAAGTGAAAATGTGATTGTGTGTGCCTGAAAAGGTGGAAATTTGATTATGTGTGCATGAAGAAGTGAAAATGTGATTGTATGTGTGAAAAAAGGTGAAAAGATGATTGTGTGTGCCTAAAACTGTGAAAATTTGATTGTATGTGCATGAAGAGGTGAAAATTTGATTGTGTGTGCCTGAAAAGGTGAAAATATGATTGTGTGTGCCTGAAAAAGGTGAAAATGTGATTGTGTGTGCCTGCAAAGGTAAAAATGTGATTGTACCTGAAAAGGTAATAATTTGATTGTGTGTGCCTGAAAAAGGTGAAAATGTGATTGTTTGTGTCTGAAGAGGTGAAAATGTGATTGTGTGTGCCTGAAAAGGTGAAAATGTTATTGTGTGTTCCTAAAAAGGTGAAAATGTGATTGTTTGTGCCTGAAGAAGTGGAAATGTGATTGCGTGTGCCTGAAAAAGGTGAAAATGTGATTGTGTGTGCATGAAGATGGGAAAATGTGATTGTGTGTGCCTGAAATTGTGAAAATGTGATTGTGTGTGCATGAAGAGGTGCAAATGTGATTGTGCGTGCCTGAAAAGGTGAAAATGTGATTTTGTGTGCATGAAGAGGTGAAAATGTGATCGTGTGTGCCTGAAAAGGTGAAAATTTGATTGTGTGTGCATGAAAAGGTGAAAATGTGATTGTGCATGCCTGAAAAAGGTGAAAATGTGATTGTGTGTGCCTGCAAAGGTGAAAATGTGATTGTGCCTGAAAAGGTAATAATTTGATTGTGTGTGTCTGAAGAGGTGAAAATGTGATTGTGTGTGCCTGAAAAGGTGAAAATGTTATTGTGTGTTCCTAAAAAGGTGAAAATGTGATTGTATGGGCATGAGGAGGTAAAAATGTGAGTGCGTGTGCCTGAAAAGGTGAAGATGTGATTTTGTGTGCATGAAGAAGTGAAAATGTGATTGTGTGTGCCTAAAAAGGTGAAAATTTGATTGTGTGTGCATGAAGAGGTGAAAATATGGTTGTGTGTGCTGGGAAAAAGATAAAAATGTGATTGTGTGTGTCTGAAAAGGTGAAAATTGGATTGTGTGTGCCTGAAAAAGGTGAAAATGTGATTGTGTGTGCCTGAAGAGGTGAAAATGTGATAGTGTGTGCCTGAAAAGGTGAAAATGTGATTGTACGTTCCTGAAAAAGGTGAAAATATGATTGTGTGTACCTGCAAAGGTGAAAATGTGATTGTGTGTGCCTGAAGAGGTGAAAATGTGATTGTGTGTGCATGAAGAAGGGAAAATGTGATTGTTTGTGCCTGAAATGGTGAAAATGTGATTGTGTGTGCATGAAGAGGTGCAAATGTGATTGTGCATGCCTGAAAAGGTGAAAATGTGATTTTGGGGCCCATTTATCAAAGGGCTTGCGGACCTGATCTGACACTGCGGATCAGGTCCGCAAGACCTCGCTAAATGCGGAGAGCAATACGCTCTCCACATTTAACATTGCACCAGCAGCTCACAAGAGCTGCTGGTGCAACGCCGCCCCCTGCTGACTCGCGGCCAATCGGCCGCCAGCAGGGAGCTGTCAATCAACCCGATCGTATTCGATCGGGTTGATTTCCGGCGGTTCCTGTCTGCCTGCTCAGAGCAGGCGGACAGGGTTATGAAGCAGCGGTCTTTAGACCGCTGCTTCATAACTTGTGTTTCTGGCGAGTCTGAAGACTCGCCAGAAACACGGCCCTTCAAGCTCCATACGGAGCTTGATAAATGGGCCTGATAGTGTGCATGAAGAGGTGAAAATGTGATTGTGTGTGCCTGAAAAGGTGAAAATTTGATTTTGTGTGCATGAAGAGGTGAAAATGTGATTGTGTGTGCCTACAAAAGGTGAAAATGTGATTGTATATGCATGAAGAGTTGACAATTTGATTGTGTGTGCCTAACAAAGGTGAAAATGTGATTGTGTGTGCCTGCAGAGGTGAAAATGTGATTGTGTGTGCCTGCAAAGGTGAAAATGTGATTGTGCTTGAAAAGGTAATAATTTGATTGTCTGTTCCTGAAAAAGGTGAAAATGTGATTGTTTGTGCCTGAAGAGGTGAAAATGTGATTGTGTGTGCCTGAAAAGGTGAAAATGTTATTGTGTGTGCCTAAAAAGGTGAAAATGTGATTGTATAGGCATGAGAAGGTAAAAATGTGATTGTGTGTGCCTGAAGAGTTGAAAATGTGATTTTGTGTGCATGAAGAAGTGAAAATGTGATTGTGTGTGTCTGAAAAAGGTGAAAATGTGATTGTGTGTGACTGAAAAGGTGAAAATGTGATTGTGTGTGCCTGAAAAGGTAATAATTTATTGTGTGTGTCTGAAAAAGTTGAAAATGTGATTGTTTGTGCCTGAAGAGGTGAAAATGTGATTGTATGGGCACAAGGAGGTAAAAATGTGAAAATGCAATTGTGTGTGCATGAAGGAGGG
This sequence comes from Bombina bombina, assembly GCF_027579735.1. NCBI lineage: Eukaryota > Metazoa > Chordata > Amphibia > Anura > Bombinatoridae > Bombina > Bombina bombina. The sequence goes on along the minus strand of NC_069504.1, from coordinate 1,064,126,017 downwards.
AAAATGTGATTGTGTGTGCCTGAAATGGTGAAAATGTGATTGTGTGTGCATGAAGAGGTGCAAATGTGATTGTGCGTGCCTGAAAAGGTGAAAATGTGATTTTGTGTGCATGAAGAGGTGAAAATGTGATTGTGTGTGCCTGAAAAGGTAATAATTTATTGTGTGTGTCTGAAAAAGTTGAAAATGTGATTGTTTGTGCCTGAAGAGGTGAAAATGTGATTGTATGGGCACAAGGAGGTAAAAATGTGAAAATGCAATTGTGTGTGCATGAAGGAGGGAAAATGTGATTGTGTGTGCATGAAGAGGTGCAAATGTGATTGTGCGTGCCTGAAAAGGTGAAAATGTGATTTTGTGTGCATGAAGAGGTGAAAATGTGATTGTGTGTGCCTGAAAAGGTGAAAAATTGATTGTGTGTGCATGAAAAGGTGAAAATGTGATTGTGCGTGCATGAAGAAGGGAAAATGTGATTGTTTGTGCCTGAAATGGTGAAAATGTGATTGTGTGTGCATGAAGAGGTGCAAATGTGATTGTGCATGCCTGAAAAGGTGAAAATGTGATTTTGGGGCCCATTTATCAAAGGGCTTGCGGACCTGATCCGACACTGCGGATCAGGTCCGCAAGACCTCGCTAAATGCGGAGAGCAATACGCTCTCCACATTTAACATTGCACCAGCAGCTCACAAGAGCTGCTGGTGCAACGCCGCCCCCTGCTGACTCGCGGCCAATCGGCCGCCAGCAGGGAGCTGTCAATCAACCCGATCGTATTCGATCGGGTTGATTTCCGGCGGTTCCTGTCCGCCTGCTCAGAGCAGGCGGACAGGGTTATGAAGCAGCGGTCTTTAGACCGCTGCTTCATAACTTGTGTTTCTGGCGAGTCTGAAGACTCGCCAGAAACACGGCCCTTCAAGCTCCATACGGAGCTTGATAAATGGGCCTGATAGTGTGCATGAAGAGGTGAAAATGTGATTGTGTGTGCCTGAAAAGGTGAAAATTTGATTTTGTGTGCATGAAGAGGTGAAAATGTGATTGTGTGTGCCTACAAAAGGTGAAAATGTGATTGTATGTGCATGAAGAGTTGACAATTTGATTGTGTGTGCCTAACAAAGGTGAAAATGTGATTGTGTGTGCCTGCAGAGGTGAAAATGTGATTGTGTGTGCCTGCAAAGGTGAAAATGTGATTGTGCTTGAAAAGGTAATAATTTGATTGTCTGTTCCTGAAAAAGGTGAAAATGTGATTGTTTGTGCCTGAAGAGGTGAAAATGTGATTGTGTGTGCCTGAAAAGGTGAAAATGTTATTGTGTGTGCCTAAAAAGGTGAAAATGTGATTGTATAGGCATGAGAAGGTAAAAATGTGATTGTGTGTGCCTGAAGAGTTGAAAATGTGATTTTGTGTGCATGAAGAAGTGAAAATGTGATTGTGTGTGTCTGAAAAAGGTGAAAATGTGATTGTGTGTGACTGAAAATGTGAAAATGTGATTGTGTGTGCCTGAAAAGGTAATAATTTATTGTGTGTGTCTGAAAAAGTTGAAAATGTGATTGTTTTTGCCTGAAGAGGTGAAAATGTGATTGTATGGGCACAAGGAGGTAAAAATGTGAAAATGCAATTGTGTGTGCATGAAGGAGGGAAAATGTGATTGTGTGTGCCTGAAATGGTGAAAATGTGATTGTGTGTGCATGAAGAGGTGCAAATGTGATTGTGCGTGCCTGAAAAGGTGAAAATGTGATTTTGTGTGCATGAAGAGGTGAAAATGTGATTGTGCGTGCCTGAAAAAGGTGAAAATGTGATTGTGTGTGCCTGAAAAGGTGAAAATGTGATTGTGTGTGCCTGAAAAGGTAATAATTTATTGTGTGTGTCTGAAAAAGTTGAAAATGTGATTGTTTGTGCCTGAAGAGGTGAAAATGTGATTGTATGGGCACAAGGAGGTAAAAATGTGAAAATGCAATTGTGTGTGCATGAAGGAGGGAAAATGTGATTGTGTGTGCATGAAGAGGTGCAAATGTGATTGTGCGTGCCTGAAAAGGTGAAAATGTGATTTTGTGTGCATGAAGAGGTGAAAATGTGATTGTGTGTGCCTGAAAAGGTGAAAAATTGATTGTGTGTGCATGAAAAGGTGAAAATGTGATTGTGCATGCCTGAAAAAGGTGAAAATGTGATTGTGTGTGCCTGCAAAGGTGAAAATGTGATTGTGCCTGAAAAGGTAATAATTTGATTGTGTGTGCCTGAAAAGGTGAAAATGTGATTGTGTGTGCTTGAAAAGGTGAAAATGTGATTGTGTGTGCCTGAAAAGGTGAAAATGTGATTGTGTGTGCATGAAAAGGTGAAAATGTGATTGTGCGTGCCTGAAAAAGGTGAAAATGTGATTGTGTGTGCCTGCAAAGGTGAAAATGTGATTGTGCTTGAAAAGGTAATAATTTGATTGTCTGTTCCTGAAAAAGGTGAAAATGTGATTGTTTGTGCCTGAAGAGGTGAAAATGTGATTGTGTGTGCCTGAAAAGGTGAAAATGTTATTGTGTGTTCCTAAAAAGGTGAAAATGTGATTGTATGGGCACGAGGAGGTAAAAATGTGAGTGCTAGTGCCTGAAAAGGTGAAGATGTGATTTTGTGTGCATGAAGAAGTGAAAATGTGATTGTGCATGCCTAAAAAGGTGAAAAATTGATTGTGTGTGCATGAAGAGGTGAAAATATGGTTGTGTGTGCTGGGAAAAAGGTGAAAATGTGATTGTGTGTGTCTGAAAAGGTGAAAATTGGATTGTGTGTGCCTGAAAAAAGGTGAAAAGTGATTGTGTGTGCCTGAAGAGGTGAAAATGTGATTGTGTGTGCCTGAAAAGGTGAAAATGTGATTGTATGGGCACGAAGAGGTAAAAATGTGATTGTGTGTGCCTGAAAAGGTGAAAATTTGATTTTGTGTGCATGAAGAAGTGAAAATGTGATTGTGTGTACCTGAAAAAGGTGAAAATGTGATTGTGTGTGTCTGAAAAGGTGAAAATTTGATTGTGTTTGCATGAAGAGGTGAAAATATGATTGTGTGTTCTGGGGGAAAAGGTGAAAATGTGATTGTGTGTGTCTGAAAAGGTGAAAATTGGATTGTGTGTGCCTGAAAAAGATGAAAATGTTATTGTGTGTGCCTGAAGAGGTGAAAATGTGATTGTGTGTGCCTTAAAAGCTGAAAATTTTATTGTGTGTGCCTAAAAAGATGAAAATGTGATTGTGTGTGCCTGAAAAGTTGAAAATGTGATTGTGTTGGCATGAAGAGGTGAAATGTGATTGTGTGTGCCTACAAAAGGTGAAAATGTGATTGTATGTGCATGAAGAGGTGACAATTTGATTGTGTGTGCCTAAAAAAGGTGAAAATGTGATTGTGTGTGCCTGCAGAGGTGAAAATGTGATTGTGTGTGCCTGATAAGGTGAAAATGTTATTGTGTGTGCCTAAAAAGGTGAAAATGTGATTTTGTGTGCATGAAGAAGTGAAAATGTGATTGTGTGTGTCTGAAAAAGGTGAAAATGTGATAGTGTGTGACTGAAAAAGTAAAAATGTGATTGTGCGTGCCTGAAAAAGGTGAAAATGTGATTGTGTGTGACTGAAAAAGTAAAAATGTGATTGTGCGTGCCTGAAAAAGGTGAAAATATGATTGTGTGTACCTGCAAAGGTGAAAATGTGATTGCGTGTGCCTGAAGAGGTGAAAATGTGATTGTGTGTACATGAAGAAGGGGCAAATGTGATTGTGCATGCCTGAAAAGGTGAAAAGGTGATTTTGTGTGCATGAAGAGGTGAAAATATGATTGTGTGTGCCTGAAAAGGTGAAAATGTAATTGTGTGTGCATGAAGAGGTGAAAATGTGATTGTGCGTTCCTGAAAAAGGTGAAAATGTGATTGTGTGTGCCTGAAAAGGTGAAAATGTGATTGTGTGTGCTTGAAAATGTGAAAATGTGATTGTGTGTGCCTGAAAAGGTAATAATTTGATTATGTGTGTCTGAAAAAGGTGAAAATTTGATTGTTTGTGCCTGAAGAGGTGAAAATGTGATTGTGCCTAAAAAGGTGAAAATGTGATTGTATGGGCACGAAGAGGTAAAAATGTGATTGTGTGTGCCTGAAAAGGTGAAAATTTGATTTTGTGTGCATGAAGAAGTGAAAATGTGATTGTGTGTGCCTGAAAAGGTGAAAATTTGATTGTGTTTGCATGAAGAGGTGAAAATATGATTGTGTGTTCTGGGGAAAAAGGTGAAAATGTGATTGTGTGTGTCTGAAAAGGTGAAAATTGGATTGTGTGTGCCTGAAAAAGATGAAAATGTTATAGTGTGTGCCTGAAGAGGTGAAAATGTGATTGTGTGTGCCTGAAAAGGTGAAAATGTTATTGTGTGTGCCTGAAAAGGTGAAAATGTTATTGTGTGTGCCTAAAAAGATGAAAATGTGATTGTGTGTGCATGAAGAGGTGAAAATGTGATTGTGTGTGCCTGAAAAGTTGAAAATGTGATTGTGTTTGCATGAAGATGTGAAAATGTGATTGTGTGTGCCTACAAAAGGTGAAAATGTGATTGTATGTGCATGAAGAGGTGACAATTTGATTGTGTGTGCCTACAAAAGGTGAAAATGTGATTGTGTGTGCCTAAAAAGGTGAAAATGTGATTGTATGGGCATGAGAAGGTAAAAATGTGATTGTGTGTGCCTGAAAAGGTGAAAATGTGATTTTGTGGGCATGAGAAGGTAAAAATGTGATTGTGTGTGCCTGAAAAGGTGAAAATTTGATTTTGTGTGCATGAAGAAGTGAAAATGTGATTGTGTGTGTCTGAAAAAGGTGAAAATGTGATTGTGTTTGACTGAAAAGGTAAAAATGTGATTGTGCGTGCCTGAAAAAGGTGAAAATATGATTGTGTGTACCTGCAAAGGTGAAAATGTGATTGTGTGTACCTGCAAAGGTGAAAATGTGATTGTGTGTCTGAAGAGGGGAAAATGTGATTGTGTGTGCATGAAGAAGAGAAAATGTGATTGTGTGTGCCTGAAATGGTGAAAATGTGATTGTGTGTGCATGAAGAGGTGCAAATATGATTGTGCATGCCTGAAAAGGTGAAAATGTGATTGTGTGTGCATGAAGAGGTGAAAATGTGATTGTGCGTGCCTGAAAAAGGTGAAAATGTGATTGTTGTGTGCCTGAAAAGGTGAAAATGTGATTGTGTGTGCGCTTGAAAAGATGAAAATGTGATTGTGTGTGCCTGAAAAGGTAATAATTTGATTGTGTGTGTCTGAAAAAGGTGAAAATGTGATTGTTTGTGCCTGAAGAGGTGAAAATGTGATTGTATGGGCATGAGGAGGTAAAAATTTGAGTGTGTGTGCCTGAAAACGTGAAAATGTGATTTTGTGTGCATGAAGAAGTGGAAATGTGGTTGTGTGTGCCTGAAAAAGGTGAAAATGCAATTGTGTGTGCATGAAGAAGGGAAAATGTGATTGTGCATGCCTGAAAAGGTGAAAATGTGATTTTGTGTGCATGAAGAGGTGCAAATGTGATTGTGCGTGCCTGAAAAGGTGAAAATGTGATTTTGTGTGCATGAAGAGGTGAAAATGTGATCGCGTGTGCTTGAAAAAGTGAAAATTTGATTGTGTGTGCATGAAAAGGTGAAAATGTGATTGTGCATGCCTGAAAAGGGTGAAAATGTGATTGTGTGTGCCTGCAAATGTGAAAATGTGATTGTTCCTGAAAAGGTAATAATTTGATTGTGTGTTCCTGAAAAAGGTGAAAATGTGATTGTTTGTGCCTGAAGAGGTGAAAATGTGATTGTGTGTGCCTGAAAAGGTGAAAATGTGTGCCTGAAAAGGTGAAAATGTTATTGTGTGTGCCTAAAAATGTGAAAATGTGATTGTATGGGCACGAGGAGGTAAAAATGTGAGTGTGTGTGCCTGAAAAGGTGAAGATGTGATTTTGTGTGCATGAAGAAGTGAAAATGTGATTGTGTGTGCCTAAAAAAGTGAAAAACAGTATGGACATAGTAGAGGGGTATCGGAAAAGCGGCATGACACCTTGGCCAGAAGTACCGGACTAGAGATATCCCAGGCTCCCCAACCTATCACATCACAGCCGCAAAGTCGCCATGGAGTGTCCATGAATCTAATTGGGCGCATAATGTGTGAGACAGATGTGAAGGGCAATGTGCAGTTCGTGACTGAGGGTGACAGACTTGACACCAGAGTTCTGCTGAAGAATGGTGACCGGCTCCACAGATCATACTATCCCTTACTGGGGCAGATTGCTGGCTCTTTAATAAGCCGGGAGGAAACGGACATAACTCAGAACTCACAGCCTGCCATACTGAGGTCACAGAGCAGCCGAAAAGTAGTGGGCCTATGTATGCAGTCTTCGAGCTACATCGGATCTAAATGTGGTAATGTACCGCTTGCCCTGGATGTACGGAGTAGCCTTTTCCCTATCGCAGCATGCCTAAGAGCTTCTAAAGTCGGAGTCGGCTGATCTGCCTAATAGAGGGGACAAACTGGAGTGGGATCGATTGCTTCCAGCTCTGTGTATTGTTCTCTATCATTTAGGTGGACAGTATACTGTTAAGTACAATAAAACACGCATCCTAAGCCTATACAGCAGCCTGGTGTAAGCAATACCTGTTCGATGGACCACTGTTAATCAATTAGAACTGCTTTTTAGAAATGTTCAGTTATCGCTGAGCTGACAGTGAATCTGTTTGATATGTGTGTGTCTGTTCCCTCCCACCCTTCAGTATACTGTCCCTTACCGGGTTTATTGAGTCTGATGCTTAGAGATCCTGTAAGTTTGTTCGGAATGACTTCATATTCTGTTTAAGTCCCTGAATCATAACTATGATTACCCAAATTTTCAGATCTCACTAGAACTGCCCTAAGATTTTAAAACACAATTCCCTTCTATTGGGCAGTTACATTGTTCTCTGTTTATTGCCACTTACAGTTATTTAATCAAAGTTTATTTCCATTCTATTACTCCTGATGGTGCTGGTTTAGTATTATTTTAGTCCCTATTGATTTCATTTATATATCTGTTCCAAGAGTGGACCTACATATTACCAATACTCCCCTCCCACCCTATAGGTTCTCATATCATAGCTATCCTTTTTAGAAGTTCCAGCCCCTGGGACATATAGTTATGCACAAGAAAAATACACTGAGGTTCCTTAATTGAGACCCATAAGTGGTCTCCTACGATACATGACTACCTCCCATTTCATAAATTTGCTTAGAATGTTAGGAGGTCCAAGAGTGGCCTCAGATGATAGTTGGGGGGTATAAAGACTTGAGAGCAGGAGTTATGTATTGTAATCATATTGACATTTAACATGTGATTATGTAATGTTTCTTTTATTAGTTTTTCTGTTCCTTTACCTTGTTTATAGACAAATGCATTTTGTATGTTTTCTGGCATATGCAACCTGAACTGAACCTCAATAAAAAATATAAAACAAAAAAAAAAAAAAAGTGAAAAACAGAATTTATGCTTACCTGATAAATTTCTTTCTCTTGTGATTTATCGAGTACACGGATTCATCCATACTTATGGGATATTCCCCTTCCCTACAGGAAGTGGCAGAGAGAGCACCCACAGCAGAGCTGTCCCTATAGCTCCTCCCTTAGCTCCACCCCCCAGTCATTCGACCGAAGGCTAGGAAGAAAAAGGAGAAACTATAGGGTGCAGTGGTGACTGAAGTTTTTTAAATAAAAATATACTACCTGTCTTAAATAGACAGGGTGGGCCGTGGACTCGATACATCACAAGAGAAAGAAATTTATCAGGTAAGCATAAATTCTATTTTCTCTTGTAAGATGTATCAAGTCCATGGATTTATCCATACTTATGGGATACCAATACCAAAGCTTTAGGACACGGATGAAAGGAGGGACAAGACAGGTACCTTAAACGGAAGGCACCACTGCTTGTAGAACCTTTCTCCCAAAAATAGGCTCTGAAGAAGCAAAAGTATCAAATTTGTAAAATTTGGAAAAAGTATGAAGCGAAGACCAAGTCGCCGCCTTACAAATCTGTTCAACAGAAGCCTCATTTTTAAAAGCCCATGTGGAAGCCACTGCTCTAGTAGAATGAGCAGTAATTATTTCAGGAGGCTGCTGGCTAGCAGTCTCATAAGCCAAACGGATGAAGGTTTTCAGCCAAAAGGAAAGAGAGGTAGCCGTAGCCTTATGACCTCTCCATTTACCAGAATAAACAACAAACAATGAAGATGTTTGACGGAAATCTTTAGTTGCTTGTAAGTAGAACTTTAAAGCACGAACCACATCAAGATTGTGCAACAGACGTTCCTTCTTTAATTAAGGATTAGGACACAGAGAAGGAACAACAATCTCCTGATTGATATTCCTATTAGAAACAACCTTAGGAAGAAACCCAGGTTTGGTACGCAAAAACACCTTATCTGCATGGAAAACTAGGTAAGGTGAGTCACACTGTAAAGCAGATAACTTAGAAACTCTTCGAGCCGAAGAGATAGCTACTAAAAACAAAACTTTCCAAGATAGAAGCTTAATATCTATGGAATGCATAGGTTCAAACGGAACCCCTTGAAGAACATTAAGAACCAAATTTAGGCTCCATGGTGGAGCAACAGGTTTAAATACAGGCTTGATCCTGACCAAGGCCTGACTAAACGCTTGAACGTCTGGGACATCTGCCAGACGTTTGTGTAAAAGAATAGACAAAGCAGATATTTGTCCTTTTAAGGAACTAACTAATAATCCCTTCTCCAATCCTTCTTGGAGAAAGGACAACATTCTAGGAATCCTAATCTTACTCCATGAGTAACCCTTGGATTCACACCAACAAAGATATCTGCGCCAAATCTTTTGATAGATTTTCCTGGTGACAGGCTTTCTAGCCTGAATCAGGGTATCAATGACCGACTCAGAGAAACCACGCTTTGATAGAATCAGGCGTTCAATCTCCAAGCAGTCAGACGCAGAGAAGTTAGATTTGGATGCTTGAATGGACCTTGGATTAGAAGGTCCTGCCTCATTGGCAGAGTCCATGGTGGAACAGATGACATGTCCACCAGGTCTGCATACCAAGTCCTGCGTGGCCACGCAGGCACTATCAGAATCACAAAACTCTCTCCAGCTTGATTCTGGCAACCAGACGTGGGAGGAGAGGAAACGGTGGAAATACATAAGCCAGATTGAAGGACCAGGGCACTGCTAGAGCATCTATCAGTACCGCCTGGGGATCCCGGGACCTGGACCCGTAACAAGGAAGTTCTGTCGGGACTCCATCAGATCCAAATCTGGTGTGCCCCATAGCTGAGTCAGCTGGGCAAATACCTCCAGATGGAGCTCCCAATCCCCCGGATGAAAAGTATGACGACTTAGGAAATCCGCCTCCCAGTTCTCTACCCCTGGGATATGGATTGCTGAGAGATGGCAAGAGTGATCCTCTGCCCATCGGATTATTTTGGTTACCTCCATCATCGCTAGAGAACTCTGTGTTCCTCCTTGATGATTGATATAGGCTACAGTCGTGATGTTGTCCGACTGAAATCTGATGAATTTGGCCGCAGCTAGCTGAGGCCATGCCTGAAGCGCATTGAATATCACTCTTAGTTCTAGAATATTTATCGGGAGGAGAGATTCCTCCCGAGACCATAAGCCCTGTGCTTTCAGGGATTTCCAGACTGGACCCCAGCCAAGCAGGCTGGCATCTGTCGTTACTATGAGCCACTCTGGCCTGCGGAAACACATTCCCTGAGACAGGTGGTCCTGAGACAACCACCAGAGAAGAGAATCTCTGGTCTCTTGGTCCAGATGCAGTTGAGGAGATAAATCTGCATAATCCCCATTCCACTGTTTGAGCATGCATAGTTGCAGTGGTCTGAGGTGTAGGCGGGCATAAGGAACTATGTCCATTGCCGCTACCATGAGTCCGATTACCTCCATACACTGAGCCACTGTTGGCCGAGGAATGGAATGAAGAGCTCGGCAAGTGATTAAAAGTTTTGATTTTCTGACCTCCATCAGAAATATTTTCATTTCTACCGAGTCTATCAGAGTCCCTAGGAAGGAAACTCTTGTGAGGGACGAGAGAACTCTTTTTTATGTTCACCTTCCACCCGTGAGATCTCAGAAAAGCCAACACGATGTCCGTGTGAGACTTGGCTAGCTGGAAAGTCGACGCCTGAATTAAGATGTCGCCTAGATAAGGTGCCAATGCTATACCCCACGGTCTTAGAACCGCCAAAAAGGACCCTAGCACCTTTGTGAAAATTCTGGGAGCCATGGCCAACCCGAAAGGAAGGGCCACAAACTGGTAATGCCTGTCCAGAAAGGCGAATCTGAGGAATTGATGATGATCTCTGTGAATAGGGATGTGTAGATACGCATCCTTTAAATCCACGGTAGTCATATATTGACCCTCCTGGATCAGAGGAAGAATAGTCCGAATAGTCTCCATCTTGAAAGAATTTTGAGATCCAAGATCGGTCTGAAAGTTCCCTCTTTTTTGGGAACCACAAACAGGTTGGAGTAAAAACCTAGCCCTTGTTCCCCTCTTGGAACTGGGCGGATCACTCCCATGGTATGTAGGTCTTCTACACAGCGTAAGAACGCCTCTCTCTTTGTCTGGTTTGCAGACAATTGAGAAATGTGAAATCTCCCCCTTTTGGGGGGAGTCTTTGAAGTCCAGAAGATATCCTTGGGACACAATTTCTAAAGCCCAGGAATCGTGAATATCTTTTGCCCAAACCTGAGCGAAAAGAGAGAGTCTGCCCCCTACTAGATCCAGTCCCGGATTGGGGGCTACCCCTTCATGCTGTCTTAGAGGCAGCAGCAGGCTTCTTGGCCTGTTTACCTTTGTTCCAAGCCTGGTTAGGTCTCCAGACTGACTTGGATTGGACAGAATTCCCTCTTGCTTTGCTGCAGGGGAAGCTGAAGCGGGACCTTTGAAGTTCCGAAAGGACCGAAAATGATTTTGTTTGGTCCTCATCTTATTTGTTTTATCCTGAGGGAGGGCATGGCCTTTCCCTCCAGTGATGTCTGAAATAATTTCTTTCAGTGTAGGCCCGAATAGGGTCTTTCCTTTGAAAGGGACATTAAACACTGAATAAATGCTAGATAGAATGATGCATTCAAAGAAAAGATTAGTCCATGGATACATGTAGATGTATTTTTTAAAGTTTCATTCGTTGTTTAAAAAGTGACAAAATAAGTGTAAAGTTTTAGTGTCTATAAAACACTGGGAGCTGCCATGTTGTAACTTGTGTTACCTTCTCTGCTGTAGCCAATTAGGGTCAGTTATAAATAGGTCACTAGAGTGTGCAGCCAATGGTTGTGCTGGATTTAACAGTGTTCTGCACTTCCATTTCTAACAGGAACTGAAAAGCTCACAATTTCAGAATGGAAATACAGACAAAGAGGACAAAATAAATAATGAAAGTATATTGCAGAGTTTTATTATATACAATTTATCATTTTATATTACCATCTCAAAGTGTTTAATGTCCCTTTAAGCCATAATGCCCTGCGTGCTAAAATGGCAAAACCTGAATTCTTTGCCGCTAATTTAGCCATTTGGAAAGCGGCATCTGTAATGAAAGAATTAGCCAACTTAAGGGCCTTAATTCTATCCATAATATCCTCTAATGGAGTCTCCACCTGGAGAGCCTCTTCTAGAGCCTCAAACCAGAAAGCAGCTGCAGTAGTTACAGGAACAATGCATGCAATAGGTTGGAGAAGAAAACCTTGATGAACGAAAATTTTCTTTAGGAGACCCTCTAATTTTTTATCCATAGGATCTTTGAAAACACAACTCTCTTCGATGGGTATAGTTGTACGCTTAGCAAGAGTAGAAATATCTCCCTCCACCTTAGGAACAGTCTGCCACAAGTCCTATATGGTGTCAGATATGGGAAACATTTTCTTAAAAACAGGAGGGGGAGCGAACGGAATACCTGGTCTATCCCACTCCTTAGTAACAATAGTCACAATCCTCTTAGGGACTGGAAAAACATCAGTGTAAACAGGAATCTCTAAGTATCTGTCCATTTTACACAATTTCTCTGGGACCACTATAGTCTAGAGTAGCTAAAACCTCCTTGAGCAATAAGCGAGGGTGTTCAAGCTTAAATTTAAAGGCCGTCATATCAGAATCTGTCTGAGGGAGCGTCTTTCCTGAATCAGAAATCTCTCCCTCAGATAACAAATCCCTTATCCCTACTTCAGAACATTGTGAGGGTATATCGGATACGGCTACTAAAGCGCCAGAAGGCTCAGCATTTGTTCTTAACCCAGAGCTGTCACGCTTTCCTTGTAAACCAGGCAGTTTAGAGAAAACCTCTGTGAGGGTTTTATTCATAACTATGGCCATGTCTTGTAAAGTAAATGAATTAGACGCATTAGAGGTACTTGGTGTCACTTGTGCGGGCGTTACTGGTTGTGACACTTGGGGAGAGCTAAATGCTAAACCCTCATTTCCTTCTAACTGAGAATCATCTATTGCAATATTTTTAAGTGCTAAAATATGCTATTTATAATTTATAGACATATTAGTGCAAGTGGGACACATTCTAAGAGGGGGTTCCACAATGGCTTCTAAACACATAGAACAAGGATTTTCCTTGGTGTCAGATATGTTAAACAGGCTAGTAATGAAACAAACAAGCTTGGAAAACACTTTAATCAAAGAAAATAACACTTTAAACAAAAACGGTACTGTGCCTTTAAGAGAAAAAAAAAGCTGCACAAACTCTGCAAAACAGTGTAAAAAAGCAGTAAACAAAACGAAATTTTTACAGTAGCATCATAAAGCTTTAGTAACTTTGCACCATTATGCAAATAAACAATTAACCCCTTAATGTAAAAACCGGATTGAAAAAACGTAAAAACCGGTAAAATAACGTTCAACACCTTGCCACAGCTCTGCTGTGGTGCCTACCTGCCCTTTAGGAACGATTTGTGGGGGAAAGAACTCTTTACAGCCCTCAAATACAGCAGGAATCTCTGGAGAAGTAGCTGGATGCTTCTGAGGTAAATAAACCGTGCAACTGAAAATAGGCCCCTCCCACCTCACTCGATGTTATGGGGCCTAAAATAAACACCACAGAGTGTTTCTTAAACTAGCCATGTGGGTTAATAACCCTTAAACAAGCCACAAAGACCCCTTAAAGTCCCTCAAAAAATGTTTTATTTGTAATTAAACCTAAATGTTTTTTCCTATTATGTCACCAATAACTATGAGCCCTTTATGCAAGCTTGGATTCCTCTTTTACTGAATACAGCTTACCTTTCCCTCATGGGGATATTGCCAGCCTTTTCTAGAAATAACACAGTCTGTCTAGAAAAAAATAGACTGAACATACCTTAATGCAGTTTAGCCTGCAAACTGTTCCCCCAACTGAAGTTTTCCTGTTCTCTTGTGAGAACAGCAGTGGATCTTAGTTACAAAATGCTAAGATCATCATCCTCCTTGCAGAAATCTTCATCCCTTTTCTGCCAGAGAGTATATAGTACACACCGGTAGCATTTAAAATAACAAACTTTTGCTTGAAAAAATAAAAACTAACATTTTTGTCACCACACTCCCTTTGCCCTTCCTAGCAGTTAAGCAGGCAGAGAGAATGACTGGGGGTGGAGCTAAGGGAGGAGCTATATGGACAGCTCTGCTGTGGGTGCTCTCTCTGCCACTTCCTGTAGGGAAGGAGAATATCCCATAAGTATGGATGAATCCGTGGACTCGATACATCTTACAAGAGAAATGTGATTGTGTGTGTCTGAAAAGGTGAAAATTGGATTGTGTGTGCTTGAAAAAGGTGAAAATGTGATTGTGTGTGCCTAAAAAGGTGTAAATGTGATTGTGTGTGCATGAAGAGGTGAAAATGTGATTGTGTGTGCCTGAAAAGGTGAAAATGTGATTGTGTTTGCATGAAGAGGTGAAAATGTGATTGTGTGTGCATGAAGAGGTGAAAATGTGATTGTATGTGTCTGAAAAAAGGTGAAAAGATGATTGTGTGTGCCTAAAACGGTGAAAATTTGATTGTATGTACATGAAGAGGTGAAAATTTGATTGTGTGTGCCTAAAAAATGGGAAAATGTGATTGTGTGTATCTGAAGAGGTGAAAATGTGATTGTGTGTGTATGAAGAGGTGCAAATGTGATTGTGTGTGCCTGAAAAGGTGAAAATGTGATTGTGTGTGCATGAAGAGGTGAAAATGTGATTGTGTCGTGTGCCGGAAAAGGTGAAAATGTGATTGTGTTTGCATGAAGAGGTGAAAATGTGATTGTGTGTGCCTGAAAAGGTGAAAATGTGATTGTGTGTGCATGAAGAAGTGAAAATGTGATTGTGTGTGCCTGAAAAGGTGGAAATCTGATTATGTGTGCATGAAGAGGTGAAAATGTGATTGTATGTGTCTGAAAAAAGGTGAAAAGAAGATTGTGTGTGCCTAAAACGGTGAAAATTTGATTGTATGTGCATGAAGAGGTGAAAATGTGATTGTGTGTGCCTGAAAAGGTGAAAATATGATTGTGTGTGCCTGAAGAGGTGAAAATGTGATTGTGTGTGCCTGAAAAGGTGAAAATGTTATCGTGTGTGCCTAAAAAGGTGAAAATGTGATTGTGTTTGCATGAAGAGGTGAAAAAGAAAATTTATGCTTACCTGATACATTTATTTCTTTTCTTCTGTTAAGTGTGATCAGTCCACGGGTCATCATTACTTGTGGGATATTAACTGCTCCCCTACAGGAAGTGCAAGAGGATTCACCCAGCAGAGTTGCTATATAGCTCCTCCCCTCTACGTCACCTCCAGTCATTCTCTTGCACCCAACGACTAGATAGGATGTGTGAGAGGACTATGGTGATATATTTAGTTTTTATATCTTCAATCAAAAGTTTGTTATTTTATAATAGCACCGGAGTGTGTTATTCCTTCTCTGGTAGAATTTGAAGAAGAATCTACCTGAGTTTTTCTATGATTTTAGCCGGAGTAGTTAAGATCATATTGCTGTTTCTCGGCCATCTGAGGAGAGGTAAACTTCAGATCAGGGGACAGCAGGCAGATTAATCTGCAAAGAGGTATGTAGCAGTTTATTATTTTCTGACATGGAATTGATGAGAAAATCCTGCCATACCGTTATAATGTAAACTCAGCCTTGAATGCAGTAGATGTAGCTGATATCAGGCTGTCATGTATGTATATTTTACACTTCAGTTTTCTGGGAAATGGTACTTCTCTGGCTTTTAAACTGTATACATAGACTTAACCTATTTTGCAGGGACTTGCAATAGGTTTTAAATGACAATTAATTATTGAGGTAAAACGTTTTTTTGCTGGCATGTAAAAACGTTTTTTTCTCTGAGGTACTGGGTGAAAAAATGTTTTGGGCACTTTTTTTCCACTTGGCAATAGTTTTGATTTAAATTAGAGCAGTTCACTGATCCCTCTCACTGTTATGTGTGGGGGGGAGGGGCCATTTTGGTGCTTTCACTATGCATCAGAAAAACTCAGTCAGAGGTTCATTTTCTTCCTGCATGATCCGGTTCATCTCTACAGAGTTCAGGGATCTCAAGAGTCTTTTTTGAGGGAAGTAATCATTCACAGCAGAGCTGTGCTGATTGTATTGACTGTGATATAAAAAACGTTTATTTGTGTATTTTTTTCTGCTGCCTGGGTTAGTTATCATTTGCTGAGGGGAACAATCCTTTGCTAAAACTGTATATTCTGACAAAGATTGATGCTATAACTTAATTATTTTATCTGTTATAATATTTTCTGTGCTTCTTAAAGGCACAGTTCGTTTTCATATTATTTGTAAATTACTTTGAAAAGTATTTCCAAGTTGCTGTTTATTTGCTAGTGTGTTAAACATGTCTGATTCAGAGGAATATCTCTGTGCTATATGTGTTAATGCCAAAGTGGAGCCCAATAGAAATTTATGTACTAAATGTATTGATGCTACTTTAAAAAATAGTCAATCTGTACAAATTGAACATATTTCACCAAACAACGAGGGGAGAGTTATGCCGACTAACTCGCCTCACGTGTCAGTACCTGCATCTCCCGCTCAGGAGGTGCGTGATATTGTAGCGCCGAGTGCATCTGGGCGGCCATTACAAATCACATTACAAGATATGGCTACTGTTATGACTGAAGTTTTGGCTAAACTACCAGAACTAAGAGG
This sequence comes from Bombina bombina, assembly GCF_027579735.1. Taxonomy (NCBI): domain Eukaryota; kingdom Metazoa; phylum Chordata; class Amphibia; order Anura; family Bombinatoridae; genus Bombina; species Bombina bombina. Next base: position 1,064,109,876 of record NC_069504.1, on the reverse strand, counting down.
TAAACGTGATCACTCTGGGATGAGAACAGAGTGCGCTGATAATGCAAGGGCCATGTCTGATACTGCGTCACAGTTTGCAGAACGTGAAGATGGAGAGCTTCATTCTGTGGGTGACGGTTCTGATCCAAATAAACTGGACTCAGACATTTCAAATTTTAAATTTAAGCTTGAGAACCTCCGTGTGTTACTAGGGGAGGTATTAGCGGCTCTGAATGATTGTAACACAGTTGCAATCCCAGAAAAAATGTGTAGGTTGGATAAATATTTTGCGGTACCGACGAGTACTGACGTTTTTCCTATACCTAAGAGACTTACTGACATTGTTACTAAGGAGTGGGATAGACCCGGTGTGCCTTTCTCACCCCCTCCTATATTCAGAAAAATGTTTCCAATAGACGCCGCCACACGGGACTTATGGCAAATGGTCCCTAAGGTGGAGGGAGCAGTTTCTACTTTAGCTAAGCGTACCACTATCCCAGTGGAGGATAGCTGTGCTTTTTCAGATCCAATGGATAAAAAATTAGAGGGTTACCTTAAGAAAATGTTTGTTCAACAAGGGTTTATATTGCAACCTCTTGCATGTATTGCGCCTGTCACGGCTGCAGCAGCATTTTGGTTTGAGTCTCTGGAAGAGACACTTCAATCATCCACACTAGATGACATCACACACAAACTTAAATTCCTTAAGTTAGCTAATTCATTTATTTCAGATGCCGTAGTACATTTAACTAAACTTGCGGCTAAAAATTCAGGATTCGCCATTCAGGCACGCAGAGCTCTGTGGCTAAAATCCTGGTCAGCTGATGTTACGTCTAAATCTAAATTGCTTAATATTCCTTTCAAAGGGCAGACCTTATTCGGGCCCGGCTTGAAAGAGATTATTGATGACATTACAGGAGGTAAAGGTCATGCCCTGCCTCAGGACAAGGCCAAAGCCAAGGCTAGACAGTCCAATTTTCGTTCCTTTCGTAATTTCAAAGCAGGAGCAGCATCAACTTCCTCTGCACCAAAACAGGAAGGAGCTGTTGCTCGCTACAGACAAGGCTGGAAACCTAACCAGTCCTGGAACAGGGGCAAACAGGCCAGAAAACCTGCTGCTGCCCCTAAGACAGCATGAATTGAGGGCCCCCGATCCGGGACCGGATCTAGTGGGGGGCAGACTTTCCCTCTTCGCCCAGGCTTGGGCAAGAGATGTTCAGGATCCCTGGGCGTTAGAGATCATATCTCAGGGATACCTTCTGGACTTCAAATCCTCTCCCCCAAGAGGGAGATTTCATCTGTCAAGGTTGTCAACAAACCTAACAAAGAAGGAAGCGTTTCTACGCTGCGTACAAGATCTTTTATTAATGGGAGTGATCCATCCAGTTCCGCGGTTGGAACAAGGACAAGGGTTTTACTCAAATCTGTTTGTAGTTCCCAAAAAGAGGGAACCTTCAGGCCAATCTTGGATTTAAAGATCCTAAACAAATTCCTAAGAGTTCCATCGTTCAAGATGGAAACTATTCGAACAATTTTGCCCATGATCCAAGAGGGTCAGTACTTGACCACAGTGGAATTAAAGGATGCTTACCTTCACATACCGATTCACAGAAGTCATTACCGGTATCTAAGGTTTGCCTTTTTAGACAGGCATTACCAGTTTGTAGCTCTTCCATTCGGACTGGCTACGGCTCCAAGAATCTTCACAAAGGTTCTGGGCACTCTTCTGGCGGTACTAAGACCGCGAGGAATTTCAGTAGCTCCGTACTTAGACAACATACTGATACAAGCTTCAAGCTTTCAAACTGCCAAATCTCATACAGAGATAGTACTGGCATTTCTAAGGTCGCATGGATGGAAAGTGAACGAAGAGAAAAGTTCTCTCTTTCCACTCACAAGAGTTCCCTTCCTGGGGACTCTGATAGATTCTGTAGAAATGAAGATTTACCTGACAGAGGACAGGTTAACAAAACTTCAAAATGCATGCTGTGTCCTTCATTCCATTCAAGAGACCAGAAATTCTCTTCTATGGTGGCTTTATCGGCCACATCTGTCCAGGGGAATGCCATTCAGCAGGCCAGACTGGTCAATTGTAACAACAGACGCCAGCCTACTAGGTTGGGGCGCTGTCTGGAATTCTCTGAAGGCTCAGGGACTATGGAATCAGGAGGAGAGTCTTCTTCCAATAAACATTCTGGAATTGAGAGCAGTCCTCAATGCTCTTCTGGCTTGGCCCCAGTTAGCAACTCGGGGGTTCATCAGGTTCCAGTCGGACAACATCACGACTGTAGCTTATATCAACCATCAGGGAGGGACAAGAAGCTCCCTAGCAATGATGGAAGTATCGAAGATAATTCGCTGGGCAGAGTCTCACTCTTGCCACCTGTCTGCAATCCACATCCCGGGAGTGGAGAACTGGGAGGCGGATTTCTTAAGTCGTCAGACTTTTCATCCGGGGGAGTGGGAACTTCATCCAGAGGTCTTTGCCCAAATACTTCCACGTTGGGGCAAACCAGAGATAGATCTCATGGCGTCTCGACAGAACGCCAAGCTTCCGCGCTACGGGTCCAGATCCAGGGATCCGGGAGCGGTCCTGATAGATGCCTTGACAGCACCATGGACCTTCAGGATGGCTTATGTGTTTCCACCTTTCCCGATGCTTCCTCGATTGATTGCCAGAATCAAACAGGAGAAAGCATCAGTGATTCTAATAGCGCCTGCATGGCCACGCAGGACTTGGTATACAGATCTGGTGGACATGTCATTCTGTCCACCTTGGTCGTTACCTCTGAAACAGGACCTTCTGATTCAGGGTCCTTTCAAACATCAAAATCTAACTTCTCTGAAGCTGACTGCTTGGAAATTGAACGCTTGATCTTATCAAAGCGTGGTTTTTCTGAGTCAGTTATTGATACCTTAATACAGGCTAGGAAGCCTGTCACCAGAAAGATTTACCATAAAATATGGCGTAAATACCTATATTGGTGCGAATCCAAAGGTTACTCTTGGAGTAAGGTTAGGATTCCTAGGATATTGTCTTTTCTACAAGAAGGTTTAGAAAAGGGGTTATCCGCTAGTTCCTTAAAGGGACAGATCTCAGCTCTGTCCATTCTGTTACACAAGCGTCTGTCAGAAGTTCCAGACGTTCAGGCTTTTTGTCAGGCTTTGGCCAGGATTAAACCTGTGTTTAAAGCTGTGGCTCCACCATGGAGTTTAAACCTTGTTCTTAACGTTTTACAGGGTGTTCCGTTTGAACCCCTTCATTCCATTGATATAAAGTTGTTATCTTGGAAAGTTCTATTTTTAATGGCTATTTCCTCGGCTCGAAGAGTCTCTGAGTTATCAGCCTTACATTGTGATTCTCCTTATTTGATTTTTCACTCGGATAAGGTAGTTCTGCGTACTAAGCCTGGGTTCTTACCTAAGGTAGTCACTAACAGGAATATCAATCAGGAGATTGTTGTTCCATCCTTGTGCCCAAATCCTTCTTCGAGGAAGGAACGTCTTTTGCACAATCTGGATGTAGTTTGTGCCCTTAAATTTTATTTACAGGCAACTAAAGATTTTCGACAAACGTCTTCCCTGTTTGTCGTTTACTCTGGTCAGAGGAGAGGTCAAAAAGCTTCTGCTACCTCTCTCTCTTTTTGGCTTCGTAGCATAATTCGTTTAGCTTATGAGACTGCTGGACAGCAGCCTCCTGAAAGAATTACAGCTCATTCCACTAGAGCTGTGGCTTCCACTTGGGCCTTTAAGAATGAGGCCTCTGTTGAACAGATTTGCAAGGCTGCAACTTGGTCTTCGCTTCATACTTTTTCCAAATTTTACAAATTTGACACTTTTGCTTCCTCGGAGGCTATTTTTGGGAGAAAGGTTCTTCAGGCAGTGGTTCCTTCTGTATAAAGAGCCTACCTATCCCTCCCATCATCCGTGTACTTTTGCTTTGGTATTGGTATCCCACAAGTAATGATGACCCGTGGACTGATCACACTTAACAGAAGAAAACATAATTTATGCTTACCTGATAAATTCCTTTCTTCTGTAGTGTGATCAGTCCACGGCCCGCCCTGTTTTTTAAGGCAGGTAAATATTTTTTAAATTATACTCCAGTCACCACTACACCCTTGGCTTCTCCTTTCTCGTTGGTCCTTGGTCGAATGACTGGAGGTGACGTAGAGGGGAGGAGCTATATAGCAACTCTGCTGGGTGAATCCTCTTGCACTTCCTGTAGGGGAGCAGTTAATATCCCACAAGTAATGATGACCCGTGGACTGATCACACTACAGAAGAAAGGAATTTATCAGGTAAGCATAAATTATGTTTTTGACACGATGAGTCCATGGATCATCTTAATTACTAATGGGATATTCACCTCCTGGTCAGCAGGAGGCGGCAAAGAGCACTACAGCAAAGCTGTTAAATATCCCCTCCCTTCCCTCCCAACCCAGTCATTTGACCGAAGTCAAGGAGAGAAAGGAAGTAACAAGGTGCAGAGGTGTCTGAAGTTTAAAAACCCAACAACCTGTCTCATACAAAAACAGGGCGGGCCCTGGACTCATCATGTCAAAAAAGAAATAAATTTATCAGGTAAGCATAAATTTTCTTTTCTTTTTAATAACACAATGAGTCCACGGATCATCTTAATTACTAATGGGAATCAATACCCAAGTTAGAGTACACAGATGATAGGGGAGGGACAAGACAGGGAACCTAAACGGAAGGCACCACTACTTGAAAAACCTTTCTCCCAAAAGCGTCCGCAGCCGAAGCAAAAATGTCAAATATAGAAAAACTTTTAAAAAGTGAGAAGAGAGGACCAAGTTGTAGCCTTGCAAATCTGTACCACAGAAGCTTCATTCTTGAACGCCCATGAGGAAGCAACAGCCCTCGTGGAATGAGCCGTAACTCTCTCTGGAAGCTGCTGTCCAGCAGTCTCATACACAAAAAGTATGATACTCTTCAGCCAAAAAGAAAGAAAAGTAGCTGTAGCTTTCTGTCCCTTACATTTTCCTGAGAAAACTACAAACAATGCAGAAGACTGAGGAAAATCCTTAGTCACCTGCAGGTAAAACTTTAAAACACAAATCACATCCAAATTGTGCAGAAGCCGATCCTTCTGAGAAGTAGGATTGGTACACAAATAAAGAATAACAATCTCCTGATTGATGTTCTGATCAGAAACTACCTTAGGAAGAAATCCTAATTTAGTACGAAAAAACTACCTTATCAAAATGAAAAATAAGGTAATGTAATGGGACTCACACTGCAATACCGAGAGCTCTGACACTCTGCGAGCAGAAGAAATAGTATCAAGAAATAAAACTCCAAGATAACTTAATATTGACGGAATTCATAGGCTCAAACTGAGCCCCTTGAAGAATTCTTAAAACCAAAGTAAGACTCCATGGAGGAGTAACTGGCTTGAACACAGGCCTGATCATGACCAAGGCCTGACAAAAGAATTTTACATCTGGAACATCTGCCAGACGCTCGAGTAATAAAATCGATAAAGGCAGAAATTCAACCCTTTAGGGTGCATGTCAATAGTCCTTGCTCCAACCCTCTTGGAGAAAGACAATATCCTAGGAATCCTGACTCTACTCCAGGAATAAACCCTGGATTCACACCATTAAAAATATTTACGCCATGTCATATGGGTAAAATCTTCCTAGATACAGGTTTACGAGCCTGATTCATGGTCTCACTGATCAATTCCTAATCCACGCTTGGATGAAATAAAACTTCCATCTTCTTCTGGCAGAAGATATCTCTGTGCTTGCCCCTTATTCCCCCTTCCCCCTTGAACTTACTTGTCACATTTGTCTATGTGTGGTATGATTTTCTGTACTATGTTTATTATTACTCAATAAAACTTTATTAAACACAAAAAAAAAAAAAAAAAAACTTCCATCTTCCAGTAGTCAGCTACAGAGAATAAAGGAAGGGTCCTTGAAGTAGAAGGTCCTTCCTCCATGGGATTCCCAGGTGGAGGAAGTAACACATCCACCAGAACTGCATATCATTCTTACGGGCCACACCGGTGAAAAGAGAATCACTGATGCCTTCTCCTGCTTAGTTCGAGCCAAGACTACAGAAGAAAAATTTAATGGAGGAATTAAGTATGCAAGACTGAAATTCCAAAGTAACGAGTCGAGAAGCCATGAGATTCAGTTGTAACTGACCCCATTGAGAGTCCGGCTGGAAAACTCCCAGCTGGACTTCCCCCTCCGCTGGATAAAAAGTCTGCTTACTTACAAAGACCGCCTCTCAGAAATCCCATCTTGGATGCAGGTTGTCAACAGACAGCAATTGTGGGTCTCTGACCACTGAACGATCTTGACTACTTCTGTCATGGCCGAGAAAACTCAGAGACCCCGACGGCTGAAGTAAGATCTAACTAAAACCTGATAAACCCGGTCGAAGCTAACTGAGGCTAGGCTAGGAGATAATTTTCTTTTTCAAAACGGTTATGAGAAGAACAGGCTCCACCCGAGTCCACGTCCCCTGCTCTTAGAGGGCCCCAAACAGTTCCCCAGCCCAAAAGGCTGGCATCTGTTGTCACACTCACCCAGAAGAACTGCAAAAACAGGTTCCCTGGAAGCAAGGATCCTGAGACAACCATCTAAAATTCTTAAATGTTGAGAACTAAGGTGGAAACGGGCAACTGGAAGGATGTCCATTGCCATTACCATCAGCCCAAATACCTCCATACACTAAGCCAGTGATGGGACTGAAGGCTAGGTAAGAATGAAATCCTTGAATTCCTGACTACAGTCAGCTTCATTGATGAGTAGACTAATATAGCTCTCCAAGAAAACTACACCTGTAGATGGAACTAAGGAACTCTTCACCAAATTCACCTTCCAATCGGGAGACCGCAAATAAAATTGTGCATAATCCTACTTGTCTAAAGGAAGGCGCCTGAACCAGTTAATGTCGTCCAGAAAAGGTGTCTCTGCAATGCTCTGCAATCAGAGCACCAGTAGCAGTGGTCCCGGAACCCTTGAAAAAATTCTGAGAACAGTGACCAGGTCGGAAAGAATCACGAGTTGGAATGTTTGTCTAGAAAGACAAACCCTAGAAAATTGAGATAGTCCATGTGGATGGGAAGATGCAAGTATGCATCCTTCAAATCTCCCGTGGTCATAATTGACTCTTGTGGACCAAACGAAAAATGGAACGATAGTTTCCATCTTGGAATATGGTACTCTGCAAACCCTGAGTGGATTCTAAAATAGGTCTGAAGGTTCCCTCCTTCTTGGGAACCATGAACAAATAGGAGTAGCATCCCAGACCTCATTCCTGCATTGGACCAAGAACTATCACTCCCATGTCGGAGAGAATCCGTACACAGAGTAAAAACACCTCTATATTTAGTCTGGTCTGCCGATAATCTTGAAAGCAGACACCTGCCCCTGGGAGGAAAGTTCTGAACTCTAACTTGTATCCCTGAGACACAATGTACACCATCCCAAGGACCATGAGATCACAAAGCCAAACCTGATCGAAAGAAGGAATACTTGCCCCCTTACGGATCGAGTGCACGCCCTTCATGCTGTCTTTGATTCAACGGCAGGCTTCTTGGGCTGACTTCCCCTATTCTAAGACTGATTGGGTCTTCCATGAAGGCTTAGACTGCTCCTGCTTGGGAGAAGGAGGGAAAGGATTTCCCTAGAAATCTCGAAAGAACCTAAAATTCTCTCTGATGTCCTTTCACTTATTTCTCTTATCCTGTAGATGAAACATCCGTAGACCAAGATCTTAACCATACTGCTCTGCGGCCAATATGGCAAAGTCTGAATAATAGCTCCCAGCTTAAAAAAAACTCTGAGTTAAAGGAGTTTACTAACTTAAGGGCAACTATTCCATCCCTACGAGAGGGATGTCTGTCCAATAGAAACAGACAATGCATCAAACCAGTACATGGCCGCACTGGCGACAGTAGCCATACCAACCACAGGTTGTCAATGTAAACCCTCTAACTTCTAATCATAGGGTCCTTATCCTGCAAGCATCCAAAAGGAACTACTATCATCTATGGGAATAGTATCTCACTTCTGCAAAGACTTCTTGATAGAGTCTGCTATAGAAAGCATCCTTTTAAATATAGGGAAAGAGAGAAAAAGGGATACCCGGTTTCTCCTATTCCTGAGCATATATCTTTATAACCCTATCTGGTACAGGAAATACTTCCACCATGAAGGGCCCATTTAGTATAATTTATTGGAATCTCTAGGATAGACTACTCCGGTAGTGACTGAGTCGTCCAGGGTAACTAAAACCTCCACAAGTTATAATTGGAGGTATTCAAGCAGAACTGAAGGAAAAACAACCTCAGTATCAGATAAAGGTATTACCCCATCTGGGTTTGAGAATCCCCTCTCAGTATCCTCCTCTTACAAGATACAGGACAGAAACATTCAGAATATTGAATGAGTATATGTCCTTTTGTATTTTTCTCTACAGTGAAATGTAACTCCAGGTGGAGTAGAAGCGCAGGGCACTGCATGTGGGCTATAAATTTTTTGGGACACATTGGGAGAAAATTTGTGGTATATCTTGACCATTGTCAATAAACTCCTAAACAGCATGCGCTTAAAAAGGAATAGGTTCAGAAAAATCTATTTTTATAAGTACATTGGCATCAAAAAATAAAACCAAGAGACACCTAAAAGGACCTCTTGGTCCCTCCTGAGTCACAAGGGATGAGTTAAACAAAGAAACATGTTAAATTTTGTAACAAAAGTTAACCCATATAAAACGTTACTGTCTCTTTAAATTTTAAAATGAAACTTTATATTTTTGTGAGCAGCAGAAAGATAAATTAGTACGCAAATATAGTAGAACCTATCTACACCTCAGCTTAATCTTGCTGAGGTGCTCATCTGTCTTTGAGAAACCTAGAAATAAAACGTAACTAGAAATAAAGAAAAGTTACTAGCTTCATTTTTATTCATAAAGGATCCGGAACGCAGCTGTGGAGCTGTCCGGTCCCACATATGTGACAACAGTAACGACTGTGCTTGTAACTAAACAAAGACTTTCCCTTCCGAAATCGGAAATGAAATAGGTAGTGCGTAATCCAAAACGGCACCAAGAATAGCTCCGCCCTCGTTGGCGTGATAACAACCACTCTGCCAGTCGCCACTATCAATGTACTAGAAACAGCAGCGTGCGCTCTCAAATCGGTGCTAAACAAACTCCGCCCATCGTGGGCATTACAACTATCAATCTCCCGGTTGCCATTATCATAGTATTTGAAAATAGCCACCGGGAGTAACTGAGCCTCTTGTTCAAACCTGAGGGACAATAGTGCTACCGCTTGATAGGTAGTATCTTAGCCCAAATATGTGAACCTTACTGAACCTCTTGTCACCAAAAACAATCACCTCCTACTGAGTCCTTCCTATACTCAGCTATAGAAATTAATTCCTTCTAGTCTCCTCAGCCCCAGTGCCTGCGTACAACTTGCTGTCACAGGGTCCCCTCCCTATAGAAATATGAGTTATGTCCCTTTTGGAAAATAAAGTGCTCCACTTCCTCTGAGATCCTCTCCCAGACCCAGAATAAAAAATCAACACTTACCTTTAAAATCTGCCCGACAGCAGGGCAGCTCAGCAGGTTTGAGAGGTCCTCTCCCTCACATAGCCCTGTGGAAAAATGATAAAGCCTGAGTAATCTTGCTTAGGCTATCAGGATTAGGGCAGCATAAATGTATGGGAGGCGCAGTGAGAATTATGTCCCACAAGTTCCCATTGCTCTAAAGCCACCACTGCTCTACTGAAGAGACTGATATGGGCTACGGCTACACCCTAGAACAAAGCAGCACAATCTTGCACTACTTTAAAAATAATAAACTCTTGATTGAAGAATCTTTTGTAACGCCTCACTTTACCACTTCTTATCACTAACGTAGGCAAAGAGAATGACTGGGTTGGGAGTGAAGGGAAGTGATATTTAACAGCTTCGCTGTTGTGCTCTTTGCCGCCTCCTGCTGACCAGGAGGTGAATATCCCATTAGTAATTAAGATGATCCATGGACTCATCGTGTCATTAAAAAGAAATGTGATTGTGTGTGCCTGAAAAGGTGAAAATGTGATTGTGTGTGCATGAAGAGGCGAAAATGTGATTGTGTGTGCCACGAAGAGGTGAAAATGTGATTGTGTGTGCCTGAAAAGGTGAAAATGTGATTGTGTGTGCATGAAGAGGTGAAAATGTGATTGTGTGTGCCTGAAAAGGTGAAAATGTGATTGTGTGTGCATGAAGAAGTGAAAATGTGATTGTGTGTGCCTGAAAAGGTGAAAATGTGATTGTGTGTGCATGAAGAGGTGAAAATGTGATTGTGTGTGCCTGAAAAGGTGAAAATGTGATTGTGTGTGCATAAAGAGGTGAAAATGTGATTGTGTGTGCCTGAAAAGGTGAAAATGTGATTGTGTGTGCATAAAGAGGTGAAAATGTGATTGTGTGTGCCTGAAAAGGTGAAAATGTGATTGTGTGTGCATAAAGAGGTGAAAATGTGATTGTGTGTGCCTGAAAAGGTGAAAATCTGATTGTGTGTGCCTGAAAAGGTGAAAATCTGATTGTGTGTGCCTGAAATGTGATTGTGTGTGCCTGAAAATGTGAAAATTTGATTGTGTGTGCATGAAGAGGTGAAAATGTGATTGTGTGTGCCTGAAAAAGGTGATAATGTGATTGTGTGTGCCTTAAAAGGTGAAAATTTGATAGTGTGTGCATGGGTTGATTTCCGGCGATTCCTGTCCGCCTCATCAGAGCAGGCAGACAGGGTTATGGAGCAGCGGTCTTTAGACCGCTGCTCCATAACTTGTGTTTCTGGCGAGTCTGAAAACTCGCCAGAAACACGGGCCCACAAGCTCCTTATGGAGCTTGATAAATGGGCCCCTGTTTGTGCCTGAAGAGGTGAAAATGTGATTGTGTGTGCCTGAAAAGGTGAAATTTTGATTGTGTGTGCATGAAGAGGTGAAAATTTGATTGTGTGTGCCTGAAAAGGTGAAAATTTGATTGTGTGTTCCTGAAAAGGTAAAAATGTGATTGTGTGTGCCTGAAAAGGTGATAATGTGATTGTGTGTGCCTGAAAAGGTGATAATGTGATTGTGTGTGCCTGAAAAGGTGATAATGTGATTGTGTGTGCCTGAAAAGGTGAAAATGTGATTGTGTGTGCATGAAGAGTCGATCACTATGGGGCTTATTTAACAAAGGTCTGTCAGACCTGATCCAACAGTGCGGCATTGAACCAGCAGCTCTTGTGAGCTGTTAGTGCAACGCCGCCCCCTGCAGATTTGCGGCCGCCAGCAAGGGGGTGTCAATGTGGCCCTCAAGCTCCACCTGGAGCTTTATAAATGGGCCCCTGTGTGTTTAACCTTTTTGTTAAATACGTGGATATAGGTAAACCTAAAAATGACAGCTTTTTTTGATCTTCTGTTAGTTGTTTGTGAAGTTTGTTGATTATGAAACACTATCACATTTATCAGATTTTCATTTTACCAGTTGTCCAAATGTGTGTTGTTTAGGGTAAAACATTTAGAAAAATGTGTAGAAGTCCCCATAAAATAGATATATTTTTTAATTAATATTAATGTTTATATTTCTCAGGACATTCTTCAACTAGGGGACCCAGCAGTCAAAGGACGGTAGCTACTGAGAGAAAGAAATGTACAACTTCTGAAAGTGAGCAGGACGAAAATAATGATAGCGATGAAGAAAGCTGTGATCAGAACATACCAGGAAAATTATTAAATGTAAAATCTGCAGAAAATTATGGACAACCCAAAGTAATTGTTTCCGTTGAAGCCGGACTGCGAGTTCCTGGGAATGCAGTGCCACCTCCTACGTCAATAACATCTTTATACACTGACAGCTCATCTACATGTATCAAACCTGTGGCATCTACAAAATATAATACACCAGTGAAAACAACAGTACCTACAAAATCTGACACATCAGAGAAAACAATGGTATTTAACAACTTTACCACACAAGCAGAAACAATATTTACTAAACCTGACAAACCGGTGAATACTCCCACAATTTACCCACTGAAATCTTATGCATCAAAACCTTCAGGTGATATATCAACGCCATGCCCATCCAGTGACCAGGAAAATGCTTTTATTAAATCAGGTATACAGATGAATGAAAATACTCAAAGACTTTGCAGATTACCTCAAACAATAAAGGAAGATACGCCAGGACAAGTTTCCACTACAACACTATTCAGTTCCCAGAAAAGCACGTTGGCACCTTATACACCCATACATTTTCCCATCAGAAATTTGCCCACTACTGAACACTATAGTAGTTTTGCAGGGTCACATAACCCAGTGAATATGCCTGCTACACCATTAATTTCCCAGAAAAGCACTTTGGCACCTTATACACCCATCAATTTTCCCATCAGAAATGTGCCCACTACTGAACACTGTAGTAGTTTTGCAGGGTCACAAAACCCAGTGAATGCGCCTGTTACACCATTTATTTCCCAGAAAAACACTTTGGCACCTTATACACCCATCAATTTTCCCATCAGAAATGTGCCCACTACTGAACACTATAGTAGATTTGCAGGGTCACATAACCCAGTGAATACGCCTGCTACACCATTAATGTCCCCATTAATGTCCGAGAAAAGCACTTTGACACCTTATACACCGATACATTGTCCCGTCAGAAATTTGCCCACTACTGAACACTGTAGTAGCTTTGCAGGGTCACATAACCCAGTGAATACACCTGCTACAGTTTTTATCGGCACCCCACTGATTACACCTTTCAGATCAGATGATCCAGTGAATAAGCTCACAGTTACTGGCCAGCCAAGTCAAAGCTCTTACAATGTAACCTCTATAAAAACTGGAACCAACATGTCTAGAACAGAATCGCTAGTAAATGACACATATGGAATAACTGCAGACAACGGTTATCGTTATCCTCAATTGCACAATGAATTTAAAATGGATTTTCCCCCTACAACTGGTTTAGTCAACCTTTCCCTAAACGAAACATCCAGTGCTGTAAATTATACAACTAAGCCCACTCAGTGTGAGTATTAAATACGCTTCTTTGTTTCTTCTAACATTAAATTACTTTGGATTTAGCAAAAGTTTAGAGTATAATCAAATCATTTAAAGGGACATTCTACTCCAGAATTTTTATTGTTTAAAAAGATAGATAATCCCTTTATTACCATTCCCTAGTTTTGCATAACCAACACAGTTATATTAATATATGTTTTACCTCTGTGATTACCTTGTATCTAAGCCTCTGCAGACTGCCCCCTTATTTCAGTTATTTTGATGGACTTGCATTTTAGCCAATTAGTGCCCTCTCATAAGTAACTCCATGGGTGTGAGTACAGTGTTATCTATATGGCACACATGAACTAATTGCTTCTAGCTGTGAAAAACTGTCAAATGCATTAAAATAAGAGGCGGCCTTCAAGGACTTAGAAATTGGCATATGAGCCTACCTAGGTTTAGCTTTCAACTTAGAATACCAAGAGAACAAAGCAAATTTGATGATAAAAGAATTGGAAAGTTGTTTAAAATTGCATGCCCTACCTGAATCATGAAAGTTTAATTTTGACTAGAATGTTCCTTTAATAATTTCTGTGTTTCTAGCTGTCGTAATGTAAATATTTTCTATTTGTACTTTAAATGACTTTTAAATTAGTAGCACTGTTAGTTCATACGAATTTCATTTAAAGGGACATTATAGTATAAAAAATGTTTTTATTTGTTTTCCTTCAAAAGTGTTAACACATAATGAAAGTTGCACTCCTGGATCTGCTTCGTTCTACTCCAGATGAGATGTCCAGTGATTGGAGCATACCAATGTATATTTGTTTCTCATTTGCTCACCATCCTCATCATGAGTGGCACAAGGGCACAGATCTATGTATTTAACCCTTTGCAGGGGTTAAGCACATAGTAAAAGAAAATAATTTGTTTAGAAATAAAATAGTCAAACAAGATATTGAAGGTGTACACTATATTCATTTTTTTCAGCAGTGAGTCAGAATGAAGTCAAACATCCCCTAAACGAAATATCCAGTGCTCTAAATTATACACCTAAGCCTACTCAGTGTAAGTATTAAATACACTGCAATTAAGTTACTTTGGATTTATCTTCTTTAAGTGTATAATCAAATCATTTCTGTGTTTGTTGCTTCTATAATGTAAATATTTTCCATACATATTTTAAATGACTTTCAAATTAGTTGCACCATTGGGTTCCACGAATGTTATATAAAAATAAAAAAACTCCTGGAACAGCTCCATTCTATTACACGTGTGAATATGACCAGTGATTGGAACACACAATTGTATACTTGCTTCTTATTTACTCACAAGATTTATCCTTAACATGAGTGGCACAGGGGCACATATCCAGGGCCGGATTGGCCTGCTGGGATACCGGCACAAATCCCGGTGGGCCACCCGGCTATTGGCAGACAGTGAGCAGCTGAGGGAGCACAGTGAGCTTGTTGAGCACACAGAGGCTACTAATCTACTTGAGCTCTGTGTGCTCGTGCTCCCTGTGTGCCGGCTCACGTGGCCTCCTGCCCCCTCCCTGTAGTGCTATTAGAGTTTGCATAATGAGGCGGCCGCTCTGCTCTAAGAGCACTGCAGGGAGGGGGTCGGGGGTATCAATACATGGAGGGAGGTAAACTGGAGGCCACTTGGGCCGGCACACAGTGAGCACGATCACACAGAGCTCAAATAAGTTAGTAGCAACACTGTTAGGGGAGAGATTGGCTACTGATCTGCCTGCATTTTATTTCTGTATGTATTAAATGTAGTGATGTCGCGAATTGTTTGCCGGCGAATAGTTCCCGGCGAACATAGCATGTTCGCGTTCGCCTCGGCGGGCGAACATATGCGATGTTCGATCCACCCCCTATTCGTCATCATTGAGTAAACTTTGACCCTGTACCTCACAGTCAGAATACACATTACAGCCAATCAGCAGCAGACCCTCCCTCCCAGACCCTCCCACCTCCTGGACAGCATCCATTTTAGATTCATTTGGAAGCTGCATTCTTAGTGAGAGGAGGGACAGTGTAGCTGCTGCTGATTTAATAGGGAAATCGATAGCTAGGCTAGTGTATTCAGTGTCCACTACAGTCCTGAAGGACTCATCTGATCTCTGCTGTAAGGACAGCACCCCAAAAAGCCCTTTTTAGGGCTAGAACATCAGTCTGCTTTTTTTTTTTTTTCCTGTGTAATCTAATTGCAGTTGCCTGTCTGCCAGTGTGTGTGTCAGGCTCACAGCGTATACTGTGCCCACTTGCCCAGTGCCACCACTCATATCTAGCGTAACAGTAGTGTACATTTAAAAAAAAAAAAAACTTTTTTGACTGTGAAATAATAGCAGACAGCTGCCAGTACCCAAGATGGCCACCAATAAGGCAGATGGGGAGGGTTAGAGAGCTGTTTTGGGGGGGATTAGGGAGGTTGGGGGCTAAGGGGGGATGCTACACCACAGCATATGTAAATATGCTAAAAAAAAATAAACATTTTTAAAACCTTTTATTTTAGTACTGGCAGACTTTCTGCCAGTACTTAAGATGGCGGGGACAATTGTGGGGTGGGGGAGGGAAGGGAGCTGTTTGGGAGGGATCAGGGGGTCTGATGTGTCAGGTGGGAGGCTGATCTCTACACTAAAGCTAAAATTAACCCTGCAAGCTCCCTACAAACTACCTAAATAATCCCTTCACTGCTAGCTTTAATACACGTGTGATGCGCAGCAGCATTTAGCGGCCTTCTAATTACCAGAAAGCAACACCAAAGTCATATATGTCTGCTATTTCTGAACAAAGGGGATCCCAGAGAAGCATTTACAACCATTTGTGCCATAATTGCACAAGCTGTAAATAATTTCAGTGAGAAACCTAAAATTGCGAAAAAATTTAAGTTTTTTTAAAATTTGATCGCATATGGCGGTGAAATGGTGGCATGAAATATACCAAAATGGGCCTAGATCAATACTTTGGGTTGTCTACTACACTACACTTAAGCTAAAATTAACTCTACAAGCTCCCTACATGCTCCCTAATTAACCCCTTCACTGCTGGGCATAAAACACGTGTGGTGCGCAGTGGCATTTAGCAGCCTTCTAATTATCAAAAAGCAACGCCAAAGCCATATAAGTCTGCCATTTCTGAACAAAGGGGATCCCAGAGAAGCATTTATAACCATTTATGCCATAATTGCATAAGTTGTTTGTAAATAATTTCTGTGAGAAACCTAAAGTTTGTGAAAAAGTGAACAATTTGTTTTTATTTGATCGCATTTGGCGGTGAAATGGTGGCATAAAATATACCAAAATGAGCCTAGATCAATATTGAAGTCTATGGCGGTTCGCCCGGTTCGCGAACTTTTGTGGAAGTTCGAGTTCTCCGTTCGCGAACCCAAATTTTTAGGTTTGCGACATCACTAATTAAATGTGGGCTTATACCAGGGGGGGGGGGGGTGCGGTATAAGCCCAGGGCCGGTCTGATTTTCCAGTCTGGCCCTGCACACATCTATGTGTTTATCCCTTTGCAGGAGTTAAAATATTTTGTTTATAAATATAATGTTCTAACAAAACGTTAAAGGTGTACACTAAATATATTCTGGTGTTTTTTTTCTCAACAGTAAGCCAGAATGATGTTCTTTTTAAGAAGCCTGAAGTTGGTAAAGTTTCGGAAGTTAATGAGATCTGTCTCTTCAACATCTGGGAATACTGCAAATTCGGCCGTAAGTTATTTTTAGTTGTACACTATGGCTCATCTATAGGCACAAAATAAAAAAAGGAAAAATAGATAAGTAGATGTAACAAGTGATTTTAACATCAAAAGAATATAATCTTTGCTATATTGAGATATCCAGATTTTTTCGGAGCTGAAACATTCAATATTGAGACAATATTGAAACATTCAATATTGAGACATACAAAGTAGCTGTTTTATTTTATTTTGAGGCTTAAAGGGACATATAAGAGACTGCAAGTTTGAACGTAAGGGTAGTTTAAATAAAACACCATACTTACATTCTCCCCAAATCCCTTGTTGGTTTGCAGTAAGACAGCAATATATCAGCACAACAATATAGCATGCTGCAAAATTATAAAACCACAATATAATCACATGCAACATTTTTTATTTGACCTTGTGGTAGTCTTAAATACATATTTCTATATATATATCTGTATGCACCTATACCTATATAGCTATTCCTATAGATATATAGGTATAGATATGTATTTTACATGAACAGCAGTGACGTTCAGTGACCTCAGAGGCTGGTGAGGCAGTGGCTAGGATACGCCTTCATTCTTTAGATATTTAGATATGATTTTCAACAAAGGATATCAAAAGAATGAAGAAAATTAGATATTAGATGTAAATTGGAAAGTTATTTAAAATTGCATGCTCTTTCTAAATCATGAAAGAAAACATATGGGTTTCATGTCCCTTTAAATGGTGTCTTGGAAAACTGGTCAACTTAGTAAACATCTGATTTTAGTCTAAAGGATTGTAACAGAAACTCTTGCCAGATAACAAAATGCTTGCTCTGATTATGAGATCTAGAAATCCAGGCCCATTAAAATATGTTTAAACATACTTTTTACTTTAATGCTGCAAATTATGCTTATAGATTCCTTCATTATTCAGTAAATATAAAAATGTCTTGATCCAGTGGCAGCTGGTGAAATTGACCCCACCCCTTTAAATAAAGCCACATCCTCAGATGGCACCACCAATTCATTAATTAAATAAATAAAAGGTAGACCGAAACACAGAAAAGCACTCAGGAGGAGAGGGAGAGACAGGGGGAGAGGGAGAGACAGGGGGAGAGGGAGAGAGAGAGACAGGGGGAGAGGGAGAGAGAGACACAGAGGGTTAGAGAGAAAGAGCGAGAGACACAATCATACAGAGGGTTAGAGAGACACATAAGGGATGAGACAGTCAGAGGGGGAGGAAGAGAGACAGGGATAGAAAAGAGACCATGGGGGAGAACGACACATAAGGAGAGAGAAAGAGGGGAGAGACAGGAAGAGAGATGGATAGAGAGAGAGATGGATAGAGAGAGAGACATACAAATAGAGAAAGAGAGATGGATAGAGAGACACACACAGAGGGGAGAGAGAGAGACAGAGGGGAGAGAGTGAGAGACAGATGGGAGAGACAGAAAGACAGAGAGGAGAGACAGACAGATGGGGAGAGACAGAGAGAGAGAGAGAGAGAGAGAGAGAGAGAGAGAGAGAGACAGAGGGGAAAGAGAGAGCGAGAGACAGAGGAGAGAGAGAGAGACAGAGGGAAGATAGAGAGACAGAGGGGAGAGAGAGAGACAGAGGGGAGTGAGAGAGACACAGAGGGGAGTGAGAGAGACACAGAGGGGAGTGAGAGAGACACAGAGGGGAGTGAGAGAGACACAGAGGGGAGTGAGAGAGACACAGAGGGGAGTGAGAGAGACACAGAGGGGAGTGAGAGAGACACAGAGGGGAGTGAGAGAGACACAGGGGAGTGAGAGAGACACAGGGGAGTGAGGGAGACAGAGAAGAGTGAGGGAGACAGAGGGGAGTGAGACACATAAGTGGGAAGAGAGGGAGACAGAGGGAGGAGAGAGGAACATAAGTGGGGAGAGAGGGAACACTGAAATGGGGGAGGCACCACTGAATGTTTAAGTAGTTTATTTTAAGTGACTATCAAATGCTAATAGTTTACAATCTATTTTAAATATCTGAAACAGAACAGCACATATGAATGGGAGCATTAATAAATTATTATTTGTTGTCTACATCAGGGTTGTCCAACATACACCTAAGGAATCCCTGGTTTAAATGAAATACTATAGCTACAGGAGCCATGGAGAATATTTGCTATAACTCATTCTAAACTGCTTGGTTTCATTTTACATTACCATGCTGTTGGTCTAGCTTACTCTTGTCAAATAACAACTCATCCATACAAACAGCATAATAGGAAGATGTAAGAAAACACAGTTGCAGAGCTACAGAGAGTTCATAAGTCAGTAAGAGAGTGAAAAAACTATAAACTAGTGTGCAGTACAGAGGCAAGCTGCTAAGGTAGTGGGTGTAAATTTTGAGTAAACAAAATACAAAAACGATCCTTAAACTGCTGTAAAAGATTAAAAAAACAAAAAAAACACTAAACCACATTCATTAAATTATAATTTCTCCAACATTGGTGTGTCCGGTCCACGGCGTCATCCATTACTTGTGGGATATTCTCCTCCCCCACAGGGAAAGGCAAGGAGAGCACACAGCAAGAGCTGTCCATATAGTCCCTCCCAGGCTCCGCCCCCCCAGTCATTCTCCTTGCCGCTCTGAACAAGTAGCATCTCCTCGGGGATGGTGAGGAGTTTGTGGTGTTTAGTTGTAGTTTTTATTCTTCTATCAAGAGTTTATTTTAAAATAGTGCTGGTATGTACTATTTACTCTGAAACAGAAAGAGATGAAGAGTTCTGTTTAAAAGAGGATTATGATTTTAGCAGACAGTAACTAAAATCAGTTGCTGTTCCCACACAGGACTGTTGAGATGAGAGAACTTCAGTTGGGGGGAACAGTTTGCAGACTTTTCTGCTCAAGGTATGACTAGCCATTTTTCTAACAAGACTGTGTAATGCTGGAAGGCTGTCATTTTCCCTCATGGGGATTGGTAAGCCATTTTCTTAGTCTCAAACAGAATAAAGGGCTTATTATGGGCTATACACTGGTAGACACTTTTAGGGGCTAAATCGATTGCTTTATTTAAGTATTATATGCAGTTTGAAGTTGTATTTCACACTTTTATAACATTGGGGAACGTTTTTTAGCACCAGGCACTTGTTAAGACACCTTCCCAGTCAGGAAGGGCCTTTCTCTGTAGTAGGCAGAGCCTCATTTTCGTGCCATTACTGTGCAGTTACTTTTGAGTACAGTACATGCAGCTGCATGTGTGTGGGTCTGGAATCCACTAAAAACGTTCCTAGAAGGCTTCATTTGATATCATATACCCCCCTGGGATTGGTGAAGTCGCAGCAAAGGCTGTAGCTGGGACTGTAAGGGGGTTAAAATTAAAACCGGCTCCGGTTTCCACATTTTAAGGGTTAACAGCTTGAAAATTGGGGTGCAATACTTTGAATGCATTAAGACACTGTGGTGAAAATTTGGTAAAGATTGGATAATTCCTTCATAGTTTTTCACATATTCAGTAATAAAGTGTGCCCTGTTTAACATTTAAAGAGACAGTAACGGTTTTGTTTTAAAACGGTTTTTGTGCTTTATTAACCAGTTTAAGCCTGTTTAACATGTCTGTACCTTCAGATAGATCATGTTCTGTATGTATGGTAGCCAATGTGGTTCCCCCTTCAAATATGTGTGATAATTGTGCCATAGCATCCAAACAAAGTAAGGACAGTACTGTCACAAATTGTAAAGTTGCCCAGGATGATTCCTCAGATGAAGGAAGTAGACATAGTTCTACATCATCTCCTTCTGTGTCTATACCAGTTATGTCCGCGCAGGCGAACCCTAGTACTTCTAGCGCGCCAATGCTTGTTACTATGCAGCAATTGACGGCAGTAATGGATAACTCCATAGCTAATATTTTATCCAAAATGCCAGCATTTCAGAGAAAGCGCGATTGCTCTGTTTTAAACACTGTAGAGCAGGAGGGCGCTGATGATAATTTTTCTGTCATGCCCTCACACCAATCTGAAGTGGCAGTGAGGGAGGGTTTGTCAGATGGGGAAATTTCTGATACAGGAAGAATTTCTCAGCAGGCAGAACCTGATGTTGTGACATTTAAATCAAAATTAGAGCATCTCCACGCATTACTTAAGGAGGTGCTATCTACTCTGGATGATTGTGACAATCTGGTCAACCCAGAAAAATTGTGCAAGATGGACAAGTTCCTTGAGGTCCCGGTGCACCCTGATGCTTTTCCGATACCTAAACGGGTGGCGGACATAGTGAATAAGGAGTGGGAGAAGCCAGGCATACCTTTTGTCCCTCCTCCTATATTTAAGAAATTGTTCCCTATGGTCGACCCCAGGAAGGACACATGGCAAACAGTCCCTAAGGTCGAGGGGGCGGTTTCTACTCTAGCCAAGCGCACAACCATTCCTATTGAGGACAATTGTGCTTTCAAAGATCCTATGGATAAAAAATTGGAGGGTTTGCTTAAAAAGATTTTTGTACAGCAAGGTTACCTCCTTTAACCTATTTCGTGCATTATTCCTGTCACTACAGCGGCGTGGTTCTGGTTCGAGGAACTGGAAAAGTCGCTCAGTAGGGAGACTCCGTATGAGGAAGTCATAGACAGAATTCACGCACTTAAGTTAGCTAATTCCTTTATTTTAGACACCGCTTTGCAGTTAGCGAGGTTAGCGGCGAAAAATTCAGGGTTTACAATTGGGGCGCGTAGAGCGCTCTGGCTAAAGTCTTGGTCGGCGGATGTATCTTCCAAGACAAAATTGCTTAATACCCCTTTCAAAGGTAAGACCCTTTTTGGGCCAGAATTGAAAGAGATTATTTCAGACATCACTGAGGGAAAGGGCCATGCCCTCCCACAAGATAAACCTTTCAAGGCTAAGAATAAGTCCAATTTTCGTTCCATTCGCAATTTCAGGAACGGACCGGCTTCCAACTCGGCAGCCTCTAGACAAGAGGGTAACGCTTCCCAGACTAAACCAGCTTGGAAATCAATGCAAGGCTGGAACAAGGGTAAACAGGCCAAGAAGCCTGCTGCTGCTACCAAAACAGCATGAAGGGGTAGCCCCCGATCCGGGACCGGATCTAGTAGGGGGCAGACTCTCTCTCTTTGCTCAGGCTTAGGCAAGAGATGTTCAGGATCCCTGGACACTAGAAATAGTCTCTCAGGGTTTTCTTCTGGAGTTCAAGGAACTACCCTCAAGGGGAAGGTTCCACATGTCTAACTTATCTTCAAACCAAATAAAGAGACAGGCATTCTTACATTGTGTAGAAGACCTGTTAAAGATGGGAGTGATACACCCAGTTCCAACTGTGGAACAAGGTCGGGGGTTTTACTCAAATCTGTTTGTAGTTCCCAAAAAAGAGGGAATTTTCAGACCAATTCTGGATTTAAAAATTCTAAACAAATTTCTCAGAGTTCCATCGTTCAAATGGAAACCATTCGAACAATTTTATCTACAATCCAGGAGGGTCAATTTATGACTACCGTGGATTTAAAGGATGCGTATCTACATATTCCTATCCACAAAGATCATCCAAGGATTTTCACAAAGGTGCTAGGGTCCCTTCTAGAGGTTCTAAGACCAAGGGGTATTGCAGTGGCACCTTATCTGGACGACATTCTAATCCAAACGTCGTCTCTTTCCAAAGCAAAGGCTCATACAGACATTGTTCTAGCCTTTCTCATATCTCACGGGTGGAAGGTGAACGTAGAAAAGAGTTCCCTGTCTCCGTCGACAAGAGTTCCCTTCTTGGGAACGATAATAGATTCTTTAAAAATGAAGATCTTCCTGACAAAAGTCAGAAAGTCAAAGCTTCTAAAGCTTGTCAAGTTCTTCACTCTATTCTGCAGCCTTCCATAGCTCAGTGCATGGTAGTAGTAGGGTTGATGGTTGCAGCAATGGACATAGTTCCTTTTGCTCAAATTCATCTAAGACTATTACAACTGTGCATGCTCAAGCAGTGGAATGGGGACTATACAGACTTGTCTCTAAAGATTCAAGTAGACCAGATGACCAGAGACTCACTCCGTTGGTGGTTGTCACAGGATCACCTGTCTCAGGGAATGAGTTTACGCAGACCAGAGTGGGTCATTGTCACGACCGACGCCAGTCTATTAGGCTGGGGCGCGGTCTGGGATTCCCTGAAAGCTCAGGGTCTATGGTCTCGGGAAGAGTCTCTTCTCCCGATAAACATCCTGGAACTGAGAGCGATATTCAATGCTCTCCGGGCTTGGCCTCAACTAGCGAAGGCCGGATTCATAAGATTCCAGTCAGACAACATGACGACTGTAGCTTACATCAACCATCAGGGAGGAACAAAGAGTTCCTTGGCGATGAGAGAGGTATCCAAGATCATCAAATGGGCGGAGGATCACTCCTGCCATCTATCTGCAATTCACATCCCAGGAGTAGACAACTGGGAGGCGGATTATCTGAGTCGTCAGACTTTCCATCCGGGGGAGTGGGAACTCCACCCGGAGGTTTTTGCCCAGTTGACTCAATTATGGGACATTCCAGACATGGATCTGATGGCGTCTCGTCAGAACTTCAAGGTTCCTTGCTACGGGTCCAGATCCAGGGATCCCAAGGCGACTCTAGTGGATTGCATTAGTGACGTCTTGGTCGTTCAACCTAGCTTATGCATTTCCACCGTTCCCTCTCCTTCCCAGGCTTGTAGCCAGGATCAAACAGGAGAAGGCCTCAGTGATTCTGATAGCTCCTGCGTGGCCACGCAGGACTTGGTATGCAGACCTGGTGAATATGTCATCGGCTCCACCATGGAAGCTACCTTTGAGACAGGATCTTCTAGTGCAAGGTCCATTCGAACATCCAAATCTAGTTTCTCTCCAGCTGACTGCTTGGAAATTGAACGCTTGATTTTATCCAAGCGCGGGTTTTCAGATTCAGTGATAGATACTCTGGTCCAAGCCAGAAAACCTGTGACTAGAAGGATTTACCATAAAATATGGAAAGGATATATCTGTTGGTGTGAATCCAAGGGATTCTCATGGATTAATATTCCCAGGATCCTCTCCTTTCTAACAAGAAGGTTTGGATAAGGGATTGTCAGCGAGTTCTCTAAAAGGACAGAGATCTGCTTTATCTGTCTTGTTACACAGACGACTGGCAGCTGTGCCAGATGTACAAGCTTTTGTACAGGCTTTGGTCAGAATCAAACCTGTTTACAGACCTTTGACTCCTCCCTGGAGTCTAAATTTAGTTTTTTTCAGTTCTTCAAGGGGTTCCATTTGAACCCTTACATTCCATATATATCAAGTTACTATCTTGGAAAGTTCTGTTTTTGGTTGCTATTTCTTCTGCTTTGCAGTGTGATCCATCCTATCTGGTGTTCCATTTAGATAAGGTTGTTTTGCGTACCAAGCCTGGTTTTCTTCCAAAAGTTGTTTCCAACAAGAATATTAACCAGGAAATAGTTGTCCCTTCTTTGTGTCCGAATCCAGTTTCAAAGAAGGAACATTTGTTACACCATTTAGATGTAGTCTGTGCTTTAAAGTTCTATTTAGAAGCAACAAAGGATTTCAGACAAAACTTCTTTTTTGTTTGTCGTTTATTCTGGTAAGAGGAGAGGACAAAAAACTACTGCTACCTCTCTTTCTTTCTGGCTGAAAAGCATTATCCGATTGGCTTATGAGACTGCCGGACGGCAGCCTCCTGAACGAATCACAGCTCACTCTACTAGGGCTGTGGCTTCCACATGGGCCTTTAAGAACGAGGCTTCTGTTGATCAGATATGTGAGGCAGCAACTTGGTCTTCTCTGCACACTTTTGCCAAATTCTACAAATTTGATACTTTTTGCTTCTTCGGAAGCTATTTTTGGGAGAAAGGTTTTGCAAGCCGTGGTGCCTTCTGTTTAGGTAACCTGATTTGCTCCCTCCCTTCATCCGTGTCCTAAAGCTTTGGTATTGGTTCCCACAAGTAATGGATGACGCCGTGGACCGGACACACCAATGTTGGAGAAAACAGAATTTATGCTTACCTGATAAATTACTTTCTCCAACGGTGTGTCCGGTCCACGGCCCGCCCTGGTTTTTTAATCAGGTTTGAAAAATGTCTCTCTCTATACACTACAGTCACCACGGCACCCTATAGTTTCTCCTTTTTTTCTCCTAACCGTCGGTCGAATGACTGGGGGGGCGGAGCCTGGGAGGGACTATATGGACAGCTCTTGCTGTGTGCTCTCCTTGCCTTTCCCTGTGGGGGAGGAGAATATCCCACAAGTAATGGATGACGCCATGGACTGGACACACCGTTGGAGAAAGTAATTTATCAGGTAAGCATAAATTCTGTTTTTCCCTAACAGAATCCCTATCAGCAAAATCTAAGGTTGCAGAACTTACTTTAATAAAATGTGGCTAAAACACTGCTCTCTGCATCTCTTCCTGCTCTGTAAGGAAGTGACAGTGGAAGTACTGAACTATCTTTTTCACTGGAAAAGCTGGCAGCTGCATAGGGCAGCAACAAAATAAATGAAAGTAGTTTTTTTCCATGTTTGTTTTGCTTTATATGATTTAACATCCAGCCCCAACCCTAAATTCCCATGACTGATGCCTCTTACTGGATTGGGTCAGCCCAAAGAGGCCTGCCTCAAATAAGCACTTATGGGTCATGCAATTATCTTAACCACTTTCATCCAGTAGGTGGCGCAGCATGTTGTGTAATGGAGGGCAGACCTGCTTGTGCCTCTCCATTGCACAACATGTAGCTGTGAAAAAAAAATGCTGGAAAAAAAATTGCAATTTTTTTTTTAAGCCTATATAAAAAAAAATATTTTTGCCCATATGAGAGGTGAAGCCCTGCCTCACCTGCCTCTAGTGACTGCACATCACAGTATCAGATATATATATATATATATATATATATATATATATATATATATATATATATATATAAATATAAAGTACAATTTTTTTCTATGTGAAAAACATAGGAATGCAAAATATGGGTTTTGCTCATTGTGTTTCGTGATTTAGATTTAAACACAGTCAGGTTAGGTTTACAATAAAAGGACATTATCCTGTAAGTGTAGAACATCGGCAAGTGAAATATGTACAGTAAATATACTGTATATATATATTATTTTTTTTTTAATTTTATTTACATAAACATATTTAGACGTATATGTATGTATCTATGTTAAAGCCCTTTGCATGCCTTTTTTTCTAACACCTGAGATCTCACATCTTTGAGCCTTATAACTTTTTAATGCAATATTTCCTTCATAATATGAAGAAAGTCCACGGCATCATTCCTTACTGTTGGGAAATACTGAACCTGACCACCAGGAGGAGGCAAAGACACCACAGCCAAAGGCTTAAATACTCCCCCTACTTCCCTCATATCCCAGTCATTCTTTGCCTTTCATCACAGGAGGTTGGCAGAGAAGTGTCAGAAGATTTAGAGTGGTTACTTATGAAGGGTATCTACCTTTCGAAATGGGACTGGAGTTTTAAGTAGTCTTGTCAGCCTCTCAGTGAGAGCATTGATGAATGTTAGGGTCTGGAGATGCAAGGAGAGTCTTTCTGCGAAAACCATCCAGACTCATATTAACAGATCCTAAGCAATCAGTGTTGACGACTTTCACTGCATGCTTCCTTCACTCAAGTCTATGTCAGGAGCGACGCTACAAGACTGTCAAACTTGAGAGGCTGTGTTCTGTTCCACGGCATAGATTCCAGTAAGATTGTTTCATTCTTTTAAACACATATGATAGACAGGGTCACAGTGTGGCTCCTTTTCTTCATAATAAATGGAAAGAGTCCACAGCTGCATTCATTATTTTTAGGAAATTCAGAACCTGGCCACCAGGAGGAGGCAAAGACACCCCAGCCAAAGGCTTTAATACCCATCCCACTTCCCTCATCCCCCAGTGATTCTTTGCCTTTTGTCCCAGGAGGTTGGTAGAGAAGTGTTAGAAGTTTTAGATTAGTCTCTTATGGAGGGTAGTACTCTTTGGCATGGGACTGGAGTTTTAAGTAGTTCTGTTAGCCTTTCAGTGAAAGCATGGATGAATGTTAGAGTCCGGAGATGCAGGGAGAGTCTTTCTGCAAAACCATCCCGACTCATATTAACAGCTCCACAAGCAATCGGCGTTGACGAGTTTCGCTGCCTGCTTTCTTCTCTCAAGTCCATGGCAGAAGCGATGCTACTATTTGTCACACTTGAAGGGCCATGTTCCTGTTCCACGGCGTAGATTCCGTTAAGATCGTTTTATTTTACTTTCTTCATGAAATGTACTGTATTACAGATGTTTTCCAGAGGGGCTACCACCTTGCGGGACTAACATAACACAGGGTATCAGTGAGGCTCCTTTTGTATCTAGGAATCAAGGGTTAATATCTCCTGAGGGGGGTTATTGAACAGGGTTTTTTTTAATCATGTTTGTTATATGATTCAACCTGCTTATGTGTAGTGTTATTTCGTCTAATTTCTTACGGTCGGGCACACTTTTTTTTGGACTATATGGTTCACCTGGTGACCAGGCGTGGTCACGTTTTGGGGATCCATTTCTGCATTCCAGACCATGTGGCGACAGAGAAATTCTGGTCTGCTGGTGTCTGGTTCATAGGAGGTGGTAAGTGCCCCAGCCATTACGGGTGTTAGGTGCCGTTTAGATTTTTTAGTCCACTCTTTTGTATTCAATATCCTAGTTATGGAGGAATCTGATATTGTGGAGATGGACGTCTCTGTTTCAGATTCTACTCCTTGCGCAGAATGCGTATTGCCCCGGATGATACAAGCCTATTGGTTATGTTCTGAATGCCGTATTAGAGTGCTCAATTCCTCGGGATCAGGGAATCAAGGGGCCGCTGAGCCATCCGCCTCTAGGGCTTCTGTTCTCCGAGTGGCGAGTTCCCTTCCACCATCTCTTACTACGCATGCAGGTAACCCAGACTTTGCTTATCCTTCTCGGGAAGGTGGCTTGTTCAGGTTTTCGGCACTATGTCGCTGTCAGGGTTCAGCCTGGAATTGAACCTGGGACCTGTCTCTATTTCTGCAGCTTTTATTTCCCAGCCTGTTGTTTGACCACTATGCCACCAGATGGCTTGATCACAGGAAAGGAATATTGTGTTTTTCTGTTTGCTGCAACTTTGGCTCTCTGGCTCCACCTGCTTGCCAGCTGAAAGAAATCATTTAATCAGCAGCCTGCTTTATCTGGGAGGTTTGTTTGTAATTCTGTGCTTTCACATTAAGAGTGATACTTTGAAAGACTCTGTATCCTGTGAGAAATAAAGATTTGTTGGATTTCCTGGTTCCTGATTTCTGCTTCAACTACTGACTACTCTTCTGGATAATCCCTTGGCACTGTTTTTTCATTTTTGGACTGATTTCCTGGCAATTGAGCTTGCCTAAAACCTTATTTCCTAAGGACTGACTCAGGTACTTTTGCTTGCTTGTTTCCTGATACTACAAAGTTCCAATTGCAGTTTATGCAAATATCCTGTTTGTTTCTACAAAGTTCCAAATTGCAGTCTATGCAAATATCCTGTTTGTTACTACAAAGTTCCAATTGCAGTTTATGCAAATATCCTGTTTGTTTCTACAAAGTTCCAAATTGCAGTTTATGCAAATATCCTGTTTGTTTCTACAAAGTTCCAAATTGCAGTTTATGCAAATATCCTGTTTGTTTCTACAAAGTTCCAATTGCAGTCTATGCAAATATCCTATTTGTTTCTACAAAGTTTCAAATTGCAGTTTATGCAAATATCCTGTTTGTTTCTACAAAGTTTCAGTCTACAGCATATGCAAGTATTCTGTTTGTTATTACAAAGCGCTGCATTCCTGAGTGTTATTACACAGTTCCTGTCTACAGCATATGCAAATATCCTGTTTGTTATTACAAAGCTCTGGATTCCTGCCTGTTATTTCACAGTTCCACTTCTACAGCATATGCAAGTATCCTGTTTGTTATTACAAAGCTCTGCATTCCTGCCTGTTATTACAAAGAACTGTATTCCTGTCTAATACTACAACCTATAGACTTTGTCTTATCTAATTGCATATCTCTATATTTCTTTATCCTATAAATAAAACCATCTCCTTTATTTCCTAAAACATTGTACCTGTTTAATTATGCCTAAAAGGAAAGACTCATGCAGACAAAACGCAACATTAACCCCAAAACTTGACACCTCTGCAGTCTGCACATCAGCTCCTTACTCCTGAACCTGCTCCCTTGCAGAGTATGACAGAATGTGAAAGCCTTAAATTGGAGCTTGCAGAGGTGATTCACTCTTTGACTGAAGTGTCAGAGAGAATTTTGTCTGTGGACTCTCATCTACTAAAACTTAACCAACTTCTAAAATCTCTTCCAGATGCTTTGAAGTCACTTATCCAAGATTTCACTGCAGGATTCTAGACTTTACAGGATAGCCTGAAAGACTTTTTCAATAAAAAAAAATTTGGGTTTGGCACACCTACTCCTGTGCCCACTACCCCAAAGGCTGTATCCTTATCAATCAAAAGGAGGATTTCAACCCCTCTTACCACTGATGAAATGGCCAGAAGGAGAAATAATGGCTTATGTTTCTATTGTGGAGCTACTGGGCATGTAATATCCTATTGTCCAGTGAGACCCCCTAAGAAGTCTGTTCCACGGTCTCCACCTCTAAATCTTGAGTCATCAAATGGACAGGCTACAGAGAGGAAGTCAAATTGTGATCCCACTTCGGATTCCTCTGGAGATGAGCTCTGCATGAGTTCTATTTTACATCCCCAATTTGATCAGCCTAGGACTGCACCTTTCAAAGACTCTGATTCCTGTGAAGTACTAACATGTCATCCACAGAATCCTAGTACTATGAATCCAGAGATTTTCCTACCAGATCCAGCTACATTCTTATCTTTGTGCTTTCCAGAGGAAATGTCTAACTATTCAAACATTGAAGATGATACTGATTCTGACACTGGAGGGACAGTACTTCAAACTGCTGTTCGGTCAAAAGGTCCTTTACCACCTCTACCTCAGACCCACCTCTCCAGAACCTACAAGCCTAGAACTGCACAGAAACCAAAGATCAGTCCTGTTGGGGCCCTCTATACTAATTCCAGTCTCCAGAATCCTCTCCTGAAGAGACCTTCAAAAAAGATAATACCCTCTGATTGTGCATATGCCTCTGATGGCACTTTGGTACGCATCAAAGATTTGGAGTTATATGAGAATGCCAAGTCCGCCCAGAGGTCGTCCTTGAGGAGGCGATACTGTCAGGGTTCAGCCTGGAATTGAACCTGGGACCTGTCTCTATTTCTGCAGCTGTTATTTCCCAGCCTGTTGTTTGACCACTATGCCACCAGATGGCTTGATCACAGGAAAGGAATATTGTGTTTTTCTGTTTGCTGCAACTTTGGCTCTCTGGCTCCACCTGCTTGCCAGCTGAAAGAAATCATTTAATCAGCAGCCTGCTTTATCTGGGAGGTTTGTTTGTAATTCTGTGCTTTCACATTAAGAGTGATACTTTGAAAGACTCTGTATCCTGTGAGAAATACAGATTTGTTGGATTTCCTGGTTCCTGATTTCTGCTTCAACTACTGACTACTCTTCTGGATAATCCCTTGGCACTGTGTTTCATTTTTGGACTGATTTCCTGGCAATTGAGCCTGCCTAAAACTTTCTTTCCTAAGGACTGACTCAGGTACTTTTGCTTGCTTGTTTCCTGATACTACAAAGTTCCAATTGCAGTTTATGCAAATATCCTGTTTGTTTCTACAAAGTTCCAAATTGCAGTCTATGCAAATATCCTGTTTGTTTCTACAAAGTTCCAAATTGCAGTCTATGCAAATATCCTGTTTGTTACTACAAAGTTCCAATTGCAGTTTATGCAAATATCCTGTTTGTTTCTACAAAGTTCCAAATTGCAGTTTATGCAAATATCCTGTTTGTTTCTACAAAGTTCCAATTGCAGTCTATGCAAATATCCTGTTTGTTTCTACAAAGTTCCAAATTGCAGTTTATGCAAATATCCTGTTTGTTTCTACAAAGTTTCAGTCTACAGCATATGCAAGTATTCTGTTTGTTATTACAAAGCGCTGCATTCCTGAGTGTTATTACACAGTTCCTGTCTACAGCATATGCAAATATCCTGTTTATTACAAAGCTCTGGATTCCTGCCTGTTATTTCACAGTTCCACTTCTACAGCATATGCAAGTATCCTGTTTGTTATTACAAAGCTCTGCATTCCTGCCTGTTATTACAAAGAACTGTATTCCTGTCTAATACTGCAATTTATAGACTTTGTCTTATCTAATTGCATATCTCTATATTGCTTTATCCTATAAATAAAACCATCTCCTTTATTTCCTAAAACGTTGTACCTGTTTAATTATGCCTAAAAGGAAAGACTCATGCAGACAAAATGCAACATTAACCCCAAAACCTGACACCTCTGCACATCAGCTCCTTACTCCTGAACCTGCTTCCTTGCAGAGTATGACAGTCGCATATCCATTATTTTGGCGCTGGCGAATCTGCAACTTCCAGAAAGTTGCTTCAGATATTGTTTGTGTTCTGTTTTCTGGGGCTCCTCAGGCATGGGATGGCCTGTTCAGCTCTCTGGGGGAACGACTGTCCCTGAGGGTTCAGGGGATCAACCTTCGGGGCTGGAGTCGTCTTTTGCTCCGGCGGGGGTATGCTGTGCTTTTCGGTATAGACTGGAGTGACTTCGTGTTCTATTAAGGCACACTTTGACGTCGTTGGAAGATCCTTAATGGATCTGAGAATCCTTAGTCTTCTTCTTCGAATAGCTTTCAGTATTAGATATAAGGGGATGAAGTATTCCTCTTATAAGCTTATTTGTTGAGTATCCTTTTCCAGTTCTGAGCTTGAAGAACAGGGTCCCTGTTGGGCTATTCCTGCGGGTGCGTCTGTTCTTATTGGGCGATAACAAACGGGTTGCCTTCTTTAATCATTTTGGTTAGGATGATTGTTGATTACAGCTCATGTTTGTTTTATTTTTCCTTCGGGAATTTTATTTTCTGAAATATATACTCGCGACCTTTTAATCGCACTGTTTACTTCTACAGAAGTTTGTTCTAGAATTTTTATCTGCCATTTATTCTCCCTCTGGGGGTGAATATATGAGACCTTGGGCCTTTGGTTGCAGGCTACTCCTGCTTGGGTTCAGATCCTTCTGTCCCTATTTCCGACTTGTGTCATCTGTTCTGCCTGGCTGATCCGGTTAAGGCACCGAGTGCTTCACATTATTATTATTATTGTTTTTAATTTACAAGTTCTACTGAGCATTCTGGAAGGACCTAAGGGTTTGTATGGTGTGGAGGATTGGTTCAGTACTCATTAGACTTTTTAGCTGGTCGTCTGGGATTTGGTGGAGTCCCGCTATGAGACACTCAGTCGTTTCCGATGTCTATCGGGACTTAGAGTGTTCCTTCCCACGTGAGTGAAGGTTTGGAGTATTTAGGGCCTCCTTGCCGCCGGTTCCTGGCGGTCTTGCCTTTTTGGGGGCTTTTTGGCCATTTTTCTTTGCGGTTTAGCCACCTTCTGGGAGGGCCTGCGGCCTTTTCCTGTTTTTGGGAGTTTGTTTTTTCCCTATCGGGATGATAGGCTGTGTTGTCTCCTTCTCCAAGCTTTGCTTAGGGGTTTTTCTACCGGGGTTGGGATGCTTTGCATTCTTTTTCCTTAGGTGGGTTCCTCGGGTTACGTACTCTGAGGTGTTTATGGGACCTTTAGGGGCAGACTGGCATGGCCTCGTGGTTTGCTCTAGCCTTGTTCTAACTCCCTTTTCTGACTTCTTGGTCCTCAATGTTTTCCCTTGGTTTTGGATGTTTTGGTGTTGTTCTGCACGCCTTTTGGGCTCTAGAGTCTTGTAGCAACTCTGTTGTGCTCTAGCTCCTTTTGGAGTGCTGGACTCCGGCAAGGGGTGTTCTCTTCCTTTGAGTTGGGATTTTTCAAGTGACTCTTGTTTTACGTTTATCCGGGTTAGTCTGGTCATTCCCCTGTGAGGTCTGTTTTCAGATGGGGTATTTGTGTTCCCTAGGGTGTGGTTGGTTCTACACATTTCTGGGCTCGGGCCTATAGTTTTTGTCTTGGATCTTTCAGAATGTCTGTAACCTTATGATCCTGTGGCTGTTCAGTGCGTTTCAGTTTTTCAAGGAACATTGGCTATGACTTATGGTCTAGTTAGTTGAGCTGCTTGCAGCTTGGTCAGGATCTGTCTGTATTTTGATACGCTCCTATTGGTCTGTCCTGTCCTTTGAATGATGGGTGCTCTCCTTCATTGGGAGTTCTGTGTTTTTCATGGTGTCTGGATGATTTTCATTCAGCTTTTGTTTTCATCAGGCTACGGCTTCCTGTTTGGGGTTTGTTCTCCTTTAGGAGTTGGAATTTCCTCTCTCTGGAGGTTGGCTGTCCTGTCTTGTGGACAGGTGATTGGAACAGGTATTTTACCCTATAGTGGGTTGTTCTGTTCCATCTGTGGAGATTGAAGTCTCCGTGTTGTTGAGACTGTCATTAGTATCATGCTGGGTCTTATGGCGATTTACTGCATTTCTCCGTGCAACTCTATGAGGTTCTCATGGGAGTTCCTAATTGAGGGACCTATTTGGGTTGCACTCAAACTCTATTGTGGTGACTAGGTCTGTCCCATTCTGTCCTTTTCCTGGGCTGGAGATTGGGGTCTTTTTGTTCCCCTGCTTGTCAGATCTGCCTATCGCTGGGCTGGGCTGGTGTTGGGAGCAGAATCTGGGATCTGGGGTACGGTGAGCCTCTTTGAGGTTTCGGTGCTTCTCCATGTTTAAATTACACGAGTAGCTTTGGTGGCTTGTGGATAGCCTGTGATGTGTCCACTGCTCAGTGGATGTTTTGCAGTTTGAAGGTGGGGTTGGTGCTCTGATCTGGTATAATGGTTACGGCAACAGTTTAGGTCTTTTGAAAACTCAGGTTTTATTTCCATTACTGGGAAGTGTATTTCTATCAAATCTACTTCAGCTGCTCTTTACTTGCTCTGCAAGTATTATTGTTTACAAGTCATCCTGGTATGACTATTGCGTGTGCTACATGCAAGTTTTTTTTAACTGGGTTTGCGGCACGTATTTTGGCTATGAAAATCTTGATATTCTGAGTTTCTTGCAACTTGAGGACTTTGTCTTCAGTTGTTATTTAGGGTGCGTTTGCACTGTACTAGGAGAAATTTTCTTCTCTGTTTTCGGATCCCGGTCCTAATCTTGTGGTTTCTGTGCTCTTTGGGGTCTGGGCGTTGCCTTCCCTTGTTTCTCAGGTCTGGTTTTTGGTCTCTGAGCTTGACTTGGTTCTGGGGTTTTTTTTCCTTATTTTATTTGGAACTTGTTGTAGGGTCTTCCAGGTATCCTTGTCTGGTTTCTCTGTGTTCTCTTCCTTTTGGGAGTTTACGGTAGTTGATCCCTTTCTCTCGTAAGGGGTGTGTTGTGGGTGACCAACTGCTGGACGATGGTGTCTCTCGGAGGCGTGTTGGCTCAGTTGAGTCTATTTTCTGCGGTCTTTAGCAAGGCTTGTGATCTTATGTGGGTCAGTGTCCTTTTTCAAAGTTTTCTCGGCTTCGGACGACGCAGGTATTTTGCTGGGTAGGGGTTTCAGGCCTGGTACCCTCCCATTTTAGCATTCAGTGTCCTCTATAGCTTGGGTATTGTTTTCTCAAAAGTAATGAATGCAGCTGTGGACCCTTTCCATTTATGAAGAAAAACATAAATTATGCTTTCCTGATCATTTTCTTTTCTTCAGATGGAAAGAGTCCACAGCTCCCCACCTGTATTTTTTTCTGTGGGGCATCTGTTTTTTGTTCTTCTGGCAACTTTAATCCTGATATTTCTTCTACTGTTCCTTGTTCCTCTGCAGAATGACTGGAGTATGAGGGAAGTGGGAGGGGTATTTAAGACTTTGGCTGGGGTGTCTTTGCCTCCTTCTGGTGGCCAGGTTCTGAATTTTCCAGAAGTAATGAATGCAGTTGTGGACTCTTTCCATCTGAAGAAAAGAAAATGATCAGGTAGCATAATTTATGTTTTTATCTGTATGGAATCAAGGGTTAATATCTCCGATAGGGCGATTATTGAACAGGGGGGATTAATCACAACATTTTATTTTATTCTGATTATGCTGCGACATGTGTGATATGAGGCTCAGGCAGATGTTGGAACGTTCAGGTTTTACTTTCGTTTTTGGAAGCTGCGCAGCCTGAAAGGCTTGGCGTGCTTTTTTACTTATTGCAGGGGCGGTCCTGCATTGCACACCATGTGACCGGGTGTGGTTACACTGATCTCCTCTTTCCTGACCGTGCGGTTTAATGGAGAAGAAGCGGTTTCTCTGTTTGGCCTGGGTCATAGGAGGTGGTGAGTGCCCCAGCCATTGGGGGTATAAAGGTGCCATTTTATCTTATTATTCAATAGTCTGCTTTATAAGCACAAGCTATGGAGGATTCTGATGCGTTACAGGGTACTCCCTCTTTACCTGAATCTAATACCTGTCTATATTGTGAGGAGGCCTCGGTATACCCACTTGCTCAATTATGTTCCACATGCCTTGATAAAGTAATCATGTCAAAGAAAAAGTTAAAGGGGGGGGCGGAGCCAACTGCCGAACTAGCTGGACGTGTCTCGGTGCAGCTCCCGATGCCAAGATCCTAAATTAGGGGTCTTTTCACATGATTCAACTGTTTTATACCCAGCATCAATGTAGAGAGACCCAAGAACTACCATATTACTGATATGAGTTTGCTAAGGTACCGGAGAGACTGCACCGGGACATCATTATTGTCCTACTTTCAGTGACACGGTGGATGAGGAAATCATAAAATTTAGCCAACGCTTTACACATGTGGGACTACAAGCAGTGCAGATGGGCATATATTGGTAAGATCTGGGGCGTCCCATCTCACCGGAGAGCATAACTGCCTCATTAGCTTTCTAAGAAGGGAGCCGCCATTTTGAGAATTACACGCATCATCAACAGACACCCAGCTAGCCTGAGAGACACTGAAAATATACCCCTTCTCAACGCTCCCTGCTAAGTCCCCACCATGGGTACTGCTTCTCATTTTCTCGAGGAGCTGCGATTCATACTGGAGAGGCATCATACTGCCTTAGCTGACAAGCTGTATGCATCGCCTAATAGCAGAGGCGCAAGTTACTTCCAGCAACCTGACTTAGATGAGCCCATCTTGATTGAAGGGAATGGGGGGTGCGCTTTGGGGCCCCGGTGCTTGTCTCCTGTCCTTAACACTCCTATAGAAAATCGGGAGGCTGACACAGCTAAGAAGCTAACACATCATAATGAAATGACGGCCAGAAAAGCAGATAGAGTTATACAGAGCCTTAAGACTTTGCCCCCAGCTGGTGCAACTACACTTAAAGTGATCAGTTTAACCATACTACAGGATCAAGAGCGCACTGCTTATAGTTTACAAGTGATCCCTTCTCAGAAATTTGACCATAGCCCTGGAAACATAAAGCTGCACACCGCTCACCCTCCTATCGCAGAAGTAAACCCATGTGTTATCTCTCACACCACGGTGTATGCCTTGCTAGCTCTACTACAAATGCATGT
This sequence comes from Bombina bombina, assembly GCF_027579735.1. Classification (NCBI taxonomy): domain Eukaryota; kingdom Metazoa; phylum Chordata; class Amphibia; order Anura; family Bombinatoridae; genus Bombina; species Bombina bombina. The sequence continues at coordinate 1,064,073,637 of NC_069504.1, read as the reverse complement.
AACACGCTGGAGCTGCAGCATCTGGATCCTAGATGGCTTGGAAGAGCAGTTACTGCAGGGTCTATTGTTTGGTCACAAGCTGCCTCTGACCTATTTTGAAGCAGGCTAAAACGGAAAACTAGCAGAGAAAGTTCCACTTTTCATATTATTTACTTTATTGGCTATCTGTACTGTTAATTGGAGTGTGGCATTGCAGATTGTATTACCCAAAGCCTTTCTAGTCCTCTATGGGCTTGTGAATACATTCATTTTTCATCTGTAGCATCTCACTAGCAGTTCGCATATTCACTAAAGGGAAAATATTGACTTACTTTCTACATGTGGACTAGACGTCAATAGCACTGTCTTTATTTCTCACAGCTTTATTTTGGCTTAAATTTACTGTCTGCATTTGTATTTGTTTATTGTTATCTGTATGCATGTTGAACCATGTTTTAGGAATATTTAGGGACTGTTGAGATCAGTTATTCTTATACCTGCTATGTATTAGGTTATACAGTACTATATCACTTGAACCACCTCTGCTGAAACTAGCCACGCTGCAGAATTTGGCTTTAAAGATACCGTTCCTGCTTAGAGGATGCAATTGCCATATTCTACCACTAGAGGGGAGTCACAGCTTGTTCCTTCCTTCCACACCATTACTTTCTGTGCTTTTATAGTTCACTTTTTTTTATTTTTATTGCTCTTATCTCATCCAAGACTTCTAGCCCAGTAGGTATGGAGCTGCTTTACCTAGGATCACTGCATATTTCTTTATATATATATAGGCCATGATCAGACTGATGTGCATATCCAATGTCTGGGAAACATTCATGCTCTTAAGTCTTATCATTATGTACATGTGCAATACTTTCAAATGTTTATGCTAACACAGTTAAAGATCTCTCTTATGTCTCTAGGTCTGCCAAGATCAATATTTTACATGGCTTGAGCTTGTTTCTAAGGATGTTTGTAATTAATACTATTAAGCCTGTATTGTTATATTTTTCTCTATAATATAGTTATATTAATGGTTGCAGGGGCACATCTATAGACTTGGACTATGAAGTTTTTCACTATCTTATGGTTATGGTGTGGACCCTTCCATACAATTGAGACTGCCCTCAGACCAATATCTATATATCCTGAAAGCATAGTGGATTTATCCTTGAAGTGTCTGCGTGTATTTGAGTATACCAATTTGCAAACAATGTTTGTGCCTTACTTGATATTTTAATAGTCCATCTACTCTCTTTTTGAGGGATATTAGGGAGGTTAAACCCATATTATCTTGCTCCAACCGCTGTGACTTAGTCATTCTTAGCTAGGGCGTTGCCTGCGGCCGAGGCAACTTCATAGTACGCAAATTGTCCAGTGGTGTTGGTATCCTTTAGCACATACTCATCCTCTCCCCATAACGATGTTAATTTAGTATTAACTCCTGTTCATATAGTCTGAGATCTATCTTAGATTTTAAATGTTCTACTCTGTCACACATTTCTGTGGGCCCAGTGTCCAATTAGTAATGGTGGCTATTTGAACTCCTGATGTAAGATATATTGGCCTCACGCATCCTTTTTGACCCACTATACACAGAACTAGGCTCAACTACACTAGGTATACCACTACTTCGATATGTATCTAATTCACTTTTATTTCTCTCTTGTTAGCTGATATGCCCATGAGAATATGCGTCTGCCTCAGTGGCGTCACAAGGGTTGGTGTCACCCGGTGCGGTAAGTCATGGTGTCACCCCCCCCCAGAAAGCAGACACACACAAAAACACAGGCAAACACACATACAAACACTCAGACACACTTAAAAACATACTGAGATGCACACACAAACACTCGGAAACACACTCAGACACACACACAAAAACACACACACAAAAACACTGACACACAAAAACTCAGACACACACATACAAAATATGTAAACTGCACTGCATTAATTATGAAGCTCATGCTCCCTGGCTCAGCAGAACATCAAATGAAAGATAAACAGAGCACTCTAAAATAAATCACTGAAGAAAAGGTTTAGGCGCACAAACTATGAAAATTCTGCTCTCTGACTCTGTTCCAAGTCTGTCAGTGCACAGCCCTGGGCCGCATGTCACTGAGCAGTGAGCACAGATAGGCAGGCAGGTTTAGGCTAGCAGCGCAACTTTGCAAGCCCCACGGCACACCCACAACATTCATAGTGAAATTGGGCAGGGGAGGAGCAAAGTACAAACAAGCAAAAGCAGCCAGGAAAACTATTTGTTGAAATTGCAGTACTGGCTCAAGGGGCAAAAAAATTGTGTGGCTACAACTTCCCCAGTCCCACTAATGTTCACAAATGCCAGCCTCTAATAAAATAATCTATGCATCTCAACATTGTATTTCTTTGAATTTCAATAAAATGTAAAAAAAAAAAAAAAAAAAAAAAAAAAATTTTTTTTTTTTTTTTGGTGTCACCCCCTGGAGGGTGTCACCCGGGTGCGGCCCGCCCCCCCCGCCCCCCCCTAGTGACGCCACTGGTCTGCCTATCTTGCTTTGTAGCACTGCAGCGTGTCTAATTAGTGTACCTAGCATTTGTTATTTGATATGTCCACCCAATTACCATCCCTCTCACCCACAGTGAGTCTATCAGTCCGTAAGCTATTTTTTGTATATATCTTATTTACCTCGCCATCTACCCCCCCCCCCCTACCCCACCATAATAAACCCCCTTTCACAGAAGGGTTGGCTACAATAACCCTTGTACCTCCTTATAACTACTCCAGCACATACACAATTGGCGGTTGTGGACATAGATACCTTGGGATGCATAGCTTTACTTTGAAGCCTGTGACAGACCCTATGAGGCAGGCAGGTCCTGCTTAACTATTGTTATTCTTGGCCCTACCGAGTATCACACCTCAAATAAGCTCCATAAGCTATGCCAGCCTTGTTTATAAGTTTACCTCCAGTTTATACCATATTAGTTACCTAATATGCCTCAATACCAACCCTCCCTCCCATTATTGCATAATGTGCCTCCTAGTTTAGGAGGACTATTTCCGCGGTTTTTCTAACTAATACCGCAACCTATACTATTTCTTAAATTTTACCACATATTCATATTTTGATATATAGATAGTAGATGTGCATATGCAACAAGTTCTATTTGTGATGTTTAGTGGAATTCTAACGATATGCTTCCCCCTACTAAAATGAGGCCTATTTTCTACTACTATGTCTGCTGTGACTTATTCATTTACTGCAAAGGCGCTGCCTGCGGCCGAGGCAGCTCCCTAATACACACAATGTCCAGCAGTACAGTCACTCTATATCATATACTTTTCTTGGCTCTCTTCCCTTAATGATGATACTCCATTACTAATACCTATGCATGCAGATTGGGTCTCCACTAGGTATCCTCTCTCTTTCATAATTGTATGGACCCTGTGCCCAATTTAAGAGGCATAGTTTGCAATGTTCTTCATATGGTGTGGTGGCCATTGCTACATATAGTTTCATATACCTGCTACTGGTGCGGGCTGGTCCTGCCCGACTGTTATTACTCAGTATCTTATTGTACATTATACCTTGAATGAGTTACATACACCAGGTTAGTTCCGTAAAGTTTAGAATTTGGCTCCATTATGCCAGACATACCACTAATCCAATATGTCACTAATCCACCCTTATTTTTCTCTTGCTTATGAGATTTTATGTATGACCATGTCGCCCTGTAACACTACAGCCTGCCTACTTAGCACGTGCTACCTATAACATTTCTTTAACAGCTCTCCCTTAACCCACAATGAGCCTCTTAGTTCCTAAACTATATATTTTACTCATTATATTCACTTTACCACCTCCACCCCCTCCATAATAAACCTCCTTATGTAGGAGGGCTAACTACGCGGCCTATCTTCTATGTGCCGCACCCCAACTATACTTACATACTCTACAATGCTAGTTACAACGCAAAATTATATTCTCACTATTGCTATCATTTAAAAAAAAACAACTAACTACTAAACTACTTTAAGCTTATAATATATAGCGCAATAATAATAAAATCTGAGGTTTTCAGTATGAGGCCCATGAGAGGCCTCTTACCTTTGGGGTTACCTTCTGCTATAGTTGCTTAATATTTTTGTTATGAGGTCCAAGAGTGGCCTCTTAGATAAATAAGAAGGTTCTAAACTTTGATTGGCATTTTCTTGAATTGTTGTTTATCTCTTTTATTCTTGCAAAAGGTGATTATATTATATTTTCTTTGCTCAGCTTAGTGCAACTGAGATCCCGTGTAATGATTGATAATATGCAACCTACACATTGTACCCTGTTATAAGCAAATTTACATTTTTATTGTGTATTGCTGCAATTTTGTGTTTATATGCCAAATTATTACCTCAATAAAAAATTATATATAAAAAAAAAAAAGAAAAAGTTAAAGTTTAATACCACTGAGCCGTCCACCTCTGAGTTGTCTCCGTCCCATGAGATGCGCACCCTACAGTCATCTCCTAATACACATGCAGATTCCCGTAGCACTCCTAATCCTCCATCTGAAGGGGCCCTTTTACCGCTAGAATTTACTGAGTAGTTACAACCGGCAGTATCTGCGGCCTTTAGTGCTTTACCTCACCCTGCTAAGCGCAAGTGGAAGATTAAATATTGACATTCTTCCCAGGGGTCATCTACTAGCTTATTGTATTTATCTGATACAAGATTATCCGATGATGAAGACGCCTCTGATACTTCAGAGGGTGCTCTTTCTGGGTCGGAATCTGCTGCCTCTAAGCCTCCAGCTGCGGAGGAACCAGACTTTAGATTTAGGATTGAACATTTATGTTTTGGCTACGTTAGAGGTTCCAGAGCCTAAATTAGCTGAGGAACGTTTGATTCCTAAATTAGATAAGGTCTATGAGGACAGGGTTGTACCACAGACTTTTCCGGTTCCCGTAAAGATGTCGAACATTATTAAGAATGAATGGGAAATAATTGGTTCATCCTTTTCCCCTTCTTCTTCCTTTAAAAAATTGTTCCCGGTTCCGGACTCTCAATTGGAGTTGTGGGGTTCCATCCCCAAGGTGGATGGCGCTATCTCCACTCTTGCTAAACGCACTACTATCCCGCTGGAGGATAGTTTGTCATTTAAAGAGCCCATGGATAAGAAGATAAAAACTCTGTTAAGAAAGATGTTTTAACATACGGGATATTTGTTTCAACCGGCAGCATCAGTTGCTACGATTGCTGGAGCGGCTACCTACTGGTGCGACTCCTTATCTTAGGTGATCGAGGTAGAGGGTCCCCTCAACATGATCCAAGAAAGAATTAAGGCCTTAAGGGTGGCTAATTCTTTTATTTGTGATGCAAATATGCAGATTATTCGCCTGAATGCCAAAGCTTCAGGTTTTTCTGTTCAAGCCTGTAGGCTGAAGTCCTGGACTGTGGATATGACTTCGAAGTCAAGACTTCTTTCCCTCCTATTTAAGGTAAAAATTATATTTGGTCCAGGCCTGGACTCAATTATCTCCACGGTTACTGGAGGCAAAGGTGCCTTTTTACCGCAGGATAAGAAGAACAAACCTAAAGGACAAGGTCCTAATTTTCGTTCCTTTCGTTCAGATAAATCCCAACATCAGCAACCCTCGGCAAAGCCTGAGCAATCCAAGGGGACTTCGAAGCTGGCTCCGACCTGGAAGAAATCCAAGCAGAAAAAGAAGCCCGCTGAGACAAAGTCGGCATGAAGGGGCGGCCCCCGATCTGGCTCTGGATCTTGTAGGGGGCAGACTGTCATTCTTTTCAGAAGCTTGGTTTGGGGATGTGCAAGACCCGTGGGTCCTAGAGGTCATCGCTCAGGGATACAGGGTAGGTTTCAAGTCTCATCCACCCAGGGGCAGATTCCTCTTGTCAAACCTGTCTTGAGAGCCTTTTCTAGGGTGTGTGAGGGATCTCTCCTCCCTGGGAGTCATTGTCCCGGTACCTCTTGCAGAAAGAGATCTGAGATACTACTCAAATCTTTTTGTGGTCCCAAAGAAGAAGGGAACTAAAGTGCTTAAACAAATTCCTATCTGTCCCCTCATTCAAGATGGAGACAATAAGGTCCATCCTTTGCTTAGTTCAGGAAGGACAGTTCATGACCACAATAGATCTGAAGGATGCTTAACTTCACGTTCCAATACACAAGGAACACTTCAAGTTCCTAAGGTTTGCGTTCCTGGACCAGCACTTCCAGTTTATTGCACTTCCATTTGGTCTAGCTACTGCTCCAAGAGTTTTTATGAAGGTTCTATGGGCTCTGCTTGCAGTGGCCAAAACCAAAGGTATACAGTAGCACCATACTTGGACGATATTCTGGTTCAAGCACCATCCTGTCACCTGGCAGAAGACATTTCGAAAGCTCTTCTGTTTCTTCTTCAATCTCATGGATGGAAGATAAACTTATAAAAGAGTTCTCTTATTCCCAGTACCAGGGTGAAATTCCTGGGTACTATAATAGATTCCATATCCATGAGGATATTCCTTGCAGACCAGAGACGTTACAATCTAACTTCCGCTTGTCTCGCCCTCCAGACCTCCTTAAGGCTCTCTGTGGCTTGGTGTATGGAGGTGATTGGTCTCATGGTGTCCAGCATGGACATCATTCCTTTTGCCAGATTTCATCTCAGACCACATCAGCTGTGCATGCTGAGACTATCTCAGCAGATTTCTCTGGACAACCGGTCGATAGAATCACTCTCCTGGCGGCTCTGTCCAGATCACCTGTCCCAAGGGACATCCTTCTTGAGACCATCCTGGGAGATTGTGACTACAGACGCAAGTCTCTCAGGATGTAGAGCTGTTTGGGGTGCCAGGAAGGTACAGGGCCTATGGTCTCAAGAGGAATCCCTCCTCCCGATCAACATTTTGGAACTTCGAGCGATCTTCAATGCTCTGAAGGGTTCATCCTAGTTTATCAGATTTTAATCAGACAACATGACCTGTGGCTTACATCAACCATCAGGGGGGAACGAAGAGCTCCCTAGCAATGAGGGAAGTATCTTGGATTCTGGAGTGGGCGGAGGCCTACAACTGCTCGCTGTCAGCGATCCACATTCTGGGTGTGGACAACTGGGAAGCAGATTTCCTCATCAATCTTTTCAGCCGGGCTCAATTCCAAGCTACCCAGATAAGGTTCGCGGTCCAGGGACTCTCAGGCAGAGCTAAGGGATGCATTAGCAGTGCCTTGGAGGTTCAATCTAATTTATATTTTGTCCACCGTTAACACTTCTTCCTCGTGCAGTGGCCTGCATCAAGCAGGAGCAAGCTTCAGTGATACTGATTGCTCCATCGTGGCCGTGAAGGATGTGGTTTGCGGGCCTGGTGGGGATGTCCTCATCTCTTCCATGGAAGTTACCTTGTCGCAGGGATCTGCTGGAACAGGGTCCCTTTGTTTATCAAAATCTAGATTCTCTGAGGCTGACTGCGTGGAGATTGAACACTCCACGCAGTCAGCCAAGAGAGGTTTCTTTGATAGGGTTATTGACACTCTCATTCAGGCTCATAAGCCTGTTACTCGTCGCATCTATCATAAGGTGTGGAGAGCTTACTTATTCTGGTGTGAAGAACGTTGTTTCGCCTGGCATTAGTTAAAGCTGCCAGGATTCTTTCCTTTCTCCAGGAGCCTATGCATTCGGTTGACATTAAATTATTGTCCTGGAAGGTTCTTTTTCAATTGGCTATTGCGTCGGCACGCAGTTTCTGAAATGGCTGCCTTTCAATGTGAACCTCCTTATCTGGTGTTCCAAACTGATAAGGCTGTCCTACATACCCGTTTGGGTTTTCTTCCTAAGATGGTGTCTCATCGTAACATCAATCAGGAGATTGTGGTTCCTTCTTTATGTCCTAATTCTTCTTCTTCAAAGGAATGTTTACTTCATAATCTGGATGTGGTTCAAGATTTGAAGTTGTATGTTCAAGCTACTAAGGATTTTAGACAAACTTCTACCTTGTTTGTAGACATGTGCAATTCGTTTCGGATCGATTCGGAAATTCGGAAAATTCGGAAAATTCAGAGATTCGGATCAATTCGAATTTCCGAATTAAAATACTTCCGAATCTACCGAATAAATCCGAATCGAATCGAATACATCCAAATCGATTCGGATGTATTCGGTAGATTCGGATGGCCGTGTATTACACTAGTATTGTACAGTATATTAGGTTTTATCACTCTGCTATGGGTTAAACCTAATATACAGTACATAATACTATTGTAATACACAGCACATCCCACCTAACACTTACTGAAATTCCGAATTTCCGAATCGAACTGAACTGAATCGAACTGAACCAAATTTTTTCCGAATCCGAAAGAATCCGAATGAATCCGAAATGAATTCATTCGAATTTTTCTGAATTCGAATAGATCCGAACCGAAATTCGAATCGATCCGAACCGAACCAAATTTTTCGAAGCTGCACAAGTCTACTTGTTTGTTATCTACTCTGGGAAGCGGAAGGGTCTGAAGGCCTCTTCGACTTCCTTATCTTTTTGGTTGAGGAGTGTTATACGCTTAGCTTACGAGTCAGCGGGACTTAGACCTCCTCAGAGGATTACGGCTCATTCCACTAGAGTGGTAACTTCCTCTTGGGCCTTTAAGAGCGAGGCCTCTATGGATCAGATTTGTAAGATGGCTACCTGGTCCTCCTTACATACTTTTTCAAAATTCTACAAATTTTACGTTTTTGCTTCGGCTGAAGCAGCTTTTAAGAGAGAGGTTTTGCAGGCTTTGGTGCCCTCAGATTAGGGTCCGCATTTCTTTTACCCCTCCCGTTACCATTCAGTGTCCTCTAGAGCTTGGGTATAGTTTCCCCAACAGTAAGGAATGATGCAGTGGACTCTCCTCATATTAAGAAGGAAAGCATAAATGATGCTTACCTGATAACTTCATATCCTTCTGTATGAGTAGAGTCCACGGTCCCCGCCTGTATACTCCGATGGGCGGACCAAAATTTATTTTCTCTTCTGGTACCATTTATACCCTGATATTTCTCCTATTGTTCCTTTGGCAGAATGACTGGAATATGAGGGAAGTAGGGGGAGTATTTAAGCCTTTGGCTGGGGTGTCTTTGCTTCCTCCTGGTGGCCAGGTTCAGTATTTCCCAACAGTAAGGAATGATGCCATGGACTCTTCTCATACAGAAAGAAATTAAATTATCAGGTAAGCATAATTTATGTTTTTTTATTGAATAATTTTTATCAGACAGTGTTATTATCAGTGTAACTGTACTGTTAAATGTATTTTTGATGTTTTTTATGCCACTTATTTGTCTTGCGTGAACGTTAACCAGAGCTCTGAAGTTGTGCTAACCTGATACGCGTTAAATTCAATTGCATTCAAGGGAACGCGTTTGTTTTCATCTCGTAATATAAGCACTACTTCCAACCTGTGCAAAAGATCCGCAAAATACCCCTTATCTCTTGCACGCAACAATTACTGTGCCACTCATAATCTAACCCATAATTTGTTGTCAGTGATCCATTTTACCTACTGGAGTGTATAAAATAGTTTTTTAAATGCTTCTTTACCTTTATTTTGGCATTTAAATAGGTGCTTTTGCCTGTGGTATCCCCACCTATACTAAAAAATTCAGTACTGGTTATAGAAAAGCTCATGTTAACACTGAGTACAGAATAAATTAAACTTTCACAGTGGGAGGTAGGAGAAATAAGTAATAAAATATAAATTTTCGGGGGCGCGGAGCCTGGTAGCTGTCATGAGAGCAGCATAATTTCAGAGCTCTGTCACAAAAGCCCTTTATCTACTGGGAATCCTGGCCATCCTTACCCAAACCACAAATAGAAATATATGGTAGCCCTCGTACATCCCCCATCTGCAATCTAGAAGGGGTATTTTTCCATTTTTAGTACCTGGGGACCCGCAAAACTGCCACATCAGGCCTCAGACGCTGAGATTGCCCCTTGTAAAGGCCTTAGGGGACATAACCGGACCCTGGGGAGGCTTCAAAGACCATTAGATCCAAAATCGAGTGGCCTGGGAACAAGAAACAGCCCCCTCATCACGGACCCGATCCAAAAATAAATGTAGCCTGGGGATTGGGCCTACCACGGAGCTCCAGATCGAAAACGATAGGCCCCTTCAATATAACTCTGCATCTGTTGGCTCCTCTGTGGTCTGGCCAAACTACACCAGCACCAGCAACTGCAGTAACCCCCCAGCAAAGGCCAGACAACAGCCAGCAATCTAGACTGGTGATTAGGCCTACCACAAGGCCGGAGCCTCCTAAAAAGTGACAGTAAGCACCTCTCATTCCTCTTTACTCCCCAGTATCTCACTAGAGACAAACATCTAACCTCCCCTTACCACTACTCTTTGTTTACTGATTTTAATCTCAACCTATCTGCCTCAGTTATAGAAAAAGACACTAACAGCTTCCTGCAGTTTCCACATTGAATAAACTGTATAGGCCCAAACACTCCTGAGCCCACAAACTCTCCTCAAAAAATTTAGATCTCCCTCTTCATATTGCCTCTGAGAATTAGGGAGCAAATAAATTAGAGAGGGAAAAATAAAAACAAAAAAACGTTTTTTTCCCATAACATATTGTCAGGTATTAAATTACCCCTTCAGCAGCTTAGGTTTATTGCCTGCCTATTGCACGTTGAGCCAAAAGAACAGCACACCCCCGAATAGTCCTACCTCAGCTCCTATAGGATCATTTTGGGAGCAACTACCACCAATAATGGCGTTCAAACGTAACACTAAGCAAGATAAAATGCGAAAATGCGGGGAAATCAAATATTATGTCCTTCTTTTTGCAGTGTCCTGATTCCGCAAATACTTCCCCTACTAGTCACAAACCTAAGGAAAAACCCCTGCATGTACAGACACAAGAACCCCAATCTAGCAGAAACCTGCCAGTGGACTGTCAGCTCTCTCCAATTTTTTTGCAAAACTTACCTTCAAAACAAGACATAGCAGACATTGTCCGCTCTTGCATCAGAGAAGAGCTGGTGGAGTTGAAACAAGCTATCCATATGCTGGGCTTTCAAGTCGAAACCTTGGAAAGCAATCAAGATATCATTAAAGAAGACGTCAATCAACTGACAGAACAATTAACCTCTCAGCAAGAGACTATCCTCTCTCTTCAAGATAAACTTGATGATTTGGAAAACCTAAGCAGGCGCAAAAATATACGTATTAGGGGAATACCTGAATCAGTGCTGCCAAGAGACTTTCCTGTTTATCTTCAGGACTTGTTCCGTCATATAAAAGATCCCTCTCACACGGATGACATTCCTTGGGTCAGAGCTCACAGAACCCTGAGACCAAAGCCACTGGACTCAGCCCCACCAAGGGACATCATGATTCGCCTCAAGAACTTTCAGGAGAAGGAAATGCTCATGAATTAAGCTTGCAAAAAACAGCCTGTGAGGTTCAGGGTCAATGTCTTGCAGTTCTTCCAGGATTTGTTGACCCGCACTCTACAATGCAGGAAGGAATTTTCGCACCTCACCACCTTGCTGCGGAACAAAAGAATTCCGTACCAATGGGGCTTCCCAACTAACCTCTGGACAATCAGCAACAGCACCCGTGTAGTAGGCAAAAACCCATTAGACATTCCAACCTTTTGTGGAACACTTGGACTTGACCCCCCCTCAGACACGCCCCCTTCTGAGCCACTGAGCTCTCAAACCTTCAAAAGACAGAACACTCCAGATGAATCCTGGCATACTGCCCTACCTAGGAAAAGTAAGCCAAAAGATGCCACCAATAGAAGACACACTACCATCAGTTCTGCTTCCTCTAACACCTCACCATAATGAACTTCATATTCCACACTTTCTGTGCTGTAACAACAGGACTTGATTACTGAGCTATGTCTTCTCTTTGGGATGGGCAAGTAACTTTAGCGTTTATATAAACCTTGTCATAGTATATCTCACAAACCCATGTTACCCCCAGGTACGGAGGCCCGAATACCATATCATACCTCCCTACATTTCACACCCCCTTTCCCTTCTTTAACATATACCCACCATTCCCCTCCCTTCCTCATCTTCTCCATCCCTACTCCCCAATTCCCCCTCCCTCCCAGGAGCCAGATCAGGATTCCCAATTATGTAAAATTAATAAACTTCTAATATCCATAGGGCGTATTGTGGTTACTCCCCAGAAATACTCTCATATATGCCCTATAATAGGAAGAGAGACTTTTTGTTTTATTTTAATTTATTCATGTTTGTTACTGTTTACAATGTTATAATGATAGTTAAGATTCAACTACTGTTTTGTTGCTATGTATTTGTCTTTTTGCAGATATGTACCCATTTTGTGCTTCCATACTCTAAGCAGTACCAGAAGGTATATACTATCCCTAATCTCGTACCAACACCCTCCACACTGTCATGCACCCCATAAAGTGACTTCCCCCAAGCAATTGATCTTGCTCACACAGAATGCTTGAACTCCCCCCATAAAAGGTCCAAAGCACTTGCAGACCTAGCAAAGAGACAAATAGACATAATTTTCTTACAAGAAACACACTTTCAACGAAATAAAGAACCGAAATACTTAGGGAAAACTTATACCACACACTACCACAGTTCAGGCCTAGAAAAGAAAAACGGGGTGAGCATACTGTTTAAAAAATCTCTCCCTTTTACCTTGATACAACTTTCCAGAGATGGAGAGGGGCACTTTTTAGGTTTGATGGGCCTTCTGTACGGCAGACCCATCACCTTAATTAATATTTATGCTCCGCACACAAATCAAACCACTTTCTTTAAAAACATATTCAAGAGAACACTGGATATCACTAAAAGCCCATTGCATCTAGCTGGAGACTTCAACACCCTATTGCAACCCCTAAAAGATAGCTCCAACCCTAACATACAAATATCCAAAAAAGTTACCACCACTTTGTGAACTGTCTGAAGGACCTTAACCTATATGACACATGGAGATTCATTCACCATGATAAAAGAGACTACACCTTTTTCTCGCATCCAAATAAATCTTATAGTAGACTGGATTATGTACTTACAAACCAAAAAGGCCTAACACACTTACATCGCAGTGATATCTCACACACATCGTGGTCAGAAACACCTTCAGAACCATATTCCTGGAGACTAGATGAGTCCCTCCTAAACAATCCTGGCACACTAACCACGTTATCCAAAACCATCTCTGAATACTTTAAAAACAACTCCAACTCTATCACTGACAATTTTAAAATTTGGGAAGCACACAAATGTGTGTTAAGGGGAGAATAAATTAAAATTAAGGCTCAAAATCAATGAGCAAATCATACACAACACAAAGAACTAACAGATACCTTTTTTAAACTAGATCTAGCGCTAAAAAAAGATCCCACTAATTCTAATATAGAGAAAGATCTACAGGCCGCTAGAACAGCCCGAGACAAATTTCTAGACATTGAGTACCAAACTCTACGAACCAAAACTAATAGCATGTTCTATTACGAAAGTAATAGAGCCGGTAAACTGCTAGCTCATGCCTTTAAAAAAAAAGAATTAAATCCTATATCTATGAAATCCCTACCCCACAAAAAAAAGTCACTTAAAGGGACAGTATACACTCATTTTCATATAACTGCATGTAATAGACACTACTATAAAGAATAGGATGCACAGATACTGATATAAAAATCCAGTATAAAATGGTTTAAAAACGTACTTAGAAGCTTTCAGTTTAACTCTGTTGAAAAGGCAGTTGGAAAGCCCACTGCAAGTGGGAAATAAGACACTCCCCCCCTCCCCCTTCTTTTGCATATGAAAAGACCCAAACAGGAGCACGCTGGAGAAGGTAGCTGACGGTATTCAAATAAAACTTTGGGGCTTGGTTAGGAGTCTGAAAATCAGAGAAATGATATTTAAAAATAAGCAAAACTATACATTTTTAAAAACAACAAACTTTATGGGCTTTATAAATAGATCATCTACAAAACATTTACGCAAAGAAAAAATGAGTGTATAATGGCCCTTTAAGACTACTCCGGAAATCTTACTGGCTTTTCAAGAATATTATACAAAACTCTACAATATACATGAAGACCCCCCCCACACCCGAACATCTCCGCGATCTCTCAACATACATAGCGAATTGTCCACTACCTTCAATCACTGACGAACAAAAATCACATTTAAATAGGCCAATAACCATCCAAGAAACCATATCTGAAATAACTACCCTTAAACATGGAAAAAGTCCAGGCCCAGACTCCCCTCGAGGAGATACAGGAACTAATTAAGGCCTTAAGGGTCACTCATTCATCTGTGATGCAAATATGCAGATTATTTGCCTGAATGCCAAGACATCAGGTTTTTCTGTTCTAGCCTGTAGGGCTCTATGTTTAAAGTCATGGTTTGTGGACATGACTTCCATGTCTAGATTACTTTCCCTCCCATTTAAGGGGAAGGTTCTTTTTGGTCCAGGCCTGGACTCTATCATATCCACAGTCACGGGTGGAAAGGGTGCTTTCCTGCCACAGGATAAGAAGAATAAGTCTAAGGGGTCTACTTTTCATCTGTTTTGTTCGGACAAGGCTCAATGCCAGCAGCCTGCCGCAAAAACAGAGCAATCCAAGGGAATTTGGAAACCAGCTCACTCTTGGAACAAAACCAAGCAGAGCAAGAAGTCTGCCAAGACAAAATCGGCATGAAGAGGCAGCCCCAGATCTGTCTTTGGATCCCGTAGGGGGCAGCCTATCTATTTTTGTGGAGGCCTGGATAAGAGATGTTCAGGACCCTTTGGTTCTGGAGATCATAGCCCAGGGTTACAGGATAGGATTCAAGACTCATCTGCCCATAGGATAATTTATGCTTACCTGATAAATTTATTTCTCTTGTAGTGTATCCAGTCCACGGATCATCCATTACTTATGGAATATATTCTCCTTCCCAACAGGAAGTTGCAAGAGTCCACCCACAGCAAAGCTGCTATATAGCTCCTCCCCTAACTGCCATATTCAGTCATTCGACCGAAAACATGCAGAGAAAGGAAAAACCATAGGGTGCAGTGGTGACTGTAGTTCAAATGAAAAAAATTACCTGCCTTAAAGTGACAGGGCGGGCCGTGGACTGGATACACTACAAGAGAAATAAATTTATCAGGTAAGCATAAATTATGTTTTCTCTTGTTAAGTGTATCCAGTCCACGGATCATCCATTACTTATGGAATACCAATACCAAAGCTAAAGTACACGGATGATGGGAGGGACAAGGAAGGTACTCAAACGGAAGTTACCACTGCCTGTAAAAAAAAACCTTTCTCCCAAAAATAGCCTCCGAAGAAGAAAGGTATCAAATTTGTTAAATTTGAAAAAGTATGAAGCGCAGACCAAGACTCCGTCTTGTAAATCTGTTCAACAGAAGCCACATTTAAAAAAGGCCCAAGTGAAAACCACAGCTCTAGTAGAATGAGCTGCAATCCCTTCAGGAGGCTGCTGTCCAGCAGTCTCATAAGCTAAATGAATTATGCTTTTTAACCAAAAAGACAGAGAGGCTGCTGAAGTCTTTTGACCTCTCCTCTGTCCAGAATAGACAACAAACAAGGTGAACATTTGATAAAAACTGTAGTAGCTTGTAAGTAAAACTTTAAAGCACAAACCACGTCCAATATTGTGTAATAGACGTACCTTCTTTGAGGAAGGATTAGGATACAAGCATGGAACAACTATCTCTTGAGTGATGTTCTTGTTAGATACCACCTTAGGAAAAAACCCAGGTTGGTACGCAGGACTACCTTATCCGTACGAAGGACCAGATAAGGAGAAACACATTGTAACACAGATAACTTGGAGACTCTACGAGTCAAGGAAATAGCTACCCAAAAGGAACTTTCCAAGATAAAGATTGATATCTATGGAACAAAAAAGGTTCAAACGGAACTTCTTGAAGAGCCTTAAGAACCAGGTTTAAGCTCCATGGTGGAGCAACAGTTTTAAACACAGGCTTGGATCTAACCAAAGCCTGACCAAATGCCTGAACGTCTAGAATACCTGCCAGACGCTGGTGCAAAAAAATAGACGGAGTAAAAATCTGTCCCTTTTAAGGAATTAGCTGACAACCCTTTTCTCAAAAACATCTTGGAGAAAAGATAATATCCTGGGAATCCAGGCTTTACTCCATGAGTAACCCTTGGATTCATAACAATCAGATATTTACACCATATCTATGTTCAATTTTCCTAGAGACAGGCTTTCATGTCTGTATTAAGGTATCAATGACTGACTCGGAGAAGCCATGCTTTGATAACATCAAGCGTTCAGTCTCCAGGCAGTCCATCTCAGATTGATTCTATTTAGATGGTTGAAAGGACCCTGAGGTAGAGGGACCTGTCTCAGAAGCAGAGACCGTGATGGAAAGGATGACATGTCCACCAGATCTGCATACCAGGTCCTGCGTGGCTACGCAGGCGCTGTCAAAAACACCAAAGCCCTCTCCTGCTTGGTCTTGATCTCCGAAGGAAATCCCACTCCCCCGGAAGAAAAGTCTGACGACTTAGAAAATCCACCTCCCAGTTCTCAACACCTGGGATATGGATAGCTGATAGACAAGAGTGAGTCTCTGTCCAGTGAATTATTGTAAGACTTCTAACATCACTAGGGAACTTCTGTTCCCCCTTGATGGCTGATGTAAGCCACAGTCGTGTATATTGTCCGACTGAGTATGATGTACCTCAGAGTTGCTAACTGAGGCCAAGTCTGAAGAGCATGGAATATCACTCCCAGAATATTTATTAGAAGGAGGGTCTCCTCCTAAGTCCACTATCCCTGAGCCTTCAGGGAGTTCCAGACTGCATAAAAGGCTGGCATCCATTGTAACAATTGTCCCATCTGACCTGCGGAAGGTCATACCCTTGGACAGATGGACCCGACATAGTCACCAGAGAAGAGAATCTCTGGTCTCTTGGTCCAGGTTCAACAGGGGGACAAATCTGTGTAATCCCCGTTCCTCTGACTGAGCATGCATCGTTGCAGCGGTCTGAAATGTAGACGTGCAAACGGTACTATGTCCCTTGCCGCTACCTATTAAACCGATTTCATTCATGTACTGAGCCACCGAAGGGTGCGGATGGGATGAAAAACACGGCAGAAATTTAGAAACTTTGACAACCTGGACTCCGTCAGGTAAATTTTCATTTCTACAGAATCTATCAGAGTCCCTAGGAGGGAAACCCTTGAGATTGGGGATAGAGAACTCTTTCCTTGTTCACTTTCCACCCATGTGATCTCAGAAATGCCAGTACTACGTCCGTATGAGACTTGGCAATTTGGATGTTTGACGCCTGTATCAGGATGTCGTCTAACTAAGGGGCCACTTCTATGCCCCACGGCCTAAGGACCGCCAAAGCAACCCCAGAACCTCCATAAAGATTCTTGGGGCTGTAGATATCCCAAAGGAAAGAGCTACAAACTGGTAATGCCTGTCTAGAAAGGCAAACCTGAAAAACGAAGGTGATCTTTATGCATCACAATGTGAGGATAAGCATCCTTCAAATCCATTGTAGTCCTCTATTGACTCTCCTGGATCATAGTTAAGATGGTACGAATAGTTTCCATCTTAAATGACGGAATTCTGAGGAATTTGTTTAAGATCTTTAGATCCAAAATAGGTCTGAAGGTTCCCTAACCTTGGGAACCACAAACAGATTTGAGTAAAAACTCTGTCCCTGTTCCTCTCTTGGAACTGGATGGATCTCGTACACAATGTAAGAATGCCTCCTTCTTTATCTGGTTTGCAGATAATTGTGAAAGGCGAAATCTCCCCTTTTTTTGGGGGGGGGGAATCTTTGAAATCCAGAAGATATCTCTGGGATATAAATTCCAATGCCTAGGGATCCTGGGCATCTCTTGCCCACGCCCGGGCGAAGAATGAAAGTCTGCCCCCTATAGGATCCGTTACCGGATAGGGGTCCATTCCTTCATGCTGCCTTAGAGGCAGCAGCAGGCTCCTTGGCCTGCTTATCTTTGAGCAAAAATTCCCTCTTGTTTTGCCTTAGAGGAAGTGGATGCCACACCTGCCCTGAAGTTTTAAAAGGCACGAAAATTAGACCTTTTTTGGCCCTTGATTCCTATCCTGAGGAAGGGCATGACCTTTTCCTCCAGTGATATAAGCAATAATCTCCTTCACACCAGGCCCGAATAGGGTCTGCCCCTTGAAGGGAAGTTAAGTAGCTTATTTATTAAAGTCACGACAGCTGACCATGATATAAGCCATAGCGCTCTGCGCGCCAGTATAGTAAAAAACAGAATTCTTAGCCGTTAGTCTAGTCAAATGAACAAAGGCATCAGAAAACAAAGGAATTGGCTAGCATAAGCTTGTCAAATATATTCATCCAATGTAACTGTAAAGCCTCATCAAGAGACTCAACCCAGAACGCCGCAGCAGCAGTGACAGAAGCAATGTATGCAAGAGGCTGCAGGATAAAACCCTGTTGAATAAACATTTTTTATCCATTGGATCTAAAAAGCACAACTGTCCTCGCCAGAGGTAGTGGTACGCTTAGCTTAGAAACTCTTCTCTCCACCTTAGGAACTGTCTGCCAGAAGTCCCGTGTGGTGGTAACTATTAGAAAACATTCTTCTAAAAAATAGGAGGGGAAGAGAACGGCACACCTGGTCTATCCCATTCCTTATTAAAAAAAAAATTTTTAGTAAACCTCTTTAGGTATTGGAAAAACATCAGTACACACCGGCACTGCATATTATTTATCCAGTCTACACAATTTCTCTGGCCCTGCGATTGTACACATTCATTCAGAGCAGCCAAAGCCTCCCTGAGCAACAAGTGGAGGTTCTCAAGCATAAATTTTAAATGTAGAAATATCAGAATCAGGTTAAATCATCTTCCCTGAGTCAAAAAAAATCACCCACAGACTAAGCATATTGTGAGGTAGTATCATACATGGTTCTTAAAGCGTCTGTATGCTCTGTATCTACCCCCAGAGCTATCTGTTTTCCTTTAATTTCAGGTAGTCTGACTAATACTGCTGCCAGAGTATTATTCACCACCTTTGCCATGTCTTGTAAAATAAACGCTATGGACGCCCTTGATGTACTTGGCGCCATTTGAGCGTGAGTCCCTGAAGCGGGAGTCGAAGGGTCTGACACGTGGGGAGAGTTAATCGGCATAACTTTCCCCTCGACAGAATCCCCTGGTAAAATAAACGCTATGGGTGCCCTTGATGTACTTGGCGCCATTTGAGCGTGAGTCCCTAAAGCGGGAGTCAAAAGGTCTGACACGTGGGGAGAGTTAGTCGGCATAACTACCCCCACGGCAGAATCCTCTGGTGATAATGTTTTTAAAGACAAAAAATGATCTTTATTGTTTAACATGAAATCAGTACATCTGGTACACATTCTAAGATGGGGTTCCACCATGGCTTTAAAATATAATGAACACAGAGCTTCCTCTATGTCAGACATGTTAGAACAGACTAATAATGAGACTAATAAGCTTGGAAAACACTTTAAATCAAGTTAACAAGCAAATATATAAAACGTTACTGTGCCTTTAAGAGAAACAAATTTTGTCAAAATTTGAAAAAACAGTGAAAAAAGGCAGTAAAACAAACGAAATTTTTACAGTACATGTAATAAGGTAACAGAGCATTGCACCCACTTGCAAATGGATGATTAACCCCTTAATGCAAAAAACAGATAAAAAAAACGACATAGACGTTTTTAAAAACAGACACAACAAAACTGCCACAGCAGAGCTGTGGATTACCTTCCCTATAAACGATTTTGGAAGTCTTTTTAGCCCTTTAGAAATGTCCTGTAGTATTCATGGGACTGCTGAGGGAATCTGGATAATTCATTTTGTAATTTTAACTGCGCAAAAAAGCTCTAAATTAGGCCCCTCCCACTCATATTACAACAGTGGGAAGCTTCAGTTAACTGTTTCTATGCAAAATTTAAGCCAGCCATGTGGAAAAAACTTAGGCCCCAATAAGTTTTATCACCAAACATATGTTAAAAACGATTAAACATGCCAGCAAACGTTTTAAAACACATTTTTACAAGAGTATGTATCTCTATTAATAAGCCTGATACCAGTCGCTTTTACTGCATTTAAGGCTATACCAACATTACAGTGTTATCACCAATGTACGTTAAAAAACGATTAAACATGCCAGCAAACGTTTTAAAACACATTTTTATAAGAGTATGTATCTCTATTAATAAGCCTGATACCAGTCGCTATCGCTGCATTTAAGGCTTTACTTACATTACTTCAGTATCAGCAGTATTTTCTTAGTCAATTCCATTCCTAGAAAAATATTTTACTGCACATACCTTATCTGCAGGAAAACCTGCACCCCATTCCCCCTCTGAAGTACCTCACTCCTCAGAATGTGTGAGAACAGCAAATGGATCTCAGTTACGTCTGCTAAGATCATAGAAAAACGCAGGCAGATTCTTCTTCCAAATACTGCCTGAGAAAAAACAGCACACTCCGGTGCCATTTAAAAATAACAAACTTTTGATTGAAGAATAAACTAAGTATAAATCACCACAGACTCTCACGACCTCCTATCTATGTTGAGGCTTGCAAGAGAATGACTGAATATGGCAGTTAGGGGAGGAGCTATATAGCAGCTTTGCTGTGGGTGGACTCTTGCAACTTCCTGTTGGGAAGGAGAATATATTCCATAAGTAATGGATGATCCGTGGACTGGATACACTTAACAAGAGAAATTTCAGTATATACATAGTGAAAATTAATAAATATGAATATTGCATAAATATGTTTTTTCATGTTTTTATCAGCTTAATGGCAAAGGAATATAATATTTATATGTGTGTATATATATATTTTTATGTGTATATATGACTGTAAATACATATATACACATATAAAAACAATATATATGTACACATATATTAACATATATACTGTATATATATATATATATATATATATATATATATATATATATATATATATATATATATATATATATATATATATATATATACACAAATACATCTTTAGACATGTATATATATATGTGTCTCAATTTTAAATCCATTTGCCTGCTTTTTTTTCTAACACCTGAGATCTCCTATCTTTGAGCCCATATAACTTTTAAGTGCAATATTTTTTGGGAATATTTTTTATTAGACAGTGTTAATATGAGTGTAACTGTACACTATAATATATTTTTGAAGTGTTTGTGAAACTTTGTTGTTTGCCGAAAACAGTTAACTACAGCTCTTCGAGCACGGAAAGGATTGTTGCGTAAAAGGCGCGCACAGTCGCGATTTTTCAAGACTTGTAATATCAGAGCAATGAACATTGCTTGTGAAAAGACGATATCGCGCGCGGAAAAGACATAATGCACCACTTGTAATCTTGCCCATAGAGTTTTATGAAATTATTTTTGATATATTAGTTGATCTTTGTTTTTGCGGTTTTGGTGGAAACACATAACATACTGATTAAAAACTATGATTTACTGTATGTATAACTCTCAACTTTGGCAGCTAAGATGCCTGTACGAAGGATAAAAAAAAGACTAGTAAATTCACGGTTGTGTAAAGAATAAAAAATGAGATGAACACTAGTTAGTACTATACACGCTAAAATAAAACCAGAAAAATAATATAAACAAATAGCTGTATAAAACTAAAAACAACAATTAGGATATATCCCAGTGTTGGAGGGGTTGCGATTCTCAAGACACTATGCTCCATATCTGGTGGTCATGCCAAAAATTAGCCCCATTTTGGAAATCTGTAGAGAGAGTTTTTCATGTGTTACTGATTTTACTTTTACTTTTCACCACCATTGAGCTATTAAACAAACGCCCAAAATGCAGATGCAAAATCCGTGCCACCCTGCTACAGGTCTAAACAGTGGTTAACTAGTAATTGCTCAACTCTGGAAATCCCCCCAGCCACCTTCTTTTGAAA
Organism: Bombina bombina; assembly: GCF_027579735.1. Lineage (NCBI taxonomy): Eukaryota > Metazoa > Chordata > Amphibia > Anura > Bombinatoridae > Bombina > Bombina bombina. Next base: position 1,064,051,723 of record NC_069504.1, on the reverse strand, counting down.
TACGGTTACTAAAAACAGAGGAACTGTTACTCTTAGAAGAGTTTGGATTCTATTGCAGAAGCAAGATTTCCCTTTTTGAGGTTATTAAATTCTATTGGGAGTCAATCCGCCACTCAACTCATAGTTGTTTCACTCCTCTATTTACAATCATATATTGTGACCACCCCTCCGTACCCCTCCCTGTCTTTTTGAAAACTTCACACCTGTATTTCCCCTCTTTTCTTTCATGCCCAGGCTATGTACTTTGTTTAAATGATTTGGGTTTGTTTTTATTTGCACAAGTTAGCAGTTCTCATTTTGGGCTAGATTACAAATGGAGCGCTAATTTATCACGCTCGTAAACAGGAAAATTCTCCCGGTTACGGTGTTTACAATAAATAACCAGCCATTATATTTAAAAAAAATAACTACAAGAAGCAGTTATGAGGGGTTAAAGTAAGAGGGTTGGCAGAGCTTAGCCACGCTGGACGATGGCTGCTTTTTGCTAGAGCTCCTATCTCCCTTCCCGGCAAATATAGCTCTAAAAGCATGTAATAGATTTTCATTTTTCCCCTTATCCTTCCCCTGGGACCCTTGAAGCTCCCCCAACCCTTTCTACACTGATACCTGGCTCTACATATGCGACAGAGGGTTTTTGACAGCGGCGGATCTCTAAGGGATTAGCAGCGGGCAGCTCCTGTACAACACTCTCTGCCAAATTTACCGGATCCTTCCAACCGCACATACCCGGAGCCCCCCATTTGCCCGGATCAATCCAACACCAGGAAAAGACTTCAGTGACTGGCGGCGGATCACTTACTTAAGCTCCGTGCACGCTGGGCTCATCGCGGCTCTCCTGGCCGCCATCTTGTCTCCACGTGGCCGCCCGATCTCACTTCTCCTTAATCTGGCCACAGGACAGATCGGGTCAAGAATAATTTGGCGAAAACCTGAGACACAATAGTGAGTACCTTGCCTTTATATAACATTGAGGGCCTGCATCACCAGACCGGGGACACAATTCCCCAGAACAGCAACCCTTTGCACAGTATAACATAGAGGGAGGCCTGCACTTTGGGACAGGGGGATCCTCGGGCACAAATTTGATGTAAGCAGATTAACCTTGGGGACATATATAACTCTAGCAGCCTAGGTGACTCAATTTCCCTCACTGCCGCAAGCCCACAACTTCAGACCAGGGGCACTGTCCTTATCTGCACAATATAAAGTGCCACCAGATATCCTCTCCGCTCCCCCATAGCAGACCTGGAGTGAGACTGTCCCCCAGCTTTTCACACTATTTCAGTCAAGATATAAAACAGGGGTCTGCAGCATCATCCGCTTTTACACAAAAGGGCACTGATTTGTTTTATGTCTGCACTGATTGCATCCTGTTACCAATGTGATGCCTTGCAAGAAGAATAATAAATCTGACAAACCCACTGTTAATAAAACTCTAAACCACTACCTCAAAACTGTGGAGGCCCCTACGCCTACCGGCACAGCAGACATACCAACACCTGTAATACCTGGGCCCACCCAGATGCAGCCAGAGGAGAATCCCACAGCATGTACCTAACTAAAAGGGACATTACGCATCTTTCTTCAAAAGAGGACATCAAGGAAGTTATGCAAGAGATGAGGAGCCTGTTTGGAGACCTCCGCAGGGACATAGGGGCACTTGACCAGAGGGTAGTCACCTTGGAGGAAAAGCAAGCATCTACAGAAAAAAATGTCCAGACAAACACCATACAATTAACTGAACATTCTCATAAGATCAACGCCCTAGCCGACAAGCTAGAAGACCTAGAAAACAGGTGTCGCCGCAATAACTTGCGAATACGGGGGGTCTCCGAGACTGTTTTCCCCCCTGCCATAGAGGGTTACTTACAAGCTTTATTTAAAATCATAAAAGATGACCCGGCTGCGGATGACATCCCTATTGAAAGCGCTCACAGAGCTATCAGACCTAAACCTCCCCCAAAAGTACCGCCAAGGGACATCATAGTCAAATTCCTGCGGTACAAAGACAAAGAGGACCTTCTCCGCTGCGCAAGGGCCAAACACCCAATTTATCATGCAGGCAAGGAAATCTCTCTATTCGCTGATCTCTCCCAGTCTACTCTGCAAAAAAGGAGAGAAATGGCCCCCCTAACCTCTGCATTAAGGAGACACAAAATTCAATACAGGTGGGGCTTTCCTGTATCCCTCATAGTCTCCTACAACAACAAATCAGCCATCTTTAGACCTGGGGATGATCCTGAATCCTTCTGCAACGACCTCTCATTTCCCTTTGTCCTAAAAGAGGTCAATGGTGCCGCCCCCCGTCTGCCAGAGAACCACAGATCTCTTCAAACCCCCCTGAATGAGACAACGTCAAGCTGAAAGGTCCTTCTGAACTCTGTGACAAATCCCTTCTTACTACTGGCCCCCTCTACACGAGACTTTGCTACTCAGTGATATAGGAAGAGAACAGGGAAGGGGAAAAACAGAGGAAGGAAAAAAGAGAAAACTGGAGAAATAAAGAAATAATAAAGTTTAAAGAAACTGAACTTGTCTCCATGCTTTTGCCTGTCCGTGACGGATGGGCCTCATGGTTTATGTTTTGGACATCTTCACAGGTGGCCGCGGGGCCCTTCCCTTACAGGAAAATGTATCCTTTTTGCACTAAGGACTGATTGCTGGTCCACCATGTTTTTTTTTATATATATAATATGTCCCCATTTCTGTTCCTTCTACAGCAGTGTTGGTGATGTCATTCTTTATGTATGATCTTTTACATATGTTTAACCTGTTATATATATTAAAGGTTCTTTAGACCTCTTTGAGGCCTATATTGTCCCACACTGGGGTTATGAGGGGGGATGTAACCTATCTCTAGTAAGAATGGGTAGTTAAATATGCTTCTCCCTACTTCCCCCTCCCTTCCCTCCTCCCTTTCCCTTCCCCTCCACCCTCTTTTCCCTCCCCCTCCCATCCTCTTCACCCTTCCTTTCATCCTCCCCATCCCTCTCTCCCTCTCTCTCCTATCCACCCCCCCCTTCCCTCGATTCTAGATAAGAAATCTACTAAATCTGGAACCCTATACTGACCTTAACTGTTTTAAATGCTTTGAAAATGTTGATTAGCAGAAACCTAAATTTTGCACTTTTTTATGACAGCTGAAATGTTGTTTTTGTATACATGTTTAACCTGTTTTGTATGTTAAGGGCCATCCAGACCCCTCTGTGGTCCACTCTGCTTCACATCGGGGTGGGGCGGGGAGATAAGTTTCATTTTTGCTTATAAGAGACAGATGAGAATGCCAATCCTTGTCCTTCCCTCCTCCCCTCCTCCCTCCCCCTATACCCTCCTTACCCTTCTCCTTCCATTCTCCTTATCCTTCCCGCCATACTCTCTACCCCTACTCCCTCTCCCCACCCCGCTCCCTTCCCCCTCTAATTTTACTCTCCTCCCCCCCTCCCTTATCACAACAAGTGACATGCCTTTTAGAATTAATACTTAATCAATTCTACATCTTTACAAGCCGGACAGGGAGATACCTCCCCCAGGTGTCTCCACTTTCTTCTTTCTTACTCGTACTCTAGACAAGAGTTCTTCTTTTTCACTCTTTTCTTATCCTTTGGCCCTTCTACCCTCTCGTTTATTCTGAGAGCTTTGTCTTAACTAAATCTCCCTCTTCTCCACCTACCTACAGTCCCCTTACTACCTCCACCCTCCCCCTCCTCCCTTTTTTTTTTTTTTCTTTCTTTCTCTCCCTCTGCGCTGATATTGATCATGGCGGGCAAACTGAGCAGATTTCAAGAGCATAATCTGTTAATCACTACTATAAATGTCAAAGGCCTTAACAGCCCTGGCAAAAGATCCATAGCATGTAGGGAATTCTCCAGACTAGGGAGCCAGATCCTTATGGTCCAGGAAACACACTTTCAGAAGGGCAAGGAACCTAAATGGAATACCCCACAATTTCCCATAACCAGTTTTGCTTCAGGACCCCATAAGAAGGTTGGGGTGGGTGTTCTGATCCATAGATCTCTCCCCTTCCAGGTTACACAAATTGACAAAGACCCTGAAGGACGCTATATCCTCATGACGGGACAACTATTTGGTCAGCAACTCTCATTGCTGAACATCTATGCCCCAAATCAGGCTCACACCACCTTTTTAAAAAAAATCTCAAACCTAATCTTGGACCGGGTCAAGGGGACTTTGTTCCTAGCAGGGGACTTTAACTTGGCCTTTGATCCGGGGCTGGATTCTTCTAGAGGAATCTCGTCCATCCCTAGGTCCAAATTGAAAACAATAAAGCATATATTTCACAACCTTCACCTGCACGATATATGGAGGACCTTACACCCACAGACTAAAGACTACTCTTACTACTCTCCCCCTCACAATTGCTACACTAGGATAGATCATATCTTCACTGACGCGGACGGTTTATCATTGACTACCCATTGTGAGATTGGCCAGATAACCTGGACTGATCATGTTCAGTGGCCTGACCTTCCTATTACATCTAAAATCTGGAGGCTAGACGATTCCCTCTTAGATGACCCCATTGCGCTTGAAGATCTGGAAAGGGATGTCGCAGAGTATTTTTTGCTGAACGGCAACTCGACGGCTTCGCTACAGTGCGAATGGGAAGCCCATAAATCTTATGCGTGGTATATTCATTAAGCGAAAAGCTAGGATTCTCAGGCAAGCTAGAGAGAAGCACACAAATCTTTTGAACAGAGTAGGGACTCTGGAAACTGCTCATAAACACAATACATCTAATGACACTCTGAGAGACGATCTTTTTAAAGCTAGAGCAGATCTCAAGGCACATTTGACAACGATACACCAACGTAACGCTCTTCACCTGAGGCAACACTACTATGAGGGAGGGGACAAACCAGGCAGGGTTTTGGCTAGATGCTTGCGGAGAAAACAGCTGTCCTCTTACATTCACAATCTCCAATCCTCGGAGGGTCATTTAATAAAAAGCAATAAAAACATAGCATCCACCTTTAGACACTACTACAACAAACTATACAACATCCAGCAATCCGGGGATCAGGCACAGGGAGAAGCTCCCTCCCCAGAGCATACAGACCAACTTGACAGCTACTTCCAGGGACTAGACTTGCACACCCTAAATGATGAAGGGAAAACACACTTAGAATCACCTATCACACTCGAAGAAGTAAAACAAGCAATCAAAGACTCCCCATCAGGGAAAAGCCCAGGCCCAGATGGTTACACAATGGGATACTACAAGAAATTATCAGAAGTTCTATCCCCTCACCTCTTAAAACTATTTAATAACTTAAGAAATAACCCATCTCTATCTAAGAACCTATTAGAGGCTCATATCAGCGTTCTCCCCAAGCCAGGCAAACCTGCGACTCGTCCTGAAAACTTCCGACCCATCTCTCTCATCAACACGGACATGAAAATCTTAGCTAAAATCTTGTCCACTAGATTAAACAAATATCTCCCTAGTCTGATATCCTGCGACCAATCCGGATTTATTCTGGGTCGGGAAGCCAGAGATAATGTCATCAAAACCATTCATCTTATTAATTTCGCCAAGGCCTCGGGCACACCCCTGGTCCTCTTCTCGTCTGACGCGGAGAAGGCCTTCGACAGGGTTCGTTGGTCTTTTCTGCGTCGGGCTATGATTGAGATGGGAATACCGGAATCCTTCCTACATATGTCCTTTGCCTTGTACTCCAACCCCAACGCGAGAATAAGAGTGAACAACACCTTGTCAGAACCTTTCCTCATAAACAACGGCACCAGGCAGGGCTGTCCATTATCCCCCTTGCTTTTTGCCATCTCCATCGAAATTCTGGCCCAGAAGGTTAGGAATAACATTAATATTAAAGGCCTCAAAATAGGGCATTTGGAACATAAACAAGCGTTATACGCTGATGACATTCTGTTTTCCCTGACGGAGGCGGAGAGCTCCATACCTGAGTTGCTGTTGGAGTTGGAAGCTTACGGCAATGTGTCTAACTTTAAGCTTAATATATCAAAATCAGAAATACTGAACATCAATACCTCCCATAAAGTCCTACAAGACATTAAAGACATCTATGGAGTCCCTTGGGCCCCATGTACACTGAAGTAGCTGGGCGTTCAACTGACATCCAATACTCAAGATCTTTTCAAATTTAATTACTGCCCCCTGAAAAATGATATAGCACGAGACTTGTCCTCCTGGAGAAACAAACCCCTGTCCTGGCTAGGCAGGATAGGGGTAATAAAAATGAACATCCTTCCCCGTATCTTATATCTAATGCAAGTGCCGCCCATACAGCTCCCAGACAACTATCTATCTCATCTGCAAAAGATAATAGACCAGTTTATATGGGCTGGTACCAGCCCCAGAGTCCCAAGGAAAACACAATACCTTCCCAGAGATAGCGGGGGGTTGGGGATCCCAAACCTCCTAGCTTATAAGCAAGCGATAGTACTCCGCCATATAGCAGAATGGGCTCACAATACTGAGAACAAGACCTGGCTTCAATTAGATAGGGATATCCTCAAGGTAAATAACGTAGCAACACTAGCCTGGATGCCTGCACAACAGAGACCCAAACATATACAACAGTACCTCATTACAGCGCATATCCTATCGGAGTGGGACAAACTACTGTCCACCACAACACATATCTCTTCTAGAACTGGCCCGCTCTCTCCGTTGCTAGAGAACATAGACCTCCCCTATCATAGGCTGAAAAACAAAATCTCGATCCCATATCCTCTTAGAACCGGCTCTATCTTCTTCATCTCAGAGGGGGGTAAGCTGAAAACACAACAGACTCTAGTGGAGTCCCATGGGGGAATCTTCTCCTCATGGCTTCACTATAACCAACTGATCCATTATATCTCACATCACAAACACAGACCAGACTTTGGGAAAGCCCTCACACACTTTGAGAAGCTTTGTACACAAACTAGTTACCCTAGACACCTGATTTCCAAATTATATAAACTCATTGTCGCTCCTCCCACTGCCTCTCTTCCTTCATACACAATTTCATGGCAGCGGGAACTGAACCAAAACATTGACCCTGAGATTTGGTTAAGAGCATTTAAACTCATCAAATGCTCCTCAGTTTCGGCAAAAGTACAAGAAATTCATCTTAAGCTTACTAGCCGCTGTTACCTGACACCAGTGAGACTGAGCAAGATGTTCCCCGGCACGACCAGCACCTGTTGGCGAGGGTGTGGGGAGGTGGGCTCTCTCCTCCATATTTGGTGGAGCTGCCCCCGCTTGACGTGTTACTGGACGGTGGTGTTCCAGGCTATGTCGGAGGTATTAGGCACAACAGTCCCACTGGTGCCTGAGACATTATTATTCTGTTCCATACCCCAACTTACAGCAAGGGGCAAGCGAGCACTGTTTCTGTTGATGCTGACCGCGGCCAAAAAGATCATTTCAAAATACTGGAAAACACAAACAACCCACTCAGAACAAGAATGCTGGAATCAGGTGGAAGACCTGTTACTGCTCGAGAGATACCACTACCTGAAAGTTCACAAATTAGACATCCATGAACTTTTATTAGCATACTGGAACAAAACCATATAGCGCTGTCGGCCACTCATCTGGGGGATAAAGTCTTTCCCCCTGAGAGTAAACCCTGCCTCATAGTATCGCCTTAACCCCCCCCCCCCCCCCCATCATTTTTTTTTTTTTCCTCTCTCCCCCTCTTCATTCTTTCTCATCTTCCTACTTTCTCTCTTTTCTTCGCCGGAATCTTCTGGCCAGCATACTTATCTGCACATATAATGTTTTACATTTGTTTTGAAAGGAAAAAAAAGGAAAATTAGGTTCCACCTCTCAGCAAGGATCCGATAAGGGACCACTCATTTATAGTTATCCTCCTAAATGACATGTGACTATAAAGGGCTGAAGATTAACTCTCATTATTGTACAGTTGGATTGTTATAACTCCTAGTTTTACAACATCTTTTACGCTATGTACCAATCACTGTCAATGGAACTTATGTGTCATTGTTGTGTATTGATGTTTGTTCCATTCTTTTGTACTGTTTGGTGAACCTTAATAAAAAATTTAATAAAAAAAAAAAAAAAAAAAAGTAAGAGGGTTTGGGGGTGTTAGAAAACAACAGCACAAAAATTACCTTTACATTCCATTCTATGGGGACTGTGTGTTCCCTGTAAATATATATCTATACATTCATAAACATATATATTTCAATTTGCTGCCCGTCGCTGCACAATTTACCCCCTTCGCTGCACTAGGCTCTCATGCCATGTCTCATATGATCTTCATCCTTAAAGTGCCATAAAACATGTTGAGATCTGTGCATATCCTAAAAGGGCTAATTAATTTAAAATAGATTGCATTAAAAAAATTGTTTCCAAATTGCTGGCAAGTATTTTAAAATATTTTTCAAAAATACGCAAAATTACTTACATAGCCATGCTGTCTGGAGTAGTCTCCTCCACCCCCCCCCCCTATTCAGTGTTTAGCTTCAGAAACACAGGCATTGTATTTCAACTGAGTTCACAGCAGCTTATTTGCTTCTAGGCATGCTCCAGCAGATCAGTGTGTACTTCTTCTGCATTCTACCAAAGCTAAGATAGGTATAGATAAAGCCATATAAGAAAATGTGTGGGGGGAGTTAGAGCTGTACAGTTAAGAAACAAAAAAGAAAGGGTTAATGGCGAGGCACTGCAGTATAAATTTGCAGGTGAAGTAATTAAAGTACATATTATTATATTTTGTCTCTATCTCAACTTGTTTTATGTCCCTTTAATTTAACTCTCATTTTTATAGTGCTATGTGGTTGTTACTTGCTGTATCAGTGTTTGTATTAAAAATTAATAAACGAAACAAAAAAATGATATAGTCCAGTAATACGAAGAAGGTATATGGGGGTAAAGCTCCTATAAGAGCAGCATCTTCAGGTCCTCTAAAGAAAAAAGTGAAGTATGTACAGATAAAAAACAACCTCCCCAAATGGTTAACGGTACTTAGCAGGTGTTAAGCCCCTCGGTTCCACAGGAATACATCAGAACTCCAATGGTTAAAACACAATTTATTAAAAAGGACCAAACAGATTACGTCATAGCTCTCTAATGTGTGAGTAGCGTTTTTTACCATTTAGAGAGACTGAGTCTGTGCATCCCTTTTTTCTTTGGAGGTCCTTTTCCTTAAGATGCTGCTCTTATAGGAGGTTAACCCCCATTTACCTTCCTCAGATTACTGTACTGTATCCTTATTTTGTTTTTACAATTAGACACCTACGTTTATATTATTTTGTTTTTACAATTAGACACCTATGTTTATATTATTTTGTTTTTACTATTAGACACCTACGTTTATATTATTTTGTTTTTACAATTAGACACCTATGTTTATATTATTTTGTTTTTACAATTAGACACCTACGTTTATATTATTTTGTTTTTACAATTAGACACCTATGTTTATATTATTTTGTTTTTACTATTAGACACCTACGTTTATATTATTTTGTTTTTACAATTAGACACCTACGTTTATATTATTTTGTTTTTACAATTAGACACCTACGTTTATATTATTTTGTTTTTACAATTAGACACCTACGTTTATATTATTTTGTTTTTACTATTAGACACCTACGTTTATATTATTTTGTTTTTACAATTAGACACCTACGTTTATATTATTTTGTTTTTACTATTAGACACCTACGTTTATATTATTTTGTTTTTACAATTAGACACCTACGTTTATATTATTTTGTTTTTACAATTAGACACCTACGTTTATATTATTTTGTTTTTACAATTAGACACCTACGTTTTTTTACAAATAGACACCTACGTTTATATTATTTTGTTTTTACAATTAGACACCTACGTTTATAGTATTTAGTTTTTACGATTAGACACCTACGTTTATATTATTTTGTTTTTACAATTAGACACCTATGTTTATACAATTAGACACCTACGTTTATATTATTTTGGTTCTTGGTTGTGTGTCTGTGTGGTGCAGGAGTGGAGATGGAGTGGTAAAGCAATGTGGTTGGACTTTCATGTGGCGTTTCACAGCTCACCCTTGTTGTAAAATGATACAGTTGTTCCTATTTTTATTTCAACATCTTATTCTCTTGCCAGTTAAGTGTGGAGCAAAGCACTATCACCTTCCCTATTGCTGGCAGTACTTTGATGGCACCAGATGGAAAGACATGCTAGATATGGACCATATTGAGAAAGCGTACTGTGATCCCAACGTGGACAGGTAGCGTGTGAACAGATAAGACAATATTTTATTATTATTTGGGGAAGAGGTGCTCAGAGATATGCCTTAAATTCCACACATATTAAAGAGACACTAAACCCAAACTTTTTCTAGAGAATACAATTTTAAACAACATTCCAATTTACTTCTATTTTGCTTCATTCTACTTCTAATTTGCTTCATTTTTAAGATATCCTTTGTTGAAGAAAGAGCAATGCACATGGGTGAGGCAATCACATGAGGCATCTATGTACAGCCACCAATCAGCTGCTACTGAGCCTATCTAGATATGCTTTTCAGCAAATATTATCAAGAGAATGGATCAAATTAGATCATAGAAGTAAATTAGAAAGTTGTTTAAAATCGCATGCTCTTTCTAAACTATGGGGAAAAGTGTATTTTTTTACTCCACGCTTAATAAAAATTAGTTTGTAATTTTATTTTTCTAAACTCTATCATCAAAACATGTGTTGCTAAATATTTGCAGTAGGTAACCTGTCTAAAATAAGCAGAAATTGAGAACATTTCACTGTGTTTTTCTACTGTTTTATTGCAGACGTGTCAATTTGATAGACTATCACAAAAAGCATCTTTATATTTAATGTATTGTAGACAGCAATTAAACAGCTTCAGCTGCCTGGGAAGTTAAGATATGACAACAAAACTATATGGGCGCTATCCGATATACGACGTAGTTTTCTGGGCAAACAAGGGAACCCATGCCGCCCATAATTTCACCTCGCACATCGGGCTATCCAATATACGGCGCCGTCAGATGCTAAAGTGGTGTAAGTAAGACAAACTGGCGTTGTTCCGAAAAGTGCGCAAATACACATTTTAGTTGTCGCAAGTACTTACGCCAGTAGTTTGTTCACGTAAAGTCTCAATAAAGTGTAGTTTTATGCAAATTTTGCTGACTCGTAAAAATTACCCGATACTCCATCTAAAACTGCGCAACGTAATTACGCTATTCAAAAGTCATATATAAACCCATGTGCAGCCGCCATTTTCTTCAGTGTGTTTGGATGGTTCGTTGAGCTACAGCACACTACAGTGAGTATTGGATTAGTAAGAGTAGTGAGAGAGGCGCAGCATAATAGTTAGTTAAGTCGGATTTTTGTTTGGGTAAGCTTGTACATTGACCTACACTTATTTTTACATATTGTACACATATTGCATACATACATATACAAAATACACAACACTTTTTTTTTCTAACACCTCACACATTTTTTTTCTATTTTACAGTGTGATAGGCTGAGTGTTTGGTTGTGATTGTGTGTGATTGAACTGGGAGTGAGTGTGAGTGTGTGTAGTTTGAGGATGGCAGGGAGAGGTACGGTGGAGGGGAGGAGGGGAGCGGAGTTGCAGGGAGAGGATTATTGTAGTGGACAGGAGGAGCAGCGGGGTCCCCGTCAGGGAGTTAGTGGAGTGGGGAGAGTTAGAAGGGATGATGGGAGGGGAGATGCCCAGAGACCAGGCACACTTAGAAGAGGGACAGAGGGTGCACATGGGGACAGAAGGGGGGAGGAGGGAGAGGATAGGGAGGAACCCACACCAGGGACATCCCAGGGAGGAAGCCAGGTGACTACAGAGGAGGAGGGCATGAGATGCCCAAACTTCTCCTTTGATGAGAATGTTGCGCTAGTCCAGGCCATCATGGAAAACCACAGTACCCTCTTTGGCCAGGAGAAGGGCAAAGACGTTGCCCGAAGGCCTAAGGCAGCATGGTTGGCAGTAGAGGACGCTGTAAACAGTGTGGCCCTGCAGAGGAGGACTGTCGAGAGACTTAAAAAAAGGTGGAATGATTGCAAGAGGCAGGTGAAAGAGAAGATGGGCCAGGAAGCCATGCACCATAGGGGAACAGGCGGTGGTCCACCCTTTGAAGCAGAATACAACGCCTGGCAGGAGATGATACGCAGGTCCCTAAGTATCACAGCAGTCCGTGGACTTCCAGGGGCTCGTGACTCAGGGATTGCAACCACAGCACCTCATGCTGGTGAGTAAAATCCCACAAACCAGTATGATATGTATTTGAGATTTAACATCATTTAATGTCACACATTCATGTACACAATGAGGAGCATGGTATTTGGGCTACTAACAAAAACATCTACAATTATATTTGACATTAATGCTACTTAACACAATGCAATTCATGATATGAGGTGGAATAGTGCGATACTAACATGTCTCAGAGTAACACAGGCCACAAGCCACATGTAGAGTTTTCAGTAAATGGACACTATAGCCATCACAATACTTTTAGCTCAGAAAGCAGGTTCTGTGCCTACATCAGGCTAAAGTAAATTGTGTGACCAAAGTGTCACTTAAAGAACACATTTTCTCCATCACTGACATGTACACATAACTATTGTATGAAACACATACCTGTATACTGCGCACATTAAAATCCCTCATATCACAAATCACATTGTGCACATGCATGTTATACAGTTTGACATGAGAATGAGTATTGTCCCTAGCATGTATCAATGTATATTGTATGCCCACATGGACATATATATGACTGTACTAATCCCTATCATCATTTGACTCCTCCTCAGAACCTCCTGTCACCAGGCTGCAAACTGGCATACCGCCACCTCCACCACCACCACCAGTCTCAGCCATGCAGCCACCTCCACCACCAGTCTTCAGGCAGCAACATGGACATTATGCTCCCAGGCATCAGCAGGGTTGGATTGCCTCAGTTGAGGACCCAGAAGTGATGCCACCACCATTGGCATACGACCCCTGGCAAGATACCTGGCCTGAGGAATATCATTTTGGCTTTGAGGGGGAGCCAAGTCAGCCACGAAGGGTCGATGTCTTTACCCCCCCAACACAATATCAGGCCAGTCATGGCTTTTCCACACAGGGGATGTCGCAAGGTATGCAAACTGGACAGGCTGAGTGGTCACACACTAGTCGTCAATGGGACTATCAATCCAGGCTGAGACCTCCACCATCCGCTTGCCTTGGGAGAGCTCCACCATCCGCTTCCCTTGGGAGAGCTCCACCATCTGCTTCCCTTGGGAGAGTTCCACCATCCTCAGATGAGCATATAGCTGAGGTTGTCCCTGAAGCACCAGCAGCTGAAGTTGTCCCTGAAGCACCAGCAGCTGAAGTTATCCATGAAGCAGATGCAGCTGAAGTTGTCCATAATGCACCAGCAGCTGAAGTTGTCCCTGAAGCACCAGCAGCTGAAGTTGTCCATGATGCACCAGCAGATAGAGCAGAACCTGCACCTAGAATCACTGCTGCTCAAGAGCCTGTAGATCCACTGTATTCTCCCCTGGGTGAGGAATACATTTCACTCCAGAGGAGGCTCATAACAAGTTGCGAGAGCATTCAAAGAGGCCAACAGAGGTTTCACAGGAGCCAAGAGAGGTTACTCCAGCGTAGCATCGAGCTGCAGAGGGACATTGCAGCCTCATTAAATGGAATTGTCCAAAATCACTCTCAGATGATGAGAATCCAGTCTGATATGCAGATGCAGATGGACAATAGATGGCGGGAACAAAACCAACTCTTGGGAGTGTTGGTTGAGCACTTCACACACCAGCATGACACTGCCTCCAGCCTTTCATCTGTGGCCAGCACTCCAGCAGAATCATCTGAAGCTTCCCAAACCAGGAGAACCAGGAAATCCACTCCAGTCACCTCTGCCCCCTCATCCAAGAAGCCGAAAAAAAAAAAAATATTCTTATAGTTCACCATAAATCTTGTCCTCTGTTATTTACCATATAATTGTCATCCACATCCATGTGAGGGGTTTTTTAGTACACTAATATTGTTAAAACATATAATAAGGCCTGTGTGGAAATGGCCCAAAAAAGGTAATATTATCCTGTTTCTGACATATTATTGTACTATAACTCCCATCCACAATAGTTGTTTCTGAAGGGTACATATAGTAATATTCACTTGTAAGATGTAAATCAATGTATCTCACATCCAATATAAATTGACCCATTGGTATATATAGTAGTGATGTTACTGATAGGGTGGGCATTATCAGGTGTTTTAAGTCTGCAGGTGAGAGGTTGTGGTGTGTGTGATTGGTTTAACACAATTGCAAAGAGGCAGCCTTCAAGAAGGTGTTATAAATGATCATATGAGCCATCCTAGGTTTTGCTTTCAACTAAGAATACCATGAGAACAAAGCAAGTGTTCTAATTAAATCTGAAAGTAGTTTGAAATAACATGCCCTATTTAAAATAAGAAGGTTTTCTTTGGACTTGACTGTCCCTTTATATATTTTGGCATCAGTGCCAAGCTGTGTTAGCATTAGAATAAATTACACCCCAGTGGGTTCTAAAGAGATGAAGGTAATACAATTTAAAGTAGATAAGCAAGTATATGTCCACAATGTGATAAAGTACCTACAAGCTCAATCCATTTGATTATGTTGTGGCTTCAAACTATTTCAAATACACAAATAAACCTTAAAAATGAAATATCATAGTATTCTGTCCCTTTAACCTTGAGATGCTGCTGAAATGTATGTGTTTGTTAAGACTTCCAGGGAGTTACGTTGGTTTTTTAGTCAGTGCAAGGGTTCCTGCGCCTGCAATTTGTGGAGAGATGAGAATGGAGTAGATTTTCTGAAATCTGCGCGCGTAAGTCCTTACGCTGTATATTGGATACCAAACTGCGCGTGTTTTGTATGTCAGTCTATGGGTAAAAAAATACGGGCGAAGGCAGAAATATATGCGCATAACTTCTATGTTACGCCGTATATGTGATACCAAACCAGAGCAAAATTTGGAGTCACCGGCTTTTGCGGGCGACGCTGCATATCGGATCGGGCCCCATATTTTTAGAAACTACACCCCCAGCTGCAACAAATAAGCAAATTTCACACTTGTAAAAAAATAAATAAACAAAGCGACATGGTCATTTATATCTTACGCACTCCAAATTTGTGCTAGCACAACATGCAGCCCCTCATTTGATGTGCCAAGGGGTTTACTTTCCAAATCTGTGTACGTTGTATACTGTATCTTAAATGCCCAGGTGGCTACAGCTGTCTAATTGTAGACATCACCCCTAAATGTTTAAAGACAATTTTTAAATAAGATTTTCAAGGTTGCCATATCTGCAGTTAAACAGCTCTAGCCACCTGAGAAGTTAAATAAGGGTACATAAAGTACCCATTTGTAGAAAGTACACCCCCTGGCGCATAAAATGAAGGGCTATGCGTACTTCTAGCACAAAAGTGGAGTGCGTAAATATTTATGGTATATGGTGCTTTGCTTAGAAAATATTTATTTCTAAGCAAAGTGACATGTTCATTTATGTCTTACACACTCCAAATTTGTGCTAGCAATTACATGCATCCCCTCATTTGATGCGCCAAGGGGTGTACTTTCCAAAACTGTATACCTTGTATACTGTTTTTTAAATTCCCAGGTGGCTACAGCTGTCTAATTGTAGACATCACCCCTAAATGTTTTAAAGACAATTTTTAAATAAGATTTTCAAGGTTGCCATATCTGCAGTTAAACAGCTCTAGCCACCTGGGAAGTTAAATTAGGGTACATAAAGTCCCCATTTGTAGAACTTACACCCCCCTGACACATCAAATGAGGGGCTATATGTACTTCTAGCACAAAAGTGGAGTGCACAAATATTCATGGAATATGGTGCTTTGCTTAGAAAATATGTTTTTCTAAGCAAAGTGACATGTTCATTTATGTCTTGCGCACACCAAATTTGTGCTAGCAATACATGCAGCCCCTCATTTGATGCATCAAGGGGTGTACTTTCCAAAACTGTGTACCTTGTATACTGTATCTTAAATTCCCAGGTGGCTACAGCTGTTAAACTGCAGACATGGCTACCTTGAAACACTTTAAACGTATAGGGGTTAAATCTGTAATGAAACAGTTTTATCTACCTCATTAATTGACTAAACCTAATTCTAAATTATTTTATTTTATGTTTAAAAATATAACACTCTTTTGCATTACCCACACAAACATTACAGGCACTCAAACTGGTTGAATTAGCACATGGATACCCATGTGAGCAGTAACGCCTTGTCAAGGCTTCAACCCTTGCTACTAACCATTCACACACCTTTCATGTCTGATTTACTCACAGAAGCTCACAACATACTTCCCATACATCAAGAATTTCATCCCTACTACTGACCATACACACACCTTTCGTATCTTCATTCACTCACAGAAACACAACCCCTTCAACTGGCCAATCACACACCTTATATATCTCCATTTATACACAAGTTAGCCCTTTTGCTAGGGGCAACTCGATCACTGGGCTTGTCAGGTGTAAGCCTCAACCAGGGCACTGGGCTGGTCAGGCCTAAGCCTCAACCAGGGCACTGGGCTGGTCAGGCGAAAGCCTCAACCAGGGCCATGTATCTGCATTTCAAAATCTTGAGCCTCCTGGGGTTGTGAGGGTATGCTGCTAGTATGTTTCCATAGTACGGAAGTATTCTGGCATACATAGCCCTGGTTTAGAGGGGCAGTCTGGACAGTAGTAACGGGTGTCTTTACAAAGATCATGCTGACTGCATACTCTACACCTTCTACTAGGGAAAGTTTTTTTTTCTCAGTGACAGCCATGCAACCTTGCATTCTCCTTACTTGACATAGCCATCTTCCTTGGGTAGCCTGATGCAGGGCAAACACATTAAGCATTGACAATTCTATCAAGTTGCTAAGTCATTTTACTACAAAAGCACAAATATTTTAGAAAATATATATTTGTTATAGTTATAAATATATGTGACAAGCCCGAGCTCTCTTTTAATCTCATTGGACAGATTTTGTTACGCTCATTGCAGGCCAAAATTGGATGAAACTTTTCTCTGCACACAGCTGTGTAACACATGTTCCATAGATAAATTCTATATTTCTCATCTTTCTTCTGCAGAATTCCTTTGGTTGATTTTCAGATAATGAAAAGTGGTACAAGCACAGTACGGCGCCTGTCCACTCCATCTTCCGTCACAAAACCTCTTGAATTTGTTCTGACCACTGAGTGGATCTGGTACTGGAAAGAAGAAACAGGATCATGGATCGAATATGGGAAATTGGTGAGATGGGAGTTTGCTTAAAAATTTTCTCTCCATTGGTAACATTTCTAAATAATTTGGACACCTACATAATATGTATTGCTTTTACTTTTGATTCTTTGGTCTTACAAAACAACTAGCAGAAATATGGTGTTCTCAAAGGGCCAGTGGGTATCTTCTATTTAATTCCTTAGCAATTCTCATTGTGATACTCGTTCATGTTTGATTCTTAGAAAGGATGCTAATCATTGTTGTCAGTGGTGCGCCTAATTGAGTTATAGGGGCTGACTTATTATCGTCCGTATTTTGCCTACTCGCTCTGTTTCCGTGTGAGCCTTTAGGTTCACCAGAAACAGGAGTTAAGAAGCAGCGGTCTTAAGACTGCTGCTCCTTAACTAGTCCTTAGCCTCTGAGGCTGCAGACAGCAATAAACCCGATCAGATACTATCGGGTTGATTGACACCCCTTACAAGCGGACAATTGGCCGTGAATCTGCAGAGGACGGCATTGCACAAGCAGTTCACCAGAACTGCTTGTGCAATGTTAAATTCAGCGATGTCGGGCGGACATGATCACTACAGCGTATCATGTCCCCATAAAGTGCAGGTGAAAAAGAAGTTGTGTGTAATGTGCCAAAAACCTAATGACCAGAATTATTGCTTATTAGGTATATTGAAATTATCTTATTAAGAGATTAAAAAATAATAAAAATAGCTTTGGTAATGAATTAGTTTACACAAAAATAGATCAGTGTTATAGAAGGGCCATGATACTCTGGAACAAACATTGGTACCACAAATGTGCAGTTCTTGGAGTAAAATACACAAAGAAACCAAAAAATGTGTGGGGGCAAATGCTTTTGATTTTACCTTGGAACTATAACATTTTTTATTCCAATATTTAAAAGGTGAGGTGTACTATGACATATAACTTAAAAGGGATACTGAACCCAATTTATTTTCTTTTATGATTCCGATAGAGCATGCAATTTCAAGCAACTTTATAATTTACTCCAATTATTTTTCTTCTTCATTCTCTTGGTATCTTTATTTGGAAAAACAAGAATATAAGATTGCGAGCCGGCCCATTTTTGTGGATAGCGCTTGTGGAGTTGCTGCATTTAGCCACCAATCAGCAAGTGCTACCCACACATGTGGAATTACACTACAGTCCATTAGGTAGAGACAAAAAAGCACTACATTCCAGCGCTTTAATCCCTCCCACTTTCCCATAATCCATGGAGTGGCTGCGTTAGCCTCAGAAAAGTGAGCGTTGAGCAAATTTAGCGCCACTTCTCCCTGTAATACCAGCGTTGCTTACGGTAGCGGTAAGCTGGCTAAAACGTGCTTGTGCACAATCTCCCCATAGGAAACAATGGGGCTAAGACGGCTGAAAAAAAACCTAACACCTGCAAAAAAGCAGCGTTCAGCTTCTAACGCAGCCCCATTGTTTCCTATGGGAAAATACTTTCTAAGTCTACACCTAACACCCTAACATGAACCCCAAGTCTAAACACCCCTAACCTTACACTATTAACCCCTAATCTGCCGCCCCCGACATCGTCACAACCTGCATTATATTATTAACCCCTAATCTGCCGCTCCGGACACTGCTGCCACCTACATTATACTTATGAACCCCTAATCTGCTGCCCCTAACATCGCCGACACCTACATTATATTTATTAACCCCTAATCTGCCACCACCAACGTCGCCGCCACCTACCTACAATTATTAACCCCTAATCTGCCGCCCCCAACGTCTAAATAAAATTACTATAATTAAATAAATTATTCCTATTTAAAACTAAATACTTACCTATAAAATAAACCATAAGATAGCTACAATATAACTAATAGTTAAATTGTAGCTATTTTAGGATTTATATTTATTTTACAGGCAACTTTGTATTTATTTTAACTAGGTACAATAGTTATTAAATAGTTAATAACTATTTAATAGCTACCTAGTTAAAATAATTACAAAATTACCTGTAAAATAATTAATAAAATTAAACTAGTTTTTGCGAGGCGGGAGTGCGGCGGTTTAGGGGTTAATACATTTATTATAGTGGCGGCGATGTCCGGTCGGCAGATTAGGGGTTAATAAATGTAGTTAGGTGGCGGCGACGTTGAAGGCGGCAGATTAGGCGTTAATAAATATAATGTAGGTGTCGGCGATGTTAGGGGCAGCAGATTAGGGGTTCATAGGTATAATGTAGGTGGCGGCGATGTCCGGTCGGCAGATTAGGGGTTAAATAATTTTATTATAGTGTTTGCTATGTGGGGGGGCCTCGGTTTAGGGGTTAATAGGTAGTTTATGGGTGTTAGTGTACTTTGTAGCACTGTAGTTAAGAGCTTTATGTTTCAGCGTTAGCCCATAAAACTCTTAACTACTGACTTTTATATGCGGTAGGAGTCTTGGAGGTAGAGGCTGTACCGCTCACTTCTTCCAAGACTTGTAATACCAGCGTTAGGCAAATCCCATTAAAAAGATAGGATACGCAATTTACGTAAGGGGATTTGCGGTATGGAAAAGTCGCGGAAGAAAAGTGAGCGGTACACCTGTACCTGCCGAACTTGTAATACCAGCGGGCATTAAAAAGCAGCGTTAGTACGCCGAACTCGTAATCTAGCCGAAAATGTAAATTTTAACCAACTCAGTATAATTTTGAACACATTGAAAATAAACACCACAAGGGGCTCAGCTTTTACGTTTATTTTTTAATGAGAGAAATTAATATTCTTGCATGCTAGTAATATTTTTTTTTTTTAAATGGATGTCCTAAACAATTTACCTTTTTAATCTTTGCTACCACAGAATGGAAAGGAGCAGATTGCTTCAATATCGTCAGCTGTCTTGGAAAACATCTACCTTACTGATCCCAAAGAAGTGGCTCCATTTGAATCTGGGCAGCAGAAATATGAAATTAGTTTTAAAGGTAAGGACACAAATGTGGTAGGGAGGATTTTATAGCGTAATAGAATAGAATTCTTGTGTGTTTAAAAAGGCACCACATGTGTGTAGTTATAACATTTATATACATTTATATGCCTATTTATCAAGCCGTCAACCGCAAATACGCTGGAATTCCGCAGCATAATGGTGGCGAGCCTGATTCGCCTTATTTATCAAAGCCTACAGACCGGCAAAAGGTGAAATCTGTGACGTAACATACGATCCGCTGGTCTCAGTCCGACACAGATCGATGCTTACGTCATTACAGATGTTCCGAATACAAATTCGGCACTATCTGACACCTTTTGCTAGTTATCAAACTGCTAACAGGTACGCTCGCCACTATTCCGGCCCAGCGTACCTGCTTTTCAATCCGCCAGCCTGGAGGCCGCAGATGCCATAGGAATCAATGGGAGTCTGAAAGCAGTGAAAGCTTATATTCGCTGCTGCCAGATATCCCATTGATTTCTATGGTATAATAAAAGTTAAGTTTACACCTAACACCCTAACATATACCCGAGTCTAAACACCCCTAATCTGCTGCCCCGACATCGCCGCCACCTAAATAACGTTATTAACCCCTATTCTGCCGCTCCCGGACCCTGCCGCAACTAAATAAATGTATTAACCCCTATCCTGCCGCCCCCGGACCCCGCCGCCACCTAAATAAATATATTAACCCCTATTCCGCCGCTCCCGGAGCCCACCGCAACTAAATAAAGTTATTAACCCCTAAACCCCTGACCTCCCACATCACTACCACTTACTAAACCTAGTAACCTTCCTAGATACAAGGTAATCACAGAGGTAAAAAGTTTATGAATATAACTGTGTTGGTTATGCAAAACTGGGGAATGGGTAATAAAGGGATTATCTATCTTTTAAAACAATAACAATTCTATGGTAGACTGTCCCTTTAAGGGCAATGCCCATCCAAATGCCCTTTTCAGGGCAATGGGGAGCTTAGGTTTTTTAGATTAGGTTTTTATTTGGGGGGTTGGTTGTGTGGGTGGTGGGTTTTACTGTTGGGGGGTGTTTGTATTTTTATTTACAGGTAAAAGAGCTGATTTCTTTGGGGCAATGCCACACAAAAGGCCCTTTTAAGGGGGGTTATTTGGGGGGGGCTTTTTTATTTTCATAGGGCTCTTAGATTAGGTGTAATTAGTTTAATTATTTGATAGTTTATTTTTTATTTTGTGTAACTTAGGGTTTATTATTTTTTGTAACTTAGTTGTTAGTTTTTTGTAACTTAGTAATATTTAATAGTAGATTTAAATAACTTGAGTAGGGTTAGGTGTTTAAATATGTAATATAGTTTAATGTAATTTTAGTATAATAGTTAGGGTAGGTTCATTAATGGTTTAATATAGTTTAATGTCATTTTAGTATAATAGTTAGGGTAGGTTAATTAATAGTTTACTATAGTTTAATGTCATTTCAGTATAATAGTTAGGGTAGGTTAATTAATGGTTTAATATAGTTTAATGTAATTTTAGTATAATAGTTAGGGTAGGTTAATTAATAGTTTAATATAGTTAAATGAAATTTTAGTATAATAGTTAGGGTAGGTTAATTAATAGTTTAATATAGTTTTATGTAATTTTAGTATAATAGTTAGGGTAGGTTAATTAATAGTTTTATATAGTTTCATTTAATTCTAAAGGTAAGTTTAAGATTATTATAAGATAGGGATGAATTAATATTTAATGTAAAGTTAGCGGGGTGTTAGGTTAAGGGGTTAATAGCTTAATTTCGTTTATGGCGATGTGGGGTGCTGGTTTAGGGGTTAATAGGTTTGGTAAGTGGTAGTGATGTGGGAGGCCAGGGGTTTAGGGGTTAATATACTTATATAGTTGCGGTGGGCTCCGGGAGCGGAGGGATAGGGGTTAATAATTTGATTGCGTTGTGGTGGGCTCCGGAAGCAGCGGGATAGGGGTTAATAA
This sequence comes from Bombina bombina, assembly GCF_027579735.1. Classification (NCBI taxonomy): domain Eukaryota; kingdom Metazoa; phylum Chordata; class Amphibia; order Anura; family Bombinatoridae; genus Bombina; species Bombina bombina. The sequence continues at coordinate 1,064,029,536 of NC_069504.1, read as the reverse complement.
CTTTATTTAGTTGCGGAGGGGTTCGGGAACGGCGGGATAGGGGTTAAACATTTTAGTATAGTGGCGGTGTTTAGTGACAGGGTAAATAAATAAAGTTGGGATAAAGCCGAATAGCAGCGAGATCGATTGCCCCATACTTGGTGAGCGGCTTTTTGACAGCTTTTTTTATAAATATGGAGAGTGTATTCAGGTTCGCGGCCGCGATGTTAGGCGAGCGTATTGGTGCCAGCGAATGCAGCACAGTTGACGGCTTGATAAGTAGGCCTCTATGTATTAGGATAACATGGTGCCATACTTATTTATTTATTTTTATTTAAAACGAAGGTAAACTGGGGCTCCCATCGTTAAAGAATAAAAACTGAATGTTTATTCTGCTAACCAATGTTTTTAAACATACTGGCGCTAATAATAGTTCGGTTCGCGATAAGTAATATAGCTGGGCCACGCTAACATAAAACTCCATAGTAAATCCCATCCACCAAAGAAGGGTTAGCACGGCCGACATCGCTCTAGTGCCACCTATACTTTCAATGGAGATTGCAACCGCACTAAATAGTTATATTACAAGTTCAAAGTTAAAGATTGCGCTCCAGCAATAGCCAAAAATGCGCTAGAATATTTATCACAACTTGAGACCCGGGGGCCGATTTATCAAGCTCCGTATGGAGCTTGATGCCCCTGTTTCATCAAGGGCCATAACTGGTCTGCCTGCTCTGAGGCCGAGAACAGAAATCAACCCGTACGAATCTGCAGGGGCGGTATTGCACCAGCAGTTCACAAGAACTACTGGTGCAATGATAAATGCCAACACCGTATGCTGTCGGCATTTATCGATGTGCAGCAAACATTGTATCATGTCCGCGGAAGTAAAGTGTAAGGGGCCGATTTATCAAGGGCCGAATGGCCCCTGATTCCCCTGTTTCCATGGAAGCCTTCAGGCTCGCCTTAAACAGCAATTATGAAGCAGCAGTCTTAAGACTGCTGCTCCTTAACTGGTCCGCCTGCTCCGAGGCTGCGGACATCAATCTGCCCAATCTCATACTATCGGGCTGATTGATATCCCGCAAATCTGCAGGGGGCGGCATTGCACTGCTTGTGCAATGATAAATGTCGACAGCGTATGCTCTTGACATTCATCGATGTCTGTCGGACATGATGCGCTGAGCGGATCATGTCGGACAGACCGATGATAAATCGGCCCCTAAGAGTTAAAAATAACAAAAACAAAAAAACAGTTGCACAAAACATATCAAAAGCATATTAAAATAAAGTATTACACTTGTAGATACCCCTTTTGATAAAAAATATAATTTTAATATTGGTTAAAAAGGTTTTAAAAGGTGATATGGTATATGGCCAGGTGGTTGACTGCATAAACATATATGTGTGTTTAACCCCTTGAGTACTAACGACTGCTCTGAGCCGTCGCAGAGTTTTCCACTCTGGTGCTAATAACAGCTCAGAGCCCTCTAACAGCAGGAGCGAGCTGCATTGAATGTTATGGCGCGGTCGGGCCGGGCTGTGACTAAACAGCTGGCTCGATGCGCTCTGAAGAAAAACCAGACCCGCTCAGTAGAGCACAGAGGGCAGGTCTGGAAAACCCTCTTATTTTTATTAAAAATACCGGAGATGTTATATAATAAAAAACTTGCACTAATATAATGTTATATAATTCTGCACTATGTGCAGAATTATATAACATTATTTTTTAGTTTTACTGGCCCTTTAAGTTTATCAGAGGCCAGGCTGCATAGAAGCCTGTATCTCAGGCATCTAAGCAGCTACAGACCCCCAAAACCATTGCTGGAAAGGTAATCGCCTAACCTTTCCAACAGTGTAAGTCATGGGGATCTGAAAGAAAAGAAAAAAAGTTTAAAAAAATTTATTCAAAAAATAAAAAAAAAATATTAAAAAAGCTTAGCACCCAGGTGGGAAAGTGCTTAGCCCTCAAAGAGTTAAATATGTGTTTTATACATGTCTATAAATGTGTATTTATGTGTTTATACATACACATATAAACACATATATAGACATGCTGTATATATACACTTTTGAGTCAAATACCTTGAAACGTAATATTTTTTTATTCATTTTTACCATATTTAATGTGTTTTTAATAGAAATCATCACATTTCTTTGTTCTTCACTGAGAAAAAAAGATTCTTATTATTTTTAAATAGATATTTCTATGTATATCTGAATATATATATATATATATATATATATATATATATATATATATATATATATATATATATATATATATATATATATATATATATACAGTATCTCACAAAAGTGAGTACACCCTCACATTTTTGTAAATATTTTATTATATCTTTACATGTGACAACACTGAAGAAATTACACTTTTCTACTATGTAAAGTGGTGAGTGTACAGCCTGTATAACAGTGTAAATTTGCTGTCCCCTCAAAATAACTCCCATTAATGTCTAAACCGTTGGCAACAAAAGTGAGTACACCCCTAAGTGGAAATGTCCAAATTGGGCCCAAAGTTTCAATATTTTGTGTGGCCACCATTATTTTCCAGCACTGCCTTAACCCTCTTGGGCATGGAGTTCACCAGAGCTTCACAGGTTGCCTCTGGAGTCCTCTTCCATGATGACATCACGGAGCTGGTGGATGTTAGAGACCTTGTGCTCCCCCACCTTCCATTTGAGGATGCCCCACAGATGTTCAATAGGATTTAGTTCTGGAGACATGCTTGGCCAGTCCATCACCTTTGCCCTCAGCTTCTTTAGCAAGGCAGTGGTCGTCTTGGAGGTGTGTTTGGGGTCATTATCATGTTGAAATACTGCCCTGCAACCCAGTCTCTGAAGGGAGGGGATCACGCTCTTCTTCAGTATGTCACAGTACATGTTGACATTCATGGTTCCCTCAATAAACTGTAGCTCCTCAGTGCCGGCAGCACTCATGAAGGCCCAGACCATGACACTCCCACCACCATGCTTGACTGTAGGCAAGACACGCTTGTCTTTGTACTCACCTGGTTGCCGCCACACACGCTTGACACCATCTGAACCAAATAAGTTTATCTTAGTCTCATCGGACCACAGGACATGGTTCTAGTAATCCATGTCCTTAGTCTGCTTGTCTTCAGCAAAATGTTTGTGGGCTTTCTTGTGCATCATCTTTAGAAGAGGCTTCCTTCTGGGACAACAGTCATGCGGACCAATTTGATGCAGTGTGCGGTGTATGGTCTGAGCACTGACAGGCTGACCCCCCCAAACCTTCAACCTCTGCAGCAATGCTAGCAGCACTCATACGTCTATTTCCCAAAGACAACCTCTGGATATGACGCTGAGCACATTCACTCAACTTCTTTGGTCGAGGCCTGTTCTGAGTACAACCTGTCCTGTGAAACCATTGTATGGTCTTGCCCACCTTGCTGCAGCTCAGTTTCAGGGTCTTGGCAATCTTCTTATAGCCTAGGCCATTTTTATGTAGAGCAACAATTCTTTTTTTAGATCCTCAGAGAGTTCTTTGCCATGAGGTGCCATGTTGAACTTCCAGTGACCAGTATGAGAGAGTGTGAACCTGCTCCCCATTCACACCTGAGACCTTGTAACACTAACAAGTCACATGACACCGGGGAGGGAAAATGGCTAATTGGGCCCAATTTGGACATTTCCACTTACTCACTTTTGTTGCCAACGGTTTAGACACTGATGGCTGTGTGTTGAGCTATTTTGAGGGGACAGCACATTTACACTTATACAGGCTGTACACTCACTACTTTACATTGTAGCAATGTGTCATTTCTTCAGTGTTGTCACATGAAAAGATATAATAAAATATTTATAAAAATGTTAGGGCTGTACTCACTTTTGTGAGAGAGAGAGAGAGAGAGAGAGAGAGAGAGAGAGAGATACAATAAATAAATCAGTTATTTGCCAAAATCTTAGCTTCACGAATCAATAAATTCCTCCCGACATTAATAAATACGAACCAAGTCGGCTTCACACCCTACAGAGAGGCGAGGGATAATACCATGAAAATCCTGACCTTGCTCGAATACACACAAATACACAACATTCCATCTATCTTCCTGGCCATGGACGCTGAAAAGGCCTTTGATAGATTAGACTGGGCTTTTCTGAGACATACACTTGAGAGATTTGGAATGGGAGAAAGTTTCATAAACAAAATATTTACATTATATAATTCACCCACAGCCAAAATCAAACTTAACGATTCCTTATCCAGTAAAGTTGAGATCAATAATGGTACCAGACAGGGCTGCCCCTTATCCCCCATTTTATTTATATTGACAATCGAAATCCTGGCCGCAGCAATTAGACATAACCCTAACATAAAAGGCATCCAGATCCAAGATACTCAATACAAACAGGCATTATATGCCGATGATATTATTCTAACACTTACCAGCCCACGACTATCTTTAGAGACATTAAAAAAGGAAATAGATAAATATAGCACATTTTCAGGATTTAAAATCAATCCCACAAAATCAGAACTGTTGGGGATCTATATACCCGAACAGGAGTTACAGGAAATCGCAAATAAATATCACTATAACATACAAACCTCCTCTATCAAATATCTGGGGATCCAAATAACATATAACCAAGACCTTCTATTTAAATTAAACTATCAGACCCTGATGGATGAGGTGCAACAAGAACTACGAAACTGGGAACACAAAAATTTGTCCTGGATAGGAAGAATGGAAGCATTTAAGATGACCTGCCTTCCAAAAATTTTATATAAACTCCAAACGATCCCTATCCCAGTTCCACCATCATATCTGCCCACCCTCCAAAATATTGTTAATACATATATCTGGCAAAATAAAAGACCACACATAGCAAAAAAAATAATATATAGAAACAGGAAAAATGGAGGTTTAGGAGTCCCTAATTTAGTTTACTACAGGCAAGCAGCCATCCTCAATCGGGTTATAGACTGGTGTAAACATGGGGAATGTAAAGAATGGGTGAGGCTAGAGCAACAAATAGCTAACTGTCCTAATGTGGGTGGAATGTGTTGGTTGGATAGGCTACATAGGAACATGAACAAAACGCTTCCCAGTATCATAAAGGAAACATTTAAAGTATGGGACTACATCTCTAATAAGACCACAGGTGTTTCCTCCAATCCCTCCCCATTAACACCGATCTTACATAACCCAGAGATCCCGATACGACAGCACCCTGCCAACAAAACATGGTCCAATATAAACACTTTAATTCCAGTCCATACACTCATAAGCAATGGAAAACTAAAACCACAAGAGGAAATGGGGGAGATGACTCCACTCTTTATAAATGAATGGTACACACGTCAACAACTACAACATTTTATTACAAGTAACATACAGAAATCCAAACTAATTAGACCCCTCACTCTATTTGAAAATGTATGCTACTCACAAACCCCCACCAAAGGAGGTCTGTCAATGTTATACAAAATGCTGATAGAGCACCACTCCAGATCTCTACCAACTTACTGTAAGATCTGGGAAACCGATCTACAAAAAGAAATCTCTCATAAAGATTGGGAAATAATTTTTAATAATATGGGCAAGGCCTCATCTTCGATGAGTATTACAGAAACTAACCTGAAACTCCTATATAGATGGTACCTCACTCCGCTTAGACTTTCAAAAATCTATACAACCACAAATAGTACATGTTGGAGAGGATGCGGTGAGGAGGGTTCACTAGTCCACATATGGTGGAACTGCCCATACATTAGACAATATTGGATGAAAATTAAGGAAGAAATAGAGAAATGCTTGTCCCACAAGACCCAATTAGATCCCCTAATATTACTCTTCAACTACCCTCCTAAATTAAAATGCAAACTTAGATTAAGGGGCCCATTTATCAAAGGGCTTGCGGACCTGATCCGACACTGCGGATCAGGTCCGCAAGACCTCGCTAAATGCGGAGAGCAATACGCTCTCCACATTTAACATTGCACCAGCAGCTCACAAGAGCTGCTGGTGCAACGCCGCCCCCTGCTGACTCGCGGCCAATCGGCCGCCAGCAGGGAGCTGTCAATCAACCCGATCGAATACGATCGGGTTGATTGACAGCTCCCTGCTGGCGGCGGTTCCTGTCCGCCTGCTCAGAGCAGGCGGACAGGGTTATGAAGCAGCGGTCTTTAGACCGCTGCTTCATAACTTGTGTTTCTGGCGAGTCTGAAGACTCGCCAGAAACACGGCCCTTCAAGCTCCATACGGAGCTTGATAAATGGGCCTGCAGAACTGTTACACATAATGACGAATGGAGCTAAACAACTAATACCACGACTATGGAAAAGTCTGAGAATCCCCACGATTAATGAGTGGCAGAGCCACATTACGCAGATCTTAACCCTGGAAAAATACCATTATACACAAACACAACAATTGGAGTTTTACAATAACTTAAAGTTTATATGGGAAGATTATCTAGCATCAATGTGAGTAACTGATTCACGGTATCACTTGCAGTTTTTCTATCTGTTAAGATCAATGTCATATTCATGTACCCACCATATTGAGATATATTGTGTTCTTAATTGTAATGCTTTGTCACTTTCTGTTATGTACCTATGTTTTATTTACAACAATAAAGGAAATTTAAAAAAAAAAAAAAAAAAAAAAAAAAAAACAATAAATAAATCAGATATATAGAGAAATATCTATTTAAAAAAAAAAGAACGATTTCTTCTTAGTGAAGAACATAGGAATGTGAAGTATATCTAATGCACTTTTAGCTTTAGTGCAGTTGATCTAGAGCAGTGTCTGGTTAGCGAGAGAGCGATAACTAATATTTTTTTTGTTGTAGCGCGCTCCATAGAAGTCTATAAGGGGGGGTGAGTTAGCGCGGTCACGATATACGAAGTCCTACCGTGAGTGAGCCTGAGTCTTTCACCTTTTTACTTTCAACTTGTAATACACACACAATTCCGACTGCACTAATATTTTAACTTAAACGCAGTTAGCGTGCGGGCAGGAACAAATAAGCACAGCACTTGTATTTTTTTTGTACGCTAATGCACTTTAGAGGGGGCTATTTCTTTCTTACAATCAACATAAATAACCTTGTGTAATTTGTGGGTACCAATTAGCAAAATTATTTAGAAAAGAAATAACCAGTCCTGTGTTTTTTTTCTTAATAATCATCACTATGATTTATTTCAAACACTTTTAGTAGTTCAGTAATGTGTACATGCTAATTGTTGTGTCAGTATTTTGTACAATAGGCACTATCAGGGGGGTACATTTACTTTCAGCTAATCCATTATTTCTTGCAGAGTTTCTGTGAATAGAAAAGCATAGTAACCGGAAAGGCTAATAGTAAATCTAACCCACTGTCCTCTTATATTGGTGTAATTTCTTTAAATGGACATTTAGGGGTCAGTTTATCATATGCTGGGCGGACATGATTCACATTGTGAAATGCTTGTGCAATGCCGCTCCCTGCACGTTTGCGGGCAATTGTCCGCTAGCTGGGGGTGTCAATCATCCAGATTGTATCGGATCGGGATGATTGCAGTTGTGGCAGACAAGTTAAGGGGCACTGGTTTTGCGACCGCTGCTTCTTAACTTATATTTTCCTGAAAACTACAAGCGTAGAAAGCAGCATCCGCTGCTTGTTAAATCTACCCCTAAATAAATACTGGACAGAATGACGTATTCTAAGCAAAGATGAGAATATTATGCATATGTATTTTTTAATGTTTTATATTAGTTGTTTAAATATTGCAAATATACCGTAGCTAAATTTCTTTTCTGTCTGAAAATTAGCAGTGCGCATTGTGCTGCCCAACTGCTCTGCACAAGGGAAAAAGATAAGGGAACTGTGGGGAAAGACCTCTTGTCAGCCAGGCTGTTTATAGAAGCAGTGCTGTCTGAGACTACTGAAGATTCAGCACCACCGTTCTGTAGTAGTTCCACTCCTGGGCTGGCCCCTGGCAGCTGCCAGGTTCACCTAAAAACCACCCTGAGGATTGGTGGAGGGAAGAAGACAGCTCAGCACACTGTCAAAAGACAAGAGCAGAAGTAACACTAACAGCGCATACAACTGCGCGGCTCCTTCTCACTCTCCACAGAAGCCTGTGCATTTTACAGATTAATAATGCGCACAGGTACAATGAAAGTTCATTTAAAATTAAATCAAACTAATCTTAAAAAAGTATAAAATATTATATGTATTGCCACTATTTGCAACATCCGCCTCAGGATGCACTAAAACTTTAGCTGAGCAATCCATAAAAAGTTGCTGTGGTTGCACACAAGAGCACAGTTTAGATGGAACAGTGGTTGTACTACTGCACTAATAAATCAACTTTATAGAAAATGTATTTTAATTTCCAGTGTTATGTGTTATGTAGTGCACCACCAGTTTATTTCTGAAGACTGTGTACAAAGCTACTCAAATAAGCACAACAGGGGGGGCGTGTCCGGGCTTAGGCTGAAGATGGCCGCAAAACTGAGAGCTCTGGTAAACTGAACTACATTCCGCCATGTAATTACAATATTTTGAAGCCATCCAACATAGGAAAGAGCATCATTTGAAAGAAAAGAGTGTGCTGGCTAAAGTAATACCTATATTGTGTAACTTCAGAGACTCTCAGACCGGATCGCTGTGGTTGATTCTTGGCGGCCTTCACAGAGGGAATCTTACAGCACCCCCCCCGGGGAACCGGGTACGTGGAAATACTTTCCAAATCTCCTTATGCATCGCATATAAATTTGACACTTGTCAACCTGTCAACAGCAGTTAAATAAACACCCACCTTCAATAAATTATCATGGAGGAACTCTACTCTTTTATTAAAGGCCTGATGGAGAGGCGGGAGGAGCTGATCTGCCAAAGAATTGACAATCTAGCTGCGCAACAGTCCGCACTTTCCCTAGCAATTAATTCAACAGAGCGTAGTGTAGCGCTGCAAAGTAAACCGCAGAATACCCCAACGCATAGTCTGAGGTTTGAGGAGACTAGAAGGCGAACACAACATATACCTGAAGGTCCTTTTCCTTCCTGGGCATCAGAGAAGTGTGAACTAGGGATACCTAGGGGTATCGGGACAGACTGTGGCCTTATGGAATCACCTCGGCGCCTTACAGTTGGGTGCGGTCAGCGGAGCTACTTACCTGTCCCTGTGGAGGGAGTCGCTCTGGCTGTCTCACTGGAAGATGAAGCTCCTATTGTTTCCGTGACAGGGCTGCGGATGATGTCCTCCCTCTTGCAGCCTTTGGAGGGCATGACGGCTTGGAGAGGAGGGACCGAATCTTCAGTGCCTAGACCGCTCACGGTAGAATTCCTACAAGCCTTGCTGGGACGTGGTCTGCAGCAGCCGCTGCAGGTTTACAGAGTTGGAGTTGGCTAAAGCTCAGGACTGACATTGGTGGAGTTTGAAGCTCTACAATAGTGACAGTTTGGGATTCCCTTATGTCGCTATACATAGTAACGGGTAACTTTTGTGCGGACTAAAGGGACAAATAAAAAATGAATATGTGCCTTATTTTTAACAAACTCTAGAGGCCCTCCTATGTATAACCCATGTGTGGGATGAGTTAAGGGGTTAATGTTGGCAACAATAGATTATTATAGTATGCATGATTTCCCTAGTTTATAAATGTATCATCCTATATCGGCGACATGTGTGAGGATCCCTGTGGTTGTACATGGGATTGTATTGTTGTATTCCACACGAGAATCTCAGTACTGTTACCTAAGTATTTTCCTTTATAGGCCTTTAACTAAACTATAATTGTGGCCGTACCACAAAGGGTTTTATGTTGCTTTCTTCTCAGTTGATGTATGTTTATGCACTAGTCCACATTTGGTTGGGTGAATCGTTAGCCCACAATATAGCCACTGATAACAAGTTGTGAGTATATTTCACTATAAGCTCTCTGGGGTGCTGTACAGATCATATGTTAATATTCTCCCATTTTCTATACAATTGATTTGAGGGGTGTTTTTTATTTTTTTATTTTTACTACTGTTCCTTGATAGATTAGCATGTTTTCTGACACCAATGGTGTCTATGTATATTGATGTGCCATTGTTTCTGCATATATGTATAGGGTTGTTCCCCAAATAATCCAGCTGCGCAGTTTATTGCTGTACTGTGACAGATGTATTAGCTTGCTGAGACCAATGATGCTATATTTTTTGTATAACTGCCGGAATATGTTTGCTGAAACCAGTGATGTTATATTTCTTTGCACTTGCTAGTAGGTTTTAGTAATTTACTTAACTATTTTTTTTTTTTTCTCTCTCGCAATTTGAGGCTTTACACAAGCCTATAGTAACTTTAGTCAAAATTGTGGACTCTCAAGGACCTACATGCTCTGGTTCAACACCTTTTTACAAAAACCAGGTCTCAGAATCCATATTTATTAAGTTATTTTTGACTGGTCCAAGCTAACTTGTCTATACTTAAAAAGAGGTATCATACATGGCCTTATGCATATTCTCCTGAAGAGAATCTACTGTTGTTCAAGGTTCCTAAGACATGCCTATGTATTATATGTATGAGTCTGGTTGTATTCCTATAGGTGTGTTGCCATGATTACTGTCCAATTTTGTTTTTGTATGTTCTGAATACCTCAATAAAAATTATTTAAAAAAATAAAATAAGCACAACAGCTCTTGCTGTGTTTCCTGCTACTACATGATGGCCTCCATTACATATGCCGCGTCGCCCGCAAAATCCCCCGCCGCCAGATTTTACGCAATTTTGGTATTACATATACGTCATAGCATATAAGTTACCCGCATATATTTCACCCGTCGCCCGCAATTATTACTGCCATAGGTTAACATAGAACCGCGTCGCAAATCGGTATCCACTATCCAGCGCAAGGACTTCCATGGCAAAAATGGAGAAATCTTACTCCATTTTTACCTAGCCATAAAAGGCAGCCGTAGCAAGCCTTGCGCTGAGTAAGGAAGTACTGTAACTCCCTAAAATGCCTGCAAAAATCAACTAACACCTAACGCATGCGCAATGTCTATCTACCTGTCAACCGCAATCCCCCACTGCAATAACTAATAAAGTGTATTAACCCCTATATCCGCCATCAAACCCACACCGCAAGTAATAACTAAATTATTAACCCCTTAATCCGCCAAAACCAACATCGCAAACTACCTCTTAAAACTATTAACCCTTAATCCGCCATAGCCCACAACGCAAAAAACCTATTCAAGTATTAACCCCTAAACCTCCATAGCCCACATAGCCTATTAAATGTATTAACCCCTAATCTGCCGCCGCCAACGTCGCCGCCACTATAATAAAGTTATTAACCCCTAAACCTAAGTCTAACCCTAACCCCCCTAACTTAAATATTATTTAAATAAATATAAATAAATTTACTATTATTAACTCAATTATTCCTATTTAAAACTAAATACTTACCTATAAAATAAACCCTAAGATAGCTACAATATAATTAATAATTACATTGTAGCTATTTTAGGATTTATTTTTATTTTACAGGCAACTTTGTATTTATTTTAACTAGGTAGAATAGTTATTAAATAGTTATTAACTATTTAATAGCTACCTTTTTAAAATTTACCTGTAAAATAAATCCTAACCTAAGTTATAATTACACCTAACACTACACTATCATTAAATAAATTAAATTAATTAACTACAATTAGCTAAAATTAAATACAATTAAATAAAATAAAGTACAAAAAAACCCCACTAAATTACAGAAAATAAAAAAAATTACAAGAAGTTTAAACTAATGACACCTAATCTAAGCCCCCTAATAAAATAAAAAAGCCCCCCAAAATAATAAAATTCCCTACCCTATACTAAATTACAAATAGCCCTTAAAAGGGCTTTTTGCGGGGCATTGCCCCAAAGTAATCAGCTCTTTTACCTGTAAAAAAAGAAATACAACCCCCCCAACATTAAAACCCACCACCCACACACCCAACCCTACTCTAAAACCCACCCAATCCCCCCTTAATAAAACCTAACACTAACCCCTTGAAGAGAACCCTACCTTGAGCCATGTTCACCCAGCCGGGCAGAAGTCTTCATCCGATCCGGGCAGAGGTCTTCATCGAATCCGGGCAGAAGAGGTCCTCCAGCCGGGCAGAAGTCTTCATCCAAGCGGCACCTTCAATCTTCTTCAATCCGACGAGGAGCGGCTCCATCTTGAAGACATCTGACGCGGGGCATCCTCTTCGTTCGACGTCCAACTGAAGAATGAAGGTTCCTTTAAATGACGTCATCCAAGATGGCGTCCCTTCAATTCCGATTGGCTGATAGAATTCTATCAGCCAATCGGAATTAAGGTAGGAAAAATCCTATTGGCTGATGCAATCAGCCAATCGGATTGAAGTTCAATCCGATTGGCTGATCCAATCAGCCAATAGGATTGACCTCGCATTCTATTGGCTGTTCCAATCAGCCAATAGAATGCGAGCTCAATCCGATTGGCTGATTGCATCAGTCAATAGGATTTTTCCTGCCTTAATTCCGATTGGCTAATAGAATTCTATCAGCCAATCGGAATTGAAGGGATGCCATCTTGGATGATGTCATTTAAAGGAACCTTCATTCTTCAGTTGGACGTCGAACGAAGAGGATGCTCCGCGTCGGATGTCTTCAAGATGGAGCCGCTCCTCGTCGGATGGAAGAAGATAGAAGATGCCGCTTGGATGAAGACTTCTGTCCGGTTGGAGGACCTCTTCTGCCCAGATTCGATGAAGACTTCTGCCCGGATCAGATGAAGACTTCTGCCTGGCTGGGTGAAGACAGCTCAAGGTAGGGTGATCTTCAAGGGGTTAGTGTTAGGTTTTATTAAGGGGGATTGAGTGGGTTTTAGAGTAGGTTTGGGTGTGTTGGTGGTGGGTTTTAATGTTGGGGGGTTATATTTCTTTTTTTACAGGTAAAAGAGCAGATTACTTTGGGGCAATGCCCCGCAAAAAGCCCTTTTAAGGGCTATTTGTAATTTTGTATAGGGTAGGGAATTTTATTATTTTGGGGGCCTTTTTTATTTTATTAGGGGGCTTAGATTAGGTGTAATTAGTTTAAACTTCTTGTAATTTTTTTATTTTCTGTTTTTAGTGGGGGGGTTTACTTTAGTTTATTTTATTTAATCGTATTTAATTTTAGCTAATTGTAGTTAATTAATTTAATTTATTTAATGATAGTGTAGTGTTAGGTGTAATTGTAACTTAGGTTAGGATTTATTTTACAGGTAAATTTGTCTTTATTTTAACTAGGTAGCTATTAAATAGTTAATAACTATTTAATAACTATTCTACCTAGTTAAAATAAATACAAAGTTGTCTGTAAAATAAAAATAAATCCTAAAATAGCTACAATGTAATTATTAATTATATTGTAGCTATCTTAGGCTTTATTTTATAGGTAAGTATTTAGTTTTAAATAGGAATAATTGAGTTAATAATAGTAAATTTATTTAGATTTCTTTAAATAATATTTAAGTTAGGGGGGTGTTAGGGTTAGACTTAGGTTTAGGGGTTAATAACTTTATTATAGTGGTGGCGACGTTGGCGGCGGCAGATTAGGGGTTAATACATTTAATAGGCTATGTGGGCTATGGCGGTTTAGGGGTTAATACTTGAATAGGTTAATTGCATTGTGGGCAATGGCGGTTTAGGGGTTAATAATTGAGTTATTACTTGCGGTGTGGGTTTGATGGTGGATATAGGGGTTAATAGTTTAAATAGGCATATTACGTTGTGGGGGGTTGTTGGTCCAGGGGTTAATACATTTAATATTAGTAATGAGAGGGGGGAATTAGAGGGGGGATTGCGGATATAGGGGTTTTATGTGTCGGGCTTATTTTTGGGAGGTGTGTTAGACTTTTACGGGAGATTTGTTATTTTCTTTACTTTTCTTAGGCGCCGGCAGTTTCTAAAGTGCCGTAAGTCACTGGCGATTCCAGAAATTTGTATTTACGCTCATTTCTGGACATCGCTAGTTTATCCGACTTACGGCACTTTATGAACTGCCGGCGGGGTTTATGTAATACCCCGATGTGCAAGGTCAAATTACGGGCAGCGCAGGTTCCCACGCTTGCGCCGAAACCTGTGCCGTATATATTTGATCGCGCCCAATGATTCTAAACTGTGCATTTAATGTTAGTAATCCTTGCTAATTACAATAGTTATACTTGGAGGGGCCCACTAGCTTCCTCTTCCACTCCTTTCCTACTAGCGCCCTATTGTAATCCCAGTACCCCCCTTCCACCTCTAATGCCTATTAGTGCCCCCCTCAGTAATCACACCTCTCCCCTAGAAGGCAGTACCGCCCTCTTTGGGAACCACTGTAGAATGACATACCACTATGATACCAGCCAAGTCTTAACATTTAAAAACAAATTAACATCCTTTTTACTGCAATTGTTATTTCAATAGCCAACCAAACCCACCATTTGCCTTATTTGGAGTAGTCAATCTGGGCTTTAGTCTGCAGACCACAAGGCTAACCACAATCATAATGTTAGTATAAAGTACATTGTTTTGCAGTTGTTATCAGTTAAACACAATAAGGAAACAATATGTAGCACAGTTAACCCTAATAAGTCAGCAAGTTGCATTTTCAATTCGGAGGATTAGAAAATTCAACATTTTCCACAGTTAAATTACATGAAAAGGGATCAAAATAAACGATTAAAGTATTTTGCCAAGGTCTTTCAGTACACATAATTATATATTTTATATAAAAATATCAGTGCCTAACCACTGATATATACTTTGCATATATGGATTGACTTTAATGTCGCTTTAAGTAATGGTTTGCCTTTTTTCCTGATTAGATATGATGCAGAGAAACCTTACGTTTGGGACACAGAGGGAGGTTCGCAGAAGACCACGATATCTTGCTCCAGACAATGTGAGCAAACTCAGAGGAAGGTAATCACTATCTGCTGTTTGTACATTGAAGAAAGGCTGTTTTTCCTAAGATATGGTGAGTCCACGGCGTCCTCAATTACTGTTGGGAATATCACTCCCGGCCAGCAGCAGGGGGCAAAGAGCACCAAAGTCAAAGTATCACTCTCCTTCCCACAAACCCCAGTCATTCTCTTTGCCTCTGTCAATAGAGGAGGTGAAGTTTTTGGTGTCTGAAGAAAATTGGATTTCTTCACTACAAGCAAGATTTTATTATTTTGAAAGCCCGAGTAGGTTTGCTCTGATCTTTCCGGTGTTCTGGGTATATTCAGTAGAGTAGTGGTGGCTTTAAAGCAGATAGGAACTTGTGAGGTTGGCCTTGCTGTGTTTTCCTAACATTGTTGCTGCCCTTAAATAGAAAGTCAGAGTAGGTTTACTTTGTTCTTTCTTTTTTCTACAGGTCTCTGTGAGGAGTGGCTTCCTCTCATACTAGGTAGGCTAAAATTATAAAACGGTAATCTGGACCCTTATCTTATCCTCTAAGCCAACTCAAAAGAAATATATTGTGATCTCTCTGGCACGGTTAGGGGAATAGGTTATGTGAAAAAAGATATTGAGTGGCGCTCTGTGAGGAGCTTCAGGGGATAGTAGTGTGCATCAAAATAGGAATCTATTATATCTAAAATCAAATAAAATACCCAGATAAATTGTTTGGGAGGTAGAAATAAGTATAACATATTTAATCAATGTATTTATAACACATATAGTGCATTTTGGAAAACATGTAAAAAACAATATAATAATAGATCAGGGTGTGGCCACACCTATGCAGTACTTGATAAAGGCAGACCTTTGCCGAAACACGTTGAAGTGACTTGCTACCTAAAGGAACAAGAGATTTCAGAGATATATGGAACTTCATTATTTGTAATTGAAGATATCTCTCCATGTTTAAATTTGGAACCACTACGACCTCCTGACTTTCTGATTGGTTGATGCAGTCAGATGACCCCAATACGTCAGCACAGATAGTGAAGACGCCGAATACCCACTACAGAGAATCAAGCATGGTGGACGCTAACGGCTGCCTAGTCTGTCAGGTAATGCAACTGAACAAGAAAAGACTGACCACATCAGAAGTCTGGTAAGAAACAATTACCCACACAGAGACTATGCCACATTGACCGGTCAATAATCCAACTTGCTACACTTTGCCTTTTTCGAGTGGCATATTAGCGATACTTTGCCTTCTCATAAGTACATTTAATTACAAGCTACAAACAAGGACATTTAACTAAGGGTATTTAACTCCCATTATACCACTACAGTTCCAGCAAAGAGCAAAATTTAAATCCTAAACACTTACAATACTGATAACCATCTACTTATCCTTAATATAACAAACCTGTAACATAGGAGACTTTGCCTTTCCGACAGTGGATAATAAATACAAAAGACGAGTGTTTTTATACAGATACCTGCTTTTCTACAATCGACAATTGTGAAATATTATAATACAATACCACTTTTTTTCACATATTGAATTTAATTTTTTATAAGCCTTTGCAAATCTGTTTATGCTCTTTTTAAGACTAGTATAGTTATTTATATAGATAACTGAGTGATCTTTTCTTTTGTTTTCTTATGATCATACCGGGTAGGCTATCCTCCTGCTGGACAGCTAGATACAGGTAAGTGCCTTTTTTTGTCTTTTGGGAGGAGACTGGAACTGAGGGGGTTAACCTTAAGTCTGCAAGAATTGTGGGGCTAGAACCCTGTGGAAAGGTTTCATTTTGGCAGTAGTAGGCACTTTAACATGTGTGAGAGACAAGGAGTTACACTCTTTGATTAAGGGTTAACTTTATTTTAGCTGATATCAGACACATTAATTCCTTTGTTCCGGTCTTAGGAACTTGGCTCTTTAATGAGGGGTTAATTGTGCTACAGGAAATGGTTTCATTTTGGAAGCGCACCTTTACACTAGTGGCGCAACTTCTCAGAAGCCGGCACATGATCCCTGGCTGTTCCGGGTTAGTTTGTGCAGACGCAAGAGAAAAAGCAGTCGCACTCTAAGTCGAAGGGGCCAATTTATCAAGCTCCGTATGGAGGCTCACCGGAAACAGAAGTTATGAAGCAGTGGTCTAAAGATCGCTGCTCCATAACTTGTCCGCCTGCTCTGAGGCAGCAGACAGAAATCAACCTGATCTAAAAAAAATTATTTTTGACTAAAGTTAGTGTCATACAAATTTAATATCATTGAGTACTTAGCTGTTTGTGTGTGCAAGCACATCGTTTTCTGAATAAAACATTTTTATTTATTTTTTTGGATTTATAAGTTTTTCCTAAATAATGGATAAGGATCCTACTACTATGGACAGATGTATCCTTTGCTTGGATAGTCAAGTGTTGCCACCAATGCAATTGTGTTCCTTTAGCATAGAGAGAACTTAAAAAAATAAAGATAAACTTTTTGTGTCTGAGCCAAATGTCTCTCAGGATGATGCTGTTCAGGCTTTGTCACAGCTTTCTCCTCAACCGCCCCAAGCAAGCCTTAATGGTGTCACATGCAGTGCCCTGCGGTTCCTCTCAATCTCCTGGAGTTTATTTGCAAGCAGAAATTGTCGCCAAGGTATCTTCATCTGATGCTGAAGTTGTATCCTTAAGATTTAAGCTTGAAAACCTCTGTGTCTTGTTAAAGGAGGTTTTGGCTACCCTGGACGACTCTGATACCTCTGTCGTTGTCAACCCTAGGAAATCTAGCAAACTTAATAAATACTTTGATGTTCCTTACTCAGTGGCAGGGGCGTATTAACACATAGGCCAACAAGGCCTGTGCCTAGAGCGGCAGATCTTGGGGGGCGGCACTTGGCCGCTGCAGCTGCACTAAATGTGGTCAGCAGGTTTTTAAAACATTTTTTTTTTAATTTTGACAGGCGTATTATTTTTTATTTTACATTAAAAAAGGTGTTTTTTTTAGCCGGGATCTGGAACTTTATTGGGGGGCGGGGCAGGTGCGCGCTGAAATATGCACTGTTTGTGCAGTACTGTAGAGGGCTGGGGATATGAGCGGCGGCCGGCGAGTGCTCCTTCCGTGGATACAGAGAGTCAGTCATGAAGTGGAAGAGCTTGTCTGACAGTCTGACTTGAAGCAGGTAAGAAGCTTATAACGTGGCCGTGCAGCTCTGCATTACACTCCAGTAATCAGCACACACTGCACTCAGTGAAGGAGCCACCCGCAATCACTCACCAACTAAAGCAGTCAGTTTAAATGCCAGGACAGACAGACCTACTATTTACACTGGGAGCCAGTCCCAGCAATACCCTCAGTAGCACAGAAGGAGGCTTTTAAATTGCTGCTGTTTTCTGAGAAGTGACACACTCCTTTTAATTACTTCCTTGCTACAGCCCAATAGGGCATAACTTGCATCACTCCTGTCCTGCTACTCCCTCTCAACCCGCTTAGATCAGCTGTAACCCAACTGCCTCCAATTTTGCTAAAACTAATTCTGTCCTTAAGGACTTGCTTCACACCAGCTCCCTGCTAGGGTCAACTAATTCCCAACTGTCTCCTGCCTGTAGAACATTACACCATCCACCGTCATTTAACTGCTGTGCAGTTGTTGTTTTTTTTAAATTCCCCTCCCCGTGTGCCTGTTCTTATCCAGCCTGCCTGCTTCTAATAAATCAAGTGCTGCAGAGACACTGGCAGCTGCAATTTACATTCTCCCTGCTACGGTAACTTAATCCTACAAGCTCTGCACATAAAACAACGTGCAGAGCTTTTAGGGTTAAGTTCACTGAGCAGAGCCAGAGAGTGTAAATTGCAGCTGCCAGTGATTTATTACTAGTTAATAGCCGAGGGGAACCTAATCTGACTGCTATTGTACAAAGCATTTTGTGGTAAAATTCAAACTGTAAAATTAAAGTTCTTTTTCTGTCATTTTAACTTTTAATTTCCTTTGAAACTTTTTATTTTGAATTTGATTCCTTTACTCTCCTCCCCTTATTTTCTTCAAAACAATGTGTCAGCCCTACTGTGCAGATCAGTTGGTATAAAGTATTTATTTTTGCTAGAAACTATATATATATATATATATATATATATATATATATATATATATATATATATATATATATATATATATATATATATATATATATAGACACACACAAAAGTCCTGGTAAAAATTTCCCAAAAAAAGTCACAATACCCTGACCAAAAAATATTGTGGCAGAAACATTGCCTAAAACCTAGGGGGGAGGGGGTGGGGGGGCAGCAGAATTTTGAGTGCCTAGGGTAGCACAAAACCTAAATACGCCTCTGCTCAGTGGAGGTGTTTCTCGTGTCGGACCAGAAACGGAAATTATTGCACATGAATGGCTAAGAGAACTGGAGGCTTATTTGAAAAAGATGTATGTTTCTCCTGTTAAGTGTAGTCAGTCCACGGGTCATCCATTACTTATGGGATTATGTCTCCTCCCTAACAGGAAGTGCAAGAGGATCACCCAAGCAGAGCTGCTATATAGCTCCTCCCCTCTACGTCATACCCAGTCATTCTCTTGCACCTAACTAATAGATAGGACGTGTGAGAGGACTGTGGTTGTTATACTTAGTTTTTATTTCTTCAATCAAAAGTTTGTTATTTTAAACAGCACCGGAGTGTGTTGTTTTTTCTCAGGCAGTATTAAAAGAAGAATCTACCTGAGTTTGTATATGATCTTAGCGGTCGTAACTAAGATCCACTTGCTGTTTCTCGGCCATTCTGAGGAGTGAGGTACTTCAGAACAGGGGACAGCGGGCAGGGTTCACCTGCAAGGAGGTATGTTGCAGTATATTATTTTCTAAGGAATGGAATTGACTGAGAAAATACTGCTGATACCAATGTAATGTAAGTACAGCCTTAAATGCAGTAATAGCGACTGGTATCAGGCTGATATGTATGTATGTTTACACTGAGGTATTTCTAGGGAATGGAACTTCACTAAGAAAATACTGTATACATCTAACTTATATTTAAGCCTCTACTGCAGTGAAAGCGACTAGCAGCAGGCTTTTTAATAACATTTCTTAATTTTACATTTAAAACGTTTACTGGCATGTTAATCGTTTTTCTCTGAGGTACTTGGTGATAAAACTTTATGGCCATTATTTTTCCACTTGGCTGTCGTTTATTTTTGAATAAAATCAGTTTACTGAGCTTCCCCACTGTTGTATTATGAGTGGGAGGGGCCTATTTTGGCGCTTTATTGCGCAGTAAAAATTCAGTCATAGTCTTCCTATTTCCTCCTCCACGATCCAGGACGTCTCTACAGAGCCCAGGGGTCTCCAAAACTTGTTTTGAGGGAGGTAATCACTCACAGCAGACCTGTGAGATTGTGCTTTGACTGTGATAATAACGTTTATTTTAAATTGTTATCCGTTTTTGGGTTACTAAGGGGTTAATCATCCATTTGATGGTGGGTGCAATCCTTTGCTAATTTTATGCATTTACTGTGAAAATTTGGTTGCTATAACTAATTGCTTCATTGTTATTTCAACTGTGACAATTTTCTGTGTGCTTCTTAAAGGCACAGTATCGTTTTTTATATTGCTTGTAAACTTATTTGAAAAGTATTTTTCCAAGCTTGCTAGTCTAATTGCTAGTTTGTTTAAACATGTCTGACACAGGGGATTCTCTTTGTGCAATATGTTTAAAGGCCAATGTGGAGCCCAATAGAAATTTGTGTACTAATTGCATTGATGCTACTTTGAATAAAAGCCAATCTGTACATGTAAAGAAAATTTCACCAGACAACGAGGGGGAAGTTATGCCGACTAACTCTCCTCACGTGTCAGTACCTGCGTCTCCCGCTCAGGAGGTGCATGATATTGTGGCGCGAAGTACATCAGGGCGGCCCTTACAAATCACTTTGCAAGACATGGCTAATGTTATGACTGAAGTATTATCTAAATTGCCAGAACTTAGGGGTAAACGCGACCACTCTGGGGTGAGAATAGAGTACGCTGATAATATTAGAGCCATGTCTGATACTGCGTCACAATTGGCAGAACATGAAGACGGAGAGCTTCATTCTGTGGGTGACGGATCTGATCCAAATAAACTGGACTCAGACATTTCAAATTTTAAGTTTAAGCTTGAGAACCTCCGTGTATTACTAGGGGAGGTATTAGCGGCTCTGAATGATTGTAACACGGTTGCAATTCCAGAGAAATTATGTAGGCTGGATAGATACTATGCGGTACCGGTGTGTACTGACGTTTTTCCTATACCTAAGAGGCTTACAGAGATTATTACCAAGGAGTGGGATAGGCCCGGGGTGCCCTTTTCCCCCCCTCCTATATTTAGAAAAATGTTTCCAATAGACGCCACCACACGGGACTTATGGCAGACGGTCCCTAAGGTGGAGGGAGCAGTTTCTACTCTGGCTAAGCGCACCACTATCCCGGTGGAGGATAGCTGTGCTTTTTCAGATCCAATGGATAAAAAGTTAGAGGGTTACCTTAAGAAAATGTTTACTCAACAAGGTTTTATATTACAACCCCTTGCATGCATTGCGCCTGTCACGGCTGCGGCGGCATTCTGGTTTGAGTCTCTGGAAGAGACCATTAGCTCAGTTCTATTGGATGAAATTATAGACAAGCTTAGAGTCCTTAAGCTAGCTAATTCATTTATTTCTGATGCCGTAGTACACTTAACTAAGCTTACGGCTAAGAACTCCGGATTCGCCATTCAAGCGCGCAGAGCGCTGTGGCTTAAATCCTGGTCAGCCGATGTGACTTCTAAATCTAAATTGCTTAACATACCTTTCAAAGGGCAAACATTATTCGGGCCCGGTTTGAAAGAGATTATCGCTGACATTACTGGAGGTAAGGGCCATGCCCTGCCTCAAGACAGAGCCAGACCAAGGGCTAAACAGTCTAATTTTCATGCCTTTCGTAACTTCAAGGCAGGAGCAGCATCAACTTCCTCCGCTCCAAAACAGGAAGGAACTGTTGCTCGGTACAGACAGGGCTGGAAACCTAACCAGTCCTGGAACAAGGGCAAGCAGGCCAGAAAGCCTGCTGCCGCCCCTAAGACAGCATGAAGTGAGGGCCCCCGATCCGCAAACGGATCTAGTGGGGGGCAGACTTTCTCTCTTCGCCCAGGCTTGGGCAAGAGATGTCCAGGATCCCTGGGCGTTAGAGATCATATCTCAGAGATATCTTCTGGACTTCAAAGCTTCTCCTCCAAAAGGGAGATTTAATCTTTCAAGGTTGTCAGCAAACCAGATAAAGAAAGAAGCGTTTCTACGCTGTGTACAAGACCTTTTAATAATGGGAGTGATCCATCCGGTCCCACGGTCGGAACAAGGACAAGGGTTTTACTCAAATCTGTTTGTGGTTCCCAAAAAAGAGGGAACCTTCAGACCAATCTTGGATTTAAAGATACTAAACAAATTCCTAAGAGTTCCATCGTTCAAAATGGAAACTATTCGGACAATCTTACCTATGATCCAAAAGGGTCAGTACATGACCACAGTGGATTTAAAAGATGCCTACCTTCACATACCGATTCACAAATATCATTATCGGTACCTAAGGTTTGCCTTCCTAAACAGGCATTACCAGTTTGTAGCTCTTCCCTTCGGGTTAGCTACAGCTCCAAGAATCTTTACAAAGGTTCTGGGCTCTCTTCTGGCGGTACTAAGACCGCAAGGAATATCGGTAGCTCTGTACCTAGACGACATTCTGATACAAGCGTCAAGTTTCCAAACTGCCAAGTCTCATACAGAGTTAGTTCTGGCATTTCTAAGGTCGCATGGGTGGAAGGTGAACGTAGAAAAGAGTTCTCTATTGCCACTCACAAGAGTTCCCTTCTTGGGGACTCTTATAGATTCTGTAGAAATGAAAATTTACCTGACAGAGACCAGGTCAACGAAACTTCAAAACGCTTGCCGTGTCCTTCATTCCATTCAACGCCCGTCAGTGGCTCAATGCATGGAGGTAATCGGCTTAATGGTAGCGGCAATGGACATAGTTCCTTTTGCACGCCTGCATCTCAGACCACTGCAATTATGCATGCTAGGTCAGTGGAATGGGGATTACTCAGATTTGTCCCCTATGCTGAATCTGGATCAAGAGACCAGAGATTCTCTTCTATGGTGGCTTTCTCGGCCACATCTGTCCATGGGGATGCCCTTCAACAGGCCAAATTGGACGATAGTAACAACAGACGCCAGCCAGGGATCATGGACTCAGGAGGAGAAACTCCTTCCAATAAACATTCTGGAATTAAGAGCGGTTTTCAATGATCTTCTGGCTTGGCCTCAGTTAGCAACTCTGAGGTTCATCAGGTTCCAGTCGGACAACATCACGACTGTGGCTTACATCAACCATCAGGGAGGGACAAGGAGTTCCCTAGCGATGATGGAAGTCTCATAGATAATTCGCTGGGCAGAGTCTCACTCTTGCCATCTATCAGCGATCCTCATCCCAGGAGTGGAGAACTGGGAGGCGGATTTCCTAAGTCGCCAGACTTTTCATCCGGGGGAGTGGGAACTTCATCCGGAGGTATTTGCCCAACTGCTTCGGCGTTGGGGCAAACCAGATCTGGATCTCATGGCGTCTCGCCAGAACGCCAAACTTCCTTGGTACGGATCCAGGTCCAGGGACCCGGGAGCGGTGCTTATAGATGCTCTGACAGCACCTTGGGTCTTCAACATGGCTTATGTGTTTCCACCCTTCCCGATGCTTCCTCGATTGATTGCCAGAATCAAACAGGAGAGAGCATCGGTGATTCTAATAGCACCTGCGTGGCCACGCAGGACCTGGTATGCAGATCTAGTGGACATGTCGTCCTGTCCACCATGGTCTCTGCCTCTGAGACAGGACCTTCTGATTCAGGGGCCTTTCAAACATCCAAATCTAGTTTCTCTGAGACTGACTGCATGGAGATTGAATGCTTGATTCTATCTAAGCGTGGATTCTCTGAGTCAGTGATTGATACCTTAATACAGGCTAGGAAACCTGTTACCAGGAAAATTTACCATAAAATATGGCGTAAATACTTGCATTGGTGCGAATCCAAGAGTTACTCATGGAGTAAGGTTAGGATTCCTAGGATATTGTCTTTTCTACAAGAAGGTTTAGAAAAGGGTTTATCTGCTAGTTCTTTAAAGGGACAGATCTCAGCTCTGTCCATCCTTTTACACAAACGTCTGTCAGAAGTTCCAGACGTTCAGGTTTTTTGTCAGGCTTTGGCCAGGATTAAGCCTGTGTTTAAAGCTGTTGCTCCGCCGTGGAGCTTAAATTTAGTTCTTAACGTTTTA
Organism: Bombina bombina; assembly: GCF_027579735.1. Classification (NCBI taxonomy): domain Eukaryota; kingdom Metazoa; phylum Chordata; class Amphibia; order Anura; family Bombinatoridae; genus Bombina; species Bombina bombina. The sequence goes on along the minus strand of NC_069504.1, from coordinate 1,064,005,354 downwards.
CAGGGTGTTCCGTTTGAACCCCTTCATTCCATTGATATCAAGCTGTTATCTTGGAAAGTTCTGTTTTTGATGGCTATTTCCTCGGCTCGAAGAGTCTCTGAGTTATCGGCCTTACATTGTGATTCTCCTTACCTGATTTTTCTTTCAGACAAGGTAGTTCTGCGTACTAAACCTGGGTTCTTACCTAAGGTAGTCACTAACAGGAATATCAATCAAGAGATTGTTGTTCCATCATTGTGCCCTAACCCTTCTTCAAAGAAGGAACGACTTCTGCACAATCTGGACGTCGTCCGTGCTCTGAAATTTTATTTGCAGGCAACTAAAGATTTTCGCCAAACTTCTTCCCTGTTTGTCGTTTATTCTGGACAGAGGAGAGGTCACAAAGCTTCGGCTACCTCTCTCTCTTTTTGGCTTCGTAGCATAATACGATTAGCCTATGAGACTGCTGGACAGCAGCCTCCTGAAAGGATTACAGCTCATTCTACTAGAGCTGTGGCTTCCACCTGGGCCTTTAAAAATGAGGCCTCTGTTGAACAGATTTGCAAGGCTGCAACTTGGTCTTCACTTCACACCTTTTCGAAATTTTACAAATTTGACACTTTTGCTTCTTCGGAGGCTGTTTTTGGGAGAAAGGTTCTTCAGGCAGTGGTTCCTTCCGTGTAAAGAGCCTGCCTGTCCCTCCCGTCATCCGTGTACTTTTAGCTTTGGTATTGGTATCCCATAAGTAATGGATGACCCGTGGACTGACTACACTTAACAGGAGAAAACATAATTTATGCTTACCTGATAAATTCCTTTCTCCTGTAGTGTAGTCAGTCCACGGCCCGCCCTGTTTTTATGGCAGGTCTAAATTTTAAATTATACTCCAGTCACCACTGCACCCTATAGTTTCTCCTTTCTCGTTTGGTTTTCGGTCGAATGACTGGGTATGACGTAGAGGGGAGGAGCTATATAGCAGCTCTGCTTGGGTGATCCTCTTGCACTTCCTGTTAGGGAGGAGACATAATCCCATAAGTAATGGATGACCCGTGGACTGACTACACTACAGGAGAAAGGAATTTATCAGGTAAGCATAAATTATGTTTCCTCAGGATCTCCAATGGCAACCTGCAGTGTGTATTGCCACTGTGACAAGTGCTGCAGCCTATTGGTTCAATGCATTGTCCGAATCTCTTCAGGTAGAGACTCCCTTAAGAGGAGATCCAAGACAGAATTAAGGCTCTTAAGTTAGCTAATTCCTTTATTATGGATACTTCATTGCAGGTTATTAAGTTGGGAGCCAAGATATCTGGTTTCTTGGTACTAGTGCGTAGAGCCTTGTGGCTGAAGTCTTTGTCAGCGGATGTTTCATCTAAGTCCAAGCTTTTGGTGATTACTTACAAGGGTAAGGCCTTATTTGGACCCAGTCTGGTGGAAATTATTTCTGATACCACGGGTGGTAAAGGGTCTTTCTTTCATGTAATTAGCACGAGTCCATGAGCTAGTGACGTATAGGATATACATTCCTACCAGGAGGGGCAAAGTTTCCCAAACCTCAAAATGCCTATAAATACACCCCTCACCACACCCACAATTCATTTTTACAAACTTTGCCTCCCGTGGAGGTGGTGAAGTAAGTTTGTGCTAGATTCTACGTTGATATGCGCTTCGCAGCAGACTGGAGCCCGGTTTTCCTCTCAGAGTGCAGTGAATTTCAGAGGGATGTGAAGAGAGTATTGCCTATTTGAATTCAATGGTCTCCTTCTACGGGATCTATTTCATAGGTTCTCTGTTATCGGTCGTAGAGATTCATCTCTTACCTCCCTTTTCAGATCGACGATATACTCTTATATACCATTACCTCTACTGATTCTTGTTTCAGTACTGGTTTGGCTATCTACTATATGTAGATGAGTGTCCTGGGGTAAGTAAGTCTTATTTTTTGTGACACTCTAAGCTATGGTTGGGCACTTTATATATAAAGTTCTAAATATATGTCTATAAACTTATATTTGCCTTGATTCAGGATGATCAATATTCCTTATTTCAGACAAGTCAGTTTCTTTATTTGAGATAATGCATATAAATAATCATTTTTTTTTTACCTTAAAAATTGTTTTCAAATTTACTTTTTTCCCTGTGGGCTGTTAGGCTTGCGGGGGCTGAAAATGCTTCAATTTATTGCGTCATTCTTGGCGCGGACTTTTTTGGCGCAAAAATTTTTTTTTGTCATTTCCGGCGTCATACTTGACGCCGGAAGTTGTTCATAATTGCGTAATTTTTTTGACGTTTTGCGCCTAAAATGTCGGCGTTACCGGATGTGGCGTCATTCTTGGCGCCAAAAATTTTAAGGCGCCAATAATGTGGGCGTCTTTTTTGGCGCTAAAAAATGTGGGCGTCATTCTTGTCTCCACCTTTTTTTCACATTATTTCAGTCTCATTTTTCATTGCTTCTGGTTGCTAGAGGCTTGTTCATTGGCATTCTTTCCCATTCCTGAAACTGTCATTTAAGGAATTTGATAATTTTGCTTTATATGTTGTTTTTTCTATTACATATTGCAAGATGTCTCAGATTGACCCTGGATCAGAATCTACTTCTGGAAAGACGCTGCCTGATGCTGGTTCTACCAAAGTTAAGTGCATTTGTTGTAAACTTGTGGTAACTGTTCCTCCGGCTGTAGTTTTTGATGAATGTCATGATAAGCTTGCTAATGCAGATAGTATTTCCATTAGTAATATACCATTACCTGTTGCTGTTCCCTCAACATCTAATACTCAGGATGTTCCTGTTAATATAAAAGAATTTGTTTCTAAATCTATTAGGAAGGCTATGGCCTAGATTTGGAGTTCGGCGGTAGCCGTCAAAACCAGCGTTAGAGGCTCCTAACGCTGGTTTTGGGCGCCCGCTGGTATTTGGAGTCAGTGATTAAAGGGTCTAACGCTCACTTTTCAGCCGCGACTTTTCCATACCGCAGATCCCCCTACGCCATTTGCGTAGCCTATCTTTTCAATGGGATCTTTCTAACGCTGGTATTTAGAGTCGTTTCTGAAGTGAGCGTTAGAGCTCTAACGACAAAACTCCAGCCGCCTGAAAATAGCAGGAGTTAAGAGCTTTCTGGCTAACGCCGGTTTATAAAGCTCTTAACTACTGTACCCTAAAGTACACTAACACCCATAAACTACCTATGTACCCCTAAACCGAGCTCCCCCCACATCGCCGCCACTCGATTAAAATTTTTAACCCCTAATCTGCCGACCGCCACCTACGTTATACTTATGTACCCCTAATCTGCTGCCCCTAACCCCGCCGACCCCTGTATTACATTTATTAACCCCTAACCTGCCCCCCACAACGTCGCCGCCAGCTACTTAAAATAATTAACCCCTAATCTTCCGACCGCAAAGCGCCGCCACCTACGTTATCCCTATGTACCCCTAATCTGCTGCCCCTAACACCGCCGACCCCTATATTATATTTATTAACCCCTAATCTGCCCCCCACAACGTCGCCGACACCTGCCTACACTTATTAACTCCTAATCTGCCGAGCGGACCTGAGCGCTACTATAATAAAGTTATTAACCCCTAATCCGCCTCACTAACCCTATCATAAATAGTATTAACCCCTAATCTGCCCTCCCTAACATCGCCGACACCTACCTTCAATTATTAACCCCTAATCTTCCGATCGGAGCTCACCGCTATTCTAATAAATGTATTAACCCCTAAAGCTAAGTCTAACCCTAACACTAACACCCCCCTAAGTTAAATATAATTTTTATCTAACGAAATAAATTAACTCTTATTAAATAAATGATTCCTATTTAAAGCTAAATACTTACCTGTAAAATAAACCCTAATATAGCTACAATATAAATTATAATTATATTATAGCTATTTTAGGATTAATATTTATTTTACAGGCAACTTTGTAATTATTTTAACCAGGTACAATAGCTATTAAATAGTTAAGAACTATTTAATAGTTACCTAGTTAAAATAATAACAAATTTACCTGTAAAATAAATCCTAACCTAAGATATAATTAAACCTAACACTACCCTATCAATAAAATAATTAAATAAACTACCTACAATTACCTACAATTAACCTAACACTACACTATCAATAAATTAATTAAACACAATTCCTACAAATAAATACAATTAAATAAACTAGCTAAAGTACAAAAAATAAAAAAGAACTAAGTTACAGAAAATAAAAAAATATTTACAAACATAAGAAAAATATTACAACAATTTTAAACTAATTACACCTACTCTAAGCCCCCTAATAAAATAACAAAGCCCCCCAAAATAAAAAATTCCCTACCCTATTCTAAATTAAAAAAGTTACAAGCTCTTTTACCTTACCAGCCCTGAACAGGGCCCTTTGCGGGGCATGCCCCAAGAATTTCAGCTCTTTTGCCTGTAAAAAAAAACATACAATATCCCCCCCCCCAACATTACAACCCACCACCCACATACCCCTAATCTAACCCAAACCCCCCTTAAATAAACCTAACACTAATCCCCTGAAGATCTTCCTACCTTGTCTTCACCATCCAGGTATCACCGATCCGTCCTGGCTCCAAGATCTTCATCCAACCCAAGCGGGGGTTGGCGATCCATAATCCGGTGCTGAAGAGGTCCAGAAGAGGCTCCAAAGTCTTCCTCCTATCCGGCAAGAAGAGGACATCCGGACCGGCAAACATCTTCTCCAAGCGGCATCTTCGATCTTCTTCCATCCGGAGCGAAGTGGCAGGATCCTGAAGACCTCCAGCGCGGAACATCCATCCGGACCGACGACTGAACGACGAATGACTGTTCCTTTAAGGGACGTCATCCAAGATGGCGTCCCTCGAATTCCGATTGGCTGATAGGATTCTATCAGCCAATCGGAATTAAGGTAGGAATTTTCTGATTGGCTGATGGAATCAGCCAATCAGAATCTAGTTCAATCCGATTGGCCGATCCAATCAGCCAATCAGATTGAGCTCGCATTCTATTGGCTGATCGGAACAGCCAATAGAATGCGAGCTCAATCTGATTGGCTGATTGGATCAGCCAATCGGATTGAACTTGATTCTGATTGGCTGATTCCATCAGCCAATCAGAAAATTCCTACCTTAATTCCGATTGGCTGATAGAATCCTATCAGCCAATCGGAATTCGAGGGACGCCATCTTGGATGACGTCCCTTAAAGGAACAGTCATTCGTCGTTCAGTCGTCGGTCCGGATGGATGTTCCGCGCTGGAGGTCTTCAGGATCCTGCCACTTCGCTCCGGATGGAAGAAGATCGAAGATGCCGCTTGGAGAAGATGTTTGCCGGTCCGGATGTCCTCTTCTTGCCGGATAGGAGGAAGACTTTGGAGCCTCTTCTGGACCTCTTCAGCACCGGATTATGGATCGCCAACCCCCGCTTGGGTTGGATGAAGATCTTGGAGCCAGGACGGATCGGTGATACCTGGATGGTGAAGACAAGGTAGGAAGATCTTCAGGGGCTTAGTGTTAGGTTTATTTAAGGGGGGTTTGGGTTAGATTAGGGGTATGTGGGTGGTGGGTTGTAATGTTGGGGGGGGGTATTGTATGTTTTTTTTTACAGGCAAAAGAGCTGAAATTCTTGGGGCATGCCCCGCAAAGGGCCCTGTTCAGGGCTGGTAAGGTAAAAGAGCTTGTAACTTTTTTAATTTAGAATAGGGTAGGGAATTTTTTATTTTGGGGGGCTTTGTTATTTTATTAGGGGGCTTAGAGTAGGTGTAATTAGTTAAAAATTGTTGTAATATTTTTCTTATGTTTGTAAATATTTTTTTATTTTCTGTAACTTAGTTCTTTTTTATTTTTTGTACTTTAGCTAGTTTATTTAATTGTATTTATTTGTAGGAATTGTGTTTAATTAATTTATTGATAGTGTAGTGTTAGGTTAATTGTAAGTAATTGTAGGTAGTTTATTTAATTATTTTATTGATAGGGTAGTGTTAGGTTTAATTATATCTTAGGTTAGGATTTATTTTACAGGTAAATTTGTTATTATTTTAACTAGGTAACTATTAAATAGTTCTTAACTATTTAATAGCTATTGTACCTGGTTAAAATAATTACAAAGTTGCCTGTAAAATAAATATTAATCCTAAAATAGCTATAATATAATTATAATTTATATTGTAGCTATATTAGGATTTATTTTACAGGTAAGTATTTAGCTTTAAATAGGAATCATTTATTTAATAAGAGTTAATTTATTTCGTTAGATAAAAATTATATTTAACTTAGGGCGGTGTTAGTGTTAGGGTTAGACTTAGCGTTAGGGGTTAATACATTTATTAGAATAGCGGTGAGCTCCGATCGGAAGATTAGGGGTTAATAATTGAAGGTAGGTGTCGGGGATGTTAGGGAGGGCAGATTAGGGGTTAATACTATTTATGATAGGGTTAGTGAGGCGGATTAGGGGTTAATAACTTTATTATAGTAGCGCTCAGGTCCGCTCGGCAGATTAGGGGTTAATAAGTGTAGGCAGGTGTCGGCGACGTTGAGGGCGGCAGATTAGGGGTTAATAAATATAATATAGGGGTCGGCGATGTTAGGGCAGCAGATTAGGGGTACATAGGGATAACGTAGGTTGCGGCGGTTTACGGAGCGGCAGATTAGGGGTTTAAAAAAATATGCAGGGGTCAGCGATAGCGGGGGCGGCAGATTAGGGGTTAATAAGTGTAAGGTTAGGGGTGTTTAGACTCGGGGTACATGTTAGAGTGTTAGGTGCAGACGTAGGAAGTGTTTCCCCATAGGAAACAATGGGGCTGCGTTAGGAGCTGAACGCTGCTTTTTTGCAGGTGTTAGGTTTTTTTTCAGCTCAAACAGCCCCATTGTTTCCTATGGGAGAATCGTGCACGAGCACGTTTTTGAGGCCGGCCGCGTCCGTAAGCAACTCTGGTATCGAGAGTTGCATTTGCGGTAAAAATGCTCTACGCTCCTTTTTTGGAGCCTAACGCAGCATTTGTTTGAACTCTCGATACCAGAGTTAAATTTATGGTGCGGCCAGAAAAAAGCCCGCGGAGCGTTAACAGCCCTTTTACCGCCGAACTCCAAATCTAGGCCTATGTCTGTTATTCCTCCTTCCAGTAAACGTAAAAGGTCTTTTAAAACTTCTCATTTTTCAGATGAAATTTTAAATGACCGTCATCATTCTGATTTGTCTGTTTCTGATGAGGATTTTTCTGGTTCAGAGGATTCTGTCTCAGATATTGACACTGATAAATCTTCATATTTATTTAAGATGGAATTTATTCGCTCTTTACTTAAAGAAGTTTTAATCGCTTTAGAGATGGAGGAATCTAGTCCTCTTGATACTAAATTTACTAAGCGTTTAAATTCGGTTTTTAAACCTCCTATGGTTATTCCAGAAGTTTTTCCTGTCCCTGATGCTATTTCTGAAGTAATTTCTAGGGAATGGAATAATATGGGTACTTCATTTACTCCTTCTCAAAGGTTTAAGAAATTGTATCCTGTGCCATCTGACAGATTAGAGTTTTGGGACAAAATCCCTAAAGTTGATGGGGCTATCTCTACTCTTGCTAAACGTACTACTATTCCTACGGCAGATAGTACTTCCTTTAAGGATCCTTTAGATAGGAAGATTGAATCCTTTCTAAGGAAAGCTTATTTATGTTCAGGTAATCTTCTTAGGCCTGCTATTTCTTTGGCTGATGTTGCTGCCACTTCCACTTTTTGGTTGGAGGCTTTAGCACAACAAGTATCAGACCATAATACTCATAGCATTGTTAAACTCCTTCAGCATGCTAATAACTTTATTTGTGATGCCATCTTTGATATCATTAGAGTTGATGTCAGGTATATGTCTTTAGCTATTTTAGCTAGAAGAGCTTTATGGCTTAAAACGTGGAATGTAGATATGTCTTCTAAGTCAACTTTGCTTTCTCTTTCTTTCCAAGGTAATAAATTATTTGGTTCCCAGTTGGATTCTATTATTTCAACTGTTACTGGGGGGAAAGGAACTTTTTACAGGGCTGCTAATCGTTTTCGTTCCTTTCGTCAGAATAAGGAACAGAAGCCTGACCCTTCCCCTAAAGGAACGGTTTCTGTTTGGAAACCTTATCCAATCTGGAATAAAACCAAGCCTTTTAGAAAGTCAAAACCAGCTCCCAAGTCCACATGAAGGTGCGGCCCTCATTCCAGCACAGCTGGTAGGGGGCAGGTTACGTTTTTTTCAAAGACATTTGGATCAATTCGATTCACAGTCTTTGGATTCAGAACATTGTTTCACAAGGGTACAGAATAGGTTTCAAGGTAAGGCCGCCTGCGAAGAGATTTTTTCTCTCTCGCATTCCAATAAACCCAGTGAAGGCTCAGGCATTTCTGAAATTTGTTTCAGATCTAGAGTTGGCTGGAGTAATTGTGCCAGTTCCAGTTCTGGAACAGGGTCTGGGGTTTTACTCAAATTTATTCATTGTACCAAAGAAGGAGAATTCCTTCAGACCAGTTCTGGATCTAAAGATATTGAATCGTTATGTAAGAATACCAACATTCAAAATGGTAACTATAAGGACTATTCTGCCTTTTGTTCAGCAAGGACATTATATGTCCACAATAGATTTACAGGATGCATATCTTCATATTCCGATTCATCCAGATCACTTTCAGTTTCTGAGATTCTCTTTTCTAGACAAGCATTACCAGTTTGTGGCCCTTCCGTTTGGCCTAGCAACAGCTCCAAGGATCTTTTCAAAGGTTCTCAGTGCCCTTCTCTCTGTAATCAGAGAACAGGGTATTGCGGTATTTCCTTATTTGGACGATATCTTGGTACTTGCTCAGTCTTTACATTCTGCAGAATCTCACACGAATCAACTTGTGTTGTTTCTTCAAAGACATGGTTGGAGGATCAATTTACCAGAGTTTGTTGATTCCTCAGACAAAGGTAACCTTTTTGGGTTTTCAAATAGATTCAGTGTCCATGACCTTGTCTCTAACAGAAAAGAGACGTCTGAAATTGGTTTCAGCCTGTCGAAACCTTCAGTCTCAATCATTCCCTTCGGTAGCTTTGTGCATGGAAATTCTAGGTCTCATGACTGCTGCATCGGACGCGATCCCCTTTGCTCGTTTTCACATGCGACCTCTTCAGCTTTGTATGCTGAACCAGTGGTGCAGGGATTATACAAAGATATCACAATTAATATCCTTAAATCCCAATGTACGACACTCTCTGACGTGGTGGATAGATCACCATCGTTTAGTCCAAGGGGCTTCTTTTGTTCGTCCAACCTGGACTGTGATCTCAACAGATGCGAGTCTGTCAGGTTGGGGAGCTGTATGGGGATCTCTGACAGCGCAGGGGGTTTGGGAATCAACATTTTGGAACTCCGTGCGATTTTCAGAGCTCTTCAGTTCTGCAGGCCCATTTATCAAGCTCCGTACGCTGCTCCATAACCCTGTCCGCCTGCTCTGAACAGGCGGACAGGAATCGCCGGACATCAACCCGATCGAATACGATCGGGTTGATTGACAGCTCCCTGCTGGCGGCCGATTGGCCGCGAGTCAGCAGGGGGCGGCGTTGCACCAGCAGCTCTTGTGAGCTGCTGGTGCAATGTTAAATGCGGAGAGCGTATTGCTCTCCGCATTTAGCGAGGTCTTGCGGACCTGATCCGCAGTGTCGGATCAGGTCCGCAAGCCCTTTGATAAATGGGCCTGCTGGCCTCTTCTGAAGAGAGAATCGTTTATTTGTTTTCAGACAGACAATGTCACAACCATGGCATATGTCAATCATCAAGGTGGGACTCACAGTCCTCAGGCTATGAAAGAAGTATCTCGGATACTTGTATGGGCGGAATCCAGCTCCTGTCTAATCTCTGCGGTTCACATCCCAGGTGTAGACAATTGGGAAGCGGATTATCTCAGTCGCCAGACGTTACATCCGGGCGACTGGTCCCTTCACCCAGAGGTATTTCTTCAGATTGTTCAAATCTGGGGACTTCCAGAAATAGATCTGATGGCCTCTCATCTAAACAAGAAACTTCCCAGGTATCTGTCCAGATCCAGGGACCCTCAGGCGGAGGCAGTGGACGCGTTGTCGCTTCCTTGGAATTATCATCCTGCCTATATCTTTCCGCCTCTAGTTCTTCTTCCAAAAGTGATTTCCAAAATTCTAATGGAACGTTCGTTTGTGCTGCTGGTGGCTCCAGCATGGCCTCACAGGTTTTGGTATGCGGATCTCATTCGGATGGCCAGTTGCCAACCTTGGACTCTTCCGTTAAGACCAGACCTTCTATCTCAAGGCCCTTTTTTCCATCAGGATCTCAAATCATTAAATTTGAAGGTATGGAAATTGAACGCTTGATTCTTAGTCATAGAGGTTTCTCTGACTCAGTAATTAATACTATGTTACAGGCTCGTAAATCTGTGTCTAGGAAGATTTATTATCGAGTCTGGAAGACTTACATTTCTTGGTGTTCTTCTCATAAATTCTCCTGGCTATCTTTCAGAATTTCTAGAATTTTACAGTTTCTTCAGGATGGTTTGGATAAAGGTTTGTCTGCAAGTTCCTTGAAAGGACAAATCTCTGCTCTTTCTGTTCTTTTTCACAGAAAGATTGCTAATCTTCCTGATATTCATTGTTTTGTACAGGCTTTGGTTCGTATCAAACCTGTCATTAAGTCAATCTCTCCTCCTTGGAGTCTTAATTTGGTTCTGAGGGCTTTACAAGCTCCTCCGTTTGAACCTATGCATTCTCTGGACATTAAATTACTTTCTTGGAAAGTTCTGTTCCTTTTGGCCATCTCTTCTGCTAAAAGAGTTTCTGAGTTATCTGCTCTTTCTTGTGAATCTCCTTTTCTGATTTTTCATCAGGATAAGGCAGTGTTGCGGACTTCATTTAAATTTTTACCTAAGGTTGTGAATTCTAACAACATTAGTAGAGAAATTGTTGTTCCTTCATTGTGTCCTAATCCTAAGAATTCAAAGGAGAGATCTTTACATTCTTTGGATGTAGTAAGAGCTTTGAAATATTATGTTGAAGCTACTAAAGATTTTAGAAAGACTTCTAGTCTATTTGTTATCTTTTCTGGGTCCAGAAAAGGTCAGAAGGCCTCCGCCATTTCTTTGGCGTCTTGGTTAAAGTCTTTGTTTCATCATGCTTATGTAGAGTCGGGTAAATCCCCGCCTCAAAGAATTACGGCTCATTCTACTAGGTCAGTTTCTACTTCCTGGGCGTTTAGGAATGAAGCTTCTGTTGATCAGATTTGCAAAGCAGCAACTTGGTCTTCTTTGCATACTTTTACTAAATTCTACCATTTTGATGTGTTTTCTTCTTCTGAAGAAGTTTTTGGTAGAAAAGTACTTCAGGCAGCTGTTTCAGTTTGATCCTTCTGCTTATAATTTCAGATTTTTTCATTATTAAGATTAAAACTTTTGTTTTGGGTTGTGGATTATTATTATTTTTCAGCGGAATTGGCTGTCTTTATTTTATCCCTCCCTCTCTAGTGACTCTTGCGTGGAAGTTCCACATCTTGGGTATTTATTATCCCATACATCACTAGCTCATGGACTCTTGCTAATTACATGAAAGAAAACATAATTTATGTAAGAACTTACCTGATAAATTCATTTCTTTCATATTAGCAAGAGTCCATGAGGCCCACCCTTTTTTGTGGTGGTTATGATTTTTTTGTATAAAGCACAATTATTCCAATTCCTTATTTTGATGCTTTCGCTCCTTTCTTATAACCCCACTTCTTGGCTATTCGTTAAACTGAATTGTGGGTGTGGTGAGGGGTGTATTTATAGGCATTTTGAGGTTTGGGAAACTTTGCCCCTCCTGGTAGGAATGTATATCCCATACGTCACTAGCTCATGGACTCTTGCTAATATGAAAGAAATGAATTTATCAGGTAAGTTCTTACATAAATTATGTTTTTCTTCCGCAAGATAAGAAGAATAGACAAAAAGGATATCAGAGTAATTTTTTTTCCTGTTGTAACTTCAGAGGTAAGCCTTCCTCTTCCAAGCCGGAATAATCCGAGCCTTCTTGGAAACCCAATCAGTCTTGGAACAAGGGGAAGCAATCAAAGAAACCCACAGCTGACTCTAAATGAGCATGAAGGGTTTGCCCCCGATCCAGGATCGGATCAAGTGGGGACAGACTTTCTCAGTTCTCTTTAGTTTGGATTTGATATGTCCCAGATCCCTGGGCTGTGGACATAGTATCTTAGGGTTACAAATTGGAATTCAAGATTTTTCCTCCCAGCGGCAGGTTCCACCTCTCAAGATTATCTGCAGACCAGATAAAAAGAGAGGCATTCTTGAAATGTGTACAGGATCTTTCCTCCCTAGGAGTGATAGTTCCAGTACCAGTACAGGAACAGGGTCTAGGTTTCTATTCCAATATGTTTGTGATTCCCAAAAAAGAGGGAACTTTCCGACCTATTCTAGACCTAAAGTGTCTAAACAAGTTTCTCAGAGTACCATCCTTCAAGATGGAAACTATATGTTCCATTCTTCCCTTGATCCAAGATTTGCCTTTCTGGACAGACGCTTTCAGTTTGTGGCTCTTCTGTTTGGTCTTGAGTTTTCTCAAAGGCTCTGGGGGCTCTCTTGGCAGTGATCCGGTCTCAGGGAATTGCAGTGGCCCCCTACCTGGACGACATATTGGTTCAGGCGCCATCTTTTCAACAAGCAAAATCTCACACAGAGATCTTGTTGTCTTTTCTTCGTTCCCACGGATGGAAAGTGAATCTGAAGAAAAGCTCCCTTGTTCCGGCTACAAGGGTAATTTTCTTAGGGACAATTATAGATTCCTTATCAGTGAAGATTTTTCTGACAGAGGTCAGAAGAGCCAAAATTCTGTCTTTTTGCCTCTCTCTACCGTCTACTGTTTCGACCATCAGTGGCTCAATGTATGGAGGTAATCTGTCTGATAGTAGCTTCCATGGACATCATTCCCTTTGCTCAATTCCATTTGAGAGCTCTGCAGTTGTGCATGCTCAGGCAATGTAGTTAAGTTTTGTTAGTACAGAGATTGTCAACCATGTCATAAGGAATTAACTATACTAGAGAACAACTCTTTATTCACACTAAACAATATTTTGTGTATGTACTTCTAAATAAAGGCTTGAGAAGCCTTCCAATGGGAATTAACTGCTGCAACTTGACTATATTGACTCCATGGCCTCTATTTATCAAGCTGTCTACTTACCTGCATTCGACGGCCCCAATACGCTCACCTAATTTCGGCTAACATCGCCGCCGCGGACCTGAATACGTTCGCCAAATTTATCAAGAAAACTGTCAAAAAGCAGCGCACCAAGTACGGAGCGATGAGCAGCGGACTGTTGAAAACTAACAGTCATCGATCTTGCTGCTCTTCGGCTTATTCGCAGCTTTCTTGCTATACTGTCACTAAGCACCCACACTATACTATACTGTTTACCCCTAAACCGCCGCTCCCGGAGCCCCCCGCAACTAAATAAACTTATTAACCCCTAAACCGCCGCTCCCGGACCCCGCCGCAACTATAATAAATATATTAATCCCTAAACCGCCACTCCCGGACCCCTGCCGCCACATACATTATACCTATTAACCCCTAATCTGCCGCCCCCTATACCGCCGCCACCTACATAAAGTTATTAACCCTTATCCTGCCGATCCCGGACCCCGCCGCAAATAAATAAGTTGTTTAACCCCTAAACCGCCGCTCCCGGAGCCCGCCGCCACCTACATTATATATATTAACCCCTATCCTGCCCCCCCTACACCGCCGCCACTATAATAAAGTTATTAACCCCTAAACCTAAGTCTAACCCTAACCCTAACACCCCCTAACTTAAATATAATTTAAATACATCTAAATAAATATTACTATCATTAAATAAATTATTCCTATTTAAAACTAAATACTTACCTATAAAATAAACCCTAATGGCTAGATTTAGAGTTCTGCGGCCAAAGGGGTGCGTTAGCTACGCGTGCTTTTTTTCTCCCGCACCTTTTAAATACCGCTGGTATTTAGAGTTTACAGAATGGCTGCGTTAGGCTCCAAAAAAAGGAGCGTAGAGCATATTTACCGCCACTGCAACTCTAAATACCAGCGTTGCTTACGGACGCGGCCAGCTTCAAAAACGTGCTCGTGCACGATTCCCCCATAGAAAACAATGGGGCATGAAAAAAAACCTAACACCTGCAAAAAAGCAGCGTTAAGCTCCTAACGCAGCCCCATTATTTTCTATGGGGAAACACTTCCTACGTCTGCACCTAACACTCTAACATGTACCCCGAGTCTAAACACCCCTAACCTTACACTTATTAACCCCTAATCTGCCGCCCCCGCTATCGCTGACCCCTGCATATTTTTTTTAACCCCTAATCTGCTGCCCCTAACACCGCCGACCCCTATATTATATTTATTAACCCCTAATCTGTCGCCCCCAACGTCGCCGCCAGCTACCTACAATAATTAACCCCTAATCTGCCGACCGGATGTCGCCGCTACTCTAATAAATGGATTAACCCCTAAAGCTAAATCTAACCCTAACACTAACACCCCCCTAAGTTAAATATAATTTAAATCTAACTAAATAAATTAACTCTTATTATATAAATTATTCCTATTTAAAGCCAAATACTTACCTGTAAAATAAACCCTAATATAGCTACAATATAAATTATAATTATATTGTAGCTATTTTAGGATTAATATTTATTTTACAGGCAACTTTGTAATTATTTTAACCAGGTACAATAGCTATTAAATAGTTAATAACTATTTAATAGCTAAAATAGTTAAAATAATTACAAAATTACCTGTAAAATAAATCCTAACCTAAGTTACAATTAAACCTAACACTACAATATCAATAAATAAATTAAATAAACTACCTACAATTACCTACAATTAAACCTAACACTACACTATCAATAAATTAATTAAATACAATACCTACAAATAACTACAATTAAATAAACTAACTAAAGTACAAAAAATAAAAAAGAACTAAGTTACAAAAAATAAAAAAATATTTACAAACATTAGAAAAATATTACAAACATTAGAAAAATATTACAACAATTTTAAACTAATTACACCTACTCTAAGCCCCCTAATAAAATAACAAAGACCCCCAAAATAAAAAAATTCCCTACCCTATTCTAAATTAAAAAAGTTCAAAGCTCTTTTACCTTACCAGCCCTGAAAAGGGCCCTTTGCGGGGCATGCCCCAAAGAATTCAGCTCCTTTGCCTGTAAAAAAAAACATACAATACCCCCCCCAACATTACAACCCACCACCCACATACCCCTAATCTAACCCAAACCCCCCTTAAATAAACCTAACACTAAGCCCCTGAAGATCTTCCTACCTTATCTTCACCATGCCAGGTTCACCAATCCGTCCTACGAAGTCTTGATCCAAGCCCAAGCGGGGGCTGGCGATCCATAATCCGGCTGAAGTCTTCTATCAAGCCGCGGCTGAAGAGGTCCAGAAGAGGCTCCAAAGTCTTCATCCTATCCAGGAAGAAGAGGAGATCCGGACCGGCAACCATCTTGATCCAAGCGGCATCTTCTATCTTCATCCGATGACGAACGGCTCCATCTTGAAGACCTTCAGCGCGGATCCATCTTCTTCTTCCAACGTCCAACTGAAGAATGAAGGTTCCTTTAAGGGACGTCATCCAAGATGGCGTCCCTCGAATTCCGATTGGCTGATAGGATTCTATCAGCCAATCGGAATTAAGGTAGGAAAATTCTGATTGGCTGATGGAATCAGCCAATCAGATTCAAGTTCAATCCGATTGGCTGATTGGATCAGCCAATCAGATTGAGCTCGCATTCTATTGGCTGATCGGAACAGCCAATAGAATGCGAGCTCAATCTGATTGGCTGATTGGATCAGCCAATCGGATTGAACTTGAATCTGATTGGCTGATTCCATCAGCCAATCAGAATTTTCCTACCTTAATTCCGATTGGCTGATAGAATCCTATCAGCCAATCGGAATTCGAGGGACGCCATCTTGGATGACGTCCCTTAAAGGAACCGTCATTCTTCAGTTGGACGTCGATCGAAGAAGATGGATCCACGCCGGAGGTCTTCAAGATCAGCCGCTCGTCATCCGATGGAACAACATAGAAGATGCGGCTTGGATGAAGATGTTTGCCGGTCCGGATGTCCTCTTCTGCCCGGATAGGATGAAGATTTCTTCCCGAAGATGGACTTCTTCATTTGCCGCTTGGATCCAGACTTCAGCCGGAGGATGGACGTCACTCTTCAGCCCCTGCTTGGGCTTGGATGAAGATTTCGGAGGCTCTTCTGGACAGATCGGAACCCGGTGTGGTGAAGACAAGGTAGGGAGATCTTCAGGGGCTTAGTGTTAGGTTTATTTAAGGGGTGTTTGGGTTAGATTAGGGGTATGTGGGTGGTGGGATGTAATGTTGGGGGGGTATTGTATTTTTTTTTTACAGGCAAAAGAGCTGAATTCTTTGGGGTATGCCCCGCAAATGGCCCTTTTCAGGGCTGGTAAGGTAAAAGAGCTTTTCTATTTTAAATTTAGAATAGGGTAGGGCATTTTTTTATTTTGGGGGGGCTTTGTTATTTTATTAGGGGGATTAGAGTAGGTGTAATCAGTTTAAAATTGTTGTAATATTTTTTTATTTTTTGTAACTTAGTTCTTTTTTATTTTTTGTACTTTAGTTAGTTTATTTAATTGTATTTATTTGTAGGTATTTTATTTAATTAATTTATTGATAGTGTAGTGTTAGGTTTAATTGTAGGTAATTGTAGGTATTTTATTTAATTAATTTATTGATAGTGTAGTGTTAGGTTTAATTGTAGGTAATTGTAGGTAGTTTATTAAATTTATTTATTGATAGTGTAGTGTTAGGTTTAATTGTAACTTAGGTTAGGATTTATTTTACAGGTAATTTGTAATTATTTTAACTAGGTAACTATTAAATAGTTATTAACTATTTAATAGCTATTGTACCTGGTTAAAATAAATACAAAGTTGCCTGTAAAATAAATATAAATCCTAAAATAGCTACAATATAATTATAATTTATATTGTAGCTATATTGGGGTTTATTTTACAGGTAAGTATTTAGCTTTAAATAGGAATAATTTATTTAATAAGAGTTAATTTATTTCGTTAGATTTAAATTATATTTAACTTAGGGGGGTGTTAGGGTTAAGGTTAGACTTAGCTTTAGGGGTTAATAAATGTATTATAGTAGCGGTGAGCTCTGGTCGGCAGATTAGGGGTTAATACTTGAAGTTAGGTGTCGGCGATGTTAGGGAGGGCAGATTAGGGGTTAATACTATTTATTATAGGGTTTGCGAGGCGGGAGTGAGGCGGATTAGGGGTTAATAACTTTATTATAGTAGCGGTGAGCTCCGGTCGGCAGATTAGGGGTTAATAATTGTAGGTAGGTGGCGGCGACGTTGGGGGCGGCAGATTAGGGGTTAATAAATATATTATAGGGGTCGGCAGTGTTAGGGGCAGCAGATTAGGGGTACATAGGGATAACGTAGCTGGCGGCGGTGTACGGAGCGGCAGATTAGGGGTTAAAAAATTTTAATAGAGTGGCGGCGATGTGGGGGAGCCTCAGTTTAGGGGTACATAGGTAGTTTATGGGTGTTAGTGTACTTTAGAACACAGTAGTTAAGAGCTTTATAAACCGGCGTTAGCCCAGAAAGCTCTTAACTACTGACTTTTTTCTGCGGTTGGAGTTTTGTCGTTAGATTTCTAACGCTCACTTCAGCCACGACTCTAAATACCGGCGTTAGAAAGATCCCATTGAAAAGATAGGATACGCAAATGGCGTAGGGGGATCTGCGGTATGGAAAAGTTGCGGCTGCAAAGTGAGCGTTAGACCCTTTCCTGACTGACTCCAAATACCAGAGGGCGGTAAAAACCAGCGTTAGGAGCCTCTAACGCTGGTTTTGACGGCTACCGCCAAACTCTAAATCTAGGCCTCAGATAGCTACAATATAATTAATAATTACATTGTAGCTATTTTAGGATTTATTTTTTTTTACAGGCAAGTATGTATTTATTTTAACTAGGTACAATAGTTATTAAATAGTTATTAACTATTTAATAACTACCTAGTTAAAATAAATACAAATTTACCTGTAAAATAAAACCTAACCTAAGTTACAATTACACCTAACACTACACTATAATTAAAATAATGAAATAAATTAACTACAATTAAATAAAACTAACTAAAGTACAAAAAAAACCCACTAAATTACAGAAAATAAAAAAAATTACAAGAATTTTAAACTAATTACACCTAATCTAATCCCCCTAATAAAATAAAAAAAATCCCCCCAAAATAATAAAATTCCCTACCCTATACTAGATTACAAATAGCCCTTAAAAGGGCCTTTTGCGGGGCATTGCCCCAAAGTAATCAGCTCTTTTACCTATAAAAAAAGAAATACAACCCCCCAACATTAAAACCCACCACCCACACACCCAACCCTACTCTAAAACCCACCCAAACCCCCCTTAAAGAAGCCTAACACTAACCCCCTGAAGATCACCCTACCTTGAGCCATCTTCACCTAGCCGGGCACAAGTGGACCTCCAGAGGGGCAGAAGTCTTCTTCCGATCCGGGCAGAAGACTTCATCCAGGCGGCATCTTCTATCTTCATCCATCCGGAGCGGAGGGGGTCCATCTTCAATCCATCCGACTCGGAGCATCCTCTTACATCGACGTCCTAACGAAGAATGAAGGTTCCTTTAAATGATGTCATCCAAGATGGCGTCCCTTGAATTCCAATTGGCTGATAGGATTCTATCAGCCAATCGAAATTAAGGTAGGAAAAATCCTATTGGCTGATGCAATCAGCCAATAGGATCGAAGTTCAATCCTATTGGCTTATCCAATCAGCCAATCGGATTGAGCTTGCATTCTATTGGCTGTTCCAATCAGCCAATAGAATGCAAGCTCAATCCTATTGGCTGACTGCATCAGCCAATAGGATTTTTCCTACCTTAATTCCGATTGGCTGATAGAATCCTATCAGCCAATCGGAATTCTAGAGATGCCATCTTGGATGACATCATTTAAAGGAACCTTCATCTTTCGTTAGTACGTCGATGGAAGAGGATGCTCCGCATCGGATGGATTGAAGATGGACCCGCTCCGGATGGATGAAGATAGAAGATACCGCCTGGATGAAGTCTTCTGCCTGGATCGGATGAAGACTTCTGCCCCTCTGGAGGTCCACTTGTGCCCGGCTGGGTGAAGATGGCTCAAGGTAGGGTGATCTTCAAGGGGTTAGTGTTAGGTTTTATTAAGGGGGTATTGGGTGGGTTTTAGAGTAGGGTTGGGTGTGTGGGTGGTGGGTTTTAATGTTGGGGGGGTATTGTACTTTTTTTTACAGGTAAAAGTGCTGATTACTTTGGGGCAATGCCCCGCAAAAGGCCCTTTTAAGGGCTATTTGTAATTTAGTTTAGGGTAGGGAATTTTATTATTTTGGGGGGCTTTTTTATTTTATTAGGGGATTAGATTAGGTGTAATTAGTTTAAAATTCTTGTAATTATTTTTTATTTTCTGTAATTTAGTGTTTGTTGTTTTTTGTACTTTAGTTAATTTTATTTAATTGTAATTAGTTTTATTTAATTGTAGTTAATTTATTTAATTAGTTTAATGATAGTGCAGTGTTAGGTGTAATTGTAACTTAGGTTAGGATTTATTTTACAGGTACTTTTGTATTTATTTTAGCTAGGTAGTTAGTAAATAGTTAACTATTTAATAGCTATTGTTCCTAGTTAAAATAAATACAAAGTTGCCTGTAAAATAAAAATAAACCCTAAGCTAGCTACAATGTAACTTTTAGTTATATTGTAGCTAGCTTAGGGTTTATTTTATAGGTAAGTATTTAGTTTTAATTAGGAATTATTTATTTAATGACAGTAATATTTATTTCATTTTATTTAAATTATATTTAAGTTAGTGGGTGTTAGGTTTAGGGTTAGACTTAGGTTTAGGGGTTAATATGTTTATTATAGTGGCGGCGGTGGGGGGGGGGGCAGATTAGGGGTTAATAAGTATAATGTAGGTGGCGGTGGGCTCCGGGAGCGGCGGTTTAGGGGTTAAACAATTTATTTAGTTGCGGCAGGGTCCGGGATCGGCAGGATAGGGGTAATAACTTTATGTAGGTGGCGGCAGTATAGGGGGCGGCAGATTAAAGGGGTTAATAGGTATAATGTAGGTGGTGGCAGGGTCCGGGAGCGGCGGTTTAGGGGCTAATCAGTTTATTAGAGTGGCGGTGGGCTCCGGGAGCGGCGGGTTAGGGGTTAATAAGTTTATTGAGTTGTGGCGGGGTCCGGGAGCGGCGGTTTAGGGGTTAATAAGTATAATGTAGGTGGCGGCGGTGTAGGGGGGCAGATTAGGGGTGTTTAGACTCGGGGTACATGTTAGGGTGTTAGGTGTAGACTTTTACCATAGGAATCAATGGGATATCTGGCAGCAGCGAGCATAAGCTTTCGCTGCGGATTGAAAACCAGGTATGCTTGGCCGGAAAAGTGGCGAGCGTACCTGGTAGTTCTTTGATAACTACCAAAAGTAGTCAGATTGTGCCGAACTTGCGTTCGGAACATCTGGAGTGACGTAACCATAGATCTGTGTCAGACTGACTCCGGCAGATCGTATGTTACGTCACTATATTCTACTTTTACCGGCCTGTAGGGTTTGATAACTATGGCGAATCAGGCTCGCCACAAATGCGCTGCAGAATTCCAGCGTATTTGCGGTTGACAGCTTGATAAATAGAGGCCCTAATCTGGAAATAATATGTATTTCAAGTGCCATAAAAAATTGAGATCTGTGCATATCCTAAAAGTGCTAATTAAGTAAAAATAATTTGCATAAAAAAATTGTTAAATAAATTGCTGTCAAAAATGGTAAAATAACTCAAAAATAAGCAAAATTAGTTACATAGCCATGCAGTCTGGAGAAGTCTGATCCACCCCCCTTCTCAGTGTTTAGCATCAGAAACACAGGCATTGTATTTTAACTGAGTTCACATCAGGTTATTTGCTTCGTAGGCATGCTCCAGCAGATAATAACTGCTAAAGTTTTGCATTCTACCAAAGCAAAGGTGGATATAGATGCAGCCATAAAAGGAATTGTGGGGGGGGGGGGGTGGAGTTTGAGCTGTACAATTCGGAAACTTAACAGAAAGGGTTAATGGTGAGGCACTGCAGTATAAATTTGCAGGTAAAGTAATTAAAGTACATATAAATATGTTGTCTATATCCTAACTTGTTGTATGTTGATTTAATTATTTGGGAGACATTTTTCCATATTTTGCTAGAATTAATAAAAAAATATCAAGCATATAAATATTTTTTTGGAATATTATCTGTTCTAAAGTGGCAATAACTTTATTCCAATAGGGTTCCATTTCGGAACATAACTACATGTGCAAATTAACGGTTGCCTTTCCACCATTTTCACAGGGTTTTCAATAAATTTATGTAATCTCGTGTGAGATGCCAAAAACCACCTCATCATTATCTTTTACATTGAATTTTAAAGCTGTACTTGAGGAGGATGGTGTTTTAGTGCTTTTTACTTTTTTAATGCTTTTCCTATTAGCACATGCAGATACAAACACAGGTGCACATACAAATATACACTTACACACATACACAGTCACACACACACACACAGATGCACATTCACACACATACATACACACAGATGCACATACAAACACAGAGTGCACATACAAATATACACTTACACACATACACAGTCACACACACACACACAGATGCACATTCACACACATACATACACACAGATGCACATTCACACACATACATACACACACATGCACATACAAACACAGAGTGCACATACAAATATACACTTACACACACACAGATGCACAGTCACACACATACATACACACAGATGCACATTTACACACACACATACACATACAGATGCTCAGTCACACAGACAGATGCACAGTCACACACACACATACACACACAGATGTACAGTCACACATTTCATACACACACAGATGCACAGTCACACAGACAGATGCACAGTCACACAGACAGATGCACAGTCACACACACAGATGCACAGTCACACACACACATACACACACAGATGTACAGTCACACATTTCATACACACACAGATGCACAGTCACACAGACAGATGCACAGTCACACAGACAGATGCACAGTCACACACACAGATGCACAGTCACACACACACATACACACACAGATGTACAGTCACACATTTCATACACACACAGATGCACAGTCACACAGACAGATGCACAGTCACACACACAGATGCATAGTCACACACACACATACACACACAGATGTACAGTCACACATTTCATACACACACAGATGCACAGTCACACAGACAGATGCACAGTCACACAGACAGATGCACAGTCACACACACACATACACACACAGATGCACAGTCACACAGACAGATGCACAGTCACACACACACATACACACACAGATGCACAGTCACACAGACAGATGCACAGTCACACACATACACACAGATGCACAGTCACACACACACATACACACAGATGCACAGTCACACACACAGATGCACAGTCACACACACACATACACACAGATGCACAGTCACACACACACATACACACATGTGCACAGTCACACACATACATACACACAGATGCACAGTCACACACACACATACGCACACAGATGCACAGTCACACACACACATACACACACAGATGTACAGTCACACACTTACATACACACACAGATGCACAGTAACACAGACATATGCACAGTCACACACATACATTGATAACAAAGAAAAACCGTGCAATAAAAAAAATAATAAAACAAAGTCCCAGCATCCTGGAAAAAAATGTAATAGATTGTCTTTTAGATAAGAGTTGTTTGTTTTTTACTTCAGCCAGAATCCTTTGAAGCACCCGTTGTGCAGGTAACACTGATCCTTCACACATGACTTCACTATACAAGGGGTCGTCTGTACATTTACAGACATTTGTGATAAGCAAGTGTGAGGGTTTGAGTTTGTATTTGAAATGAATCATTGTGGTAAAGAGACGTGCAGATGACCCCTTGTGCAGTGAGGTGTGAATATTCATGTGTTCCCTGGACACCGGCTGTTTTACAGTTTTTTTTAGGTAGGAACTAAGAAGACACAGACAAATCTGTAAAAACAGAAGTGACAGGCACATGTTTTTTTACTTAAAAATAAAGAGTAAACGTTTTGTGTGTAGATGTGATAATACAGGAGACGAAGCGGTTTCTCTGTGGGGCCTGGGTCATAGGAGGTGGTGAGTGCCCCAGCCATTGGGGGTATAAAGGTGCCATTTATGTTTTTCTATAGTCCATCTGACAAGCGCAAGCTATGGAGGACTCTGATACGTTAGAGGGTACTCCCTCTTTGCCTAAGTCTAATACCTGTCTATTGTGAGGAGGCTACGGTATATCCGCCTGCTCAATTATATTCCACATGCCTTGATAAAGTAATTATATCTAAGAAAACCAATATGTTTAGTACCACTGAGCCGTCCACCTCTGAGGAGTCTCCGTCACGTGAGGTGTGTTCCCTGCAATCATCTCCTATTACACATGCAGCTTCCCATTGCACTGCTAATGCTCCTTCTGGAAGGACCCTTTTACCACTAGACTTTACTGAACAGCTGCAAACGGCAGTGTCTGTGGCCTTCAGTGCTTTACCCCTCCCTGCTAAGCGCAAGCAAAAGGTCAAATATTGCTATCCTTCCCAGGGGTCATCTAATAACTTGTTGGATTTATCTGATTCAAGATTATCCGCTGATGAGGACGCCTCTGTTACTTCAGAGGATGCTCTTTCTGGGACGGAATCTGCTGCCTTTAGGCCTCCGGCTGTGGAGGAACCAGACTTTAGATTTAGGATCGAGCCCTTACGCTTCCTGTTAAAGGAAGTTTTGGCTACTTTAGAGATTCCAGAACCAAAATTACCTGAGGAGCCTTGTATTCCAAAACTAGATAAGGTCTACGAGGAAAGGGTGGTGTCACAGACCTTCCCGGTTCCCGTAAAGATGGCGAATATTATTAAGAACGAATGGGAGAGACTTGCGCCTAGATTGCGAGTCTTGCGTTAGGGTTAAAAAGCAGCGTTGAGAGGTCCCAACGCTGCTTTATAATGCCCGCTGGTATTACGAGCCTTGCAGGTACAGGTGTACCGCTCACTTTTTTGGTGCGACTCGAAAATACCGCAAATCCACTTACGTCAATTGCGTATCCTATATTTTCAATGGGATTTTCCTAACGCCAGTATTACGAGTCTTCCTAAAAGTGAGTGGTACACCTTCTACCTCCAAGATCCCTAACACATTTGAAAGTCAGTAGTTAAGAGTTTTATGGGCTAACGTAGTATAAAACTCTTAACTAAAGTGCTAAAAAGTACACTAACCCCCATAAACTACCTTTTAACCCCTAAACCGAGGCCCCCCCACATCGCAAACAGTTAAATAAAAATGTAACCCCTAACCTGCCGAATTGGACATTGCCGCAACTTTAATAAATATATTAACCCCTAAACCGCCACACTCCCGCCTCGCAAACACTAGTTAAATTTTATTAACCCCTAATCTGCCGTCCCTAACATCGCCGCCACCTACCTACATTTATTAACCCCTAATCTGCCACCCCCAACGTCACCGCCACTATATTAAATGTATTAACCCCTAAATCTAAGTCTAACCCTAACCCTAACACCCCCCTAACTTAAATATAATTTAAATAAATCTAAATAAAATTACTATCATTAACTAAATTATTCCTATTTAAAACTAAATACTTACCTATAACATAAACCCTAAGCTAGCTACAAAATAACTAATAGTTACATTGTAGTTATCTCAGGATTTATTTTTATTTTACAGGCAACTTTGTATTTATTTTAACTAGGTACAATAGTTATTAAATAGTTAAAATAAAGACAAATTTACCTGTAAAATAAAACCTAAGCTAAGTTACACTAACACCTAACACTGCACTACAATTAAATTACTTCCCTAAATTAACTACAATTAATTAAAATTAAAAACAATTTTCTAAAGTACGAAATTACAGAAAATAATAAAATAATTACAAGTTTTTTAAACTAATTACACATAATCTAATCCCCCTAATAAAATAAAAAAGCCCCCCAAAATAATAAAAAGCCCTACCCTACACTAAATTACAAATAGCCCATAAAAGGGCTTTTTGCGGGGCATTGCCCCAAAGTAATCAGCTCTTTTACCTGTAAAAAAAAAAAGTACAATACCCCCCCCAACATTAAAACCCACCACCCACACACCCAACCCTACTCTAAAATCCACCCAATCCCCCCTTAATAAAACCTAACACTAACCCCTTGAAGATCACCCTACCTTGAGAAGTCTTCACCCAACCGGGCCGAAGTCCTCAACGAAGCCGGGCGAAGTGGTCCTCCAGACAGGCAGAAGTCTTCATCCAAGCCGGGAAGAAGAGGTCCTCAAGACGGGCAAAAGTCTTCATCAATATGGCATCTTCTATATTCATCCATCCATCCGGAGCGGAGCGGAGCGGGTCCATCTTCAAGACATCCGACGTGGAGCATCCTCTTCATCCAGGGTCTTCTTACTAAATGACGGTACCTTTAAGTGACGTCATCCAAGATGGCGTCCCTTCAATTCCGATTGGCTGATAGAATTCTATCAGTCAATCGGAATTAAGGTAGAATCAGCTACCAATCAGCCAATAGAATGCGAGTTCAATCCTATTGACTGATTGGATCAGCCAATAGGATTGAACTTCACTCCTATTGGCTGATTGCATCAGCCAATAGGCTTTTTTCTACCTTAATTCCGATTGGCTGATAGAATTCTATCAGCCAATCGGAATTGAAGGGACGCCATCTTGGATGACGTCACTTAAATATACCATCATTTAGTAAGAAGACTCCGGATGAAGAGGATGCTCCATGTCGGATGTCTTGAAGATAGAAGATGCCGTCTGGATGAAGACTTCTGCCCGTCTGGAGGACCTCTTCTTCCCGACTTGGATAAAGAATTCTGCCCATCTGGAGGACCACTTCGCCCGGCTTTGTTGAGGACTTCGGCCTGGTTGGGTGAAGACTTCTCAAGGTAGGGTGATCTTCAAGGGGTTAGTGTTAGGTTTTATTAAGGGGGATTGGGTGGGTTTTAGAGTAGGGTTGGGTGTGTGGGTGGTGGGTTTTAATGTTGGGGGGCTATTGTACTTTTTTTACAGGGAAAAGAGCTAATTACTTTGGGGCAATGCCCCGCAAAAAGCCCTTTTAAGGGCTATTTGTAATTTAGTTTAGGGTAGGGCTTTTTATTATTTTGGGGGGATTTTTTTTATTTTATTAGGGGGATTAGATTAGGTGTAATTAGTTTAACCTCTTAAGGACATATGACGGATTTTTTCCGTCATAAAACAATTGAGCAAACTGAAAGCTGTGTCCTTATAGGGTTAAAAAACTTGCAATTATTTTATTTTCTATAATTTAGTGGGGGGGGTTTCGTACTTTAGATAATTGTATTTAATTTTAATTAATTGTAGTTAATTTAGGGAATTAATTTAATTATAGTGTAGTGTTAGGTGTTAGTGTAACATAGGTTAGGTTTTATTTTACAGGTAAATTTGTATTTATTTTAGCTAGGTAGTTAATAAATAGTTAATAACTATTCTACCTAGCTAAAATAAATACAAAGTTGCCTGTAAAATAAAAATAAACCCTAAGCTAGCTACAATGTAACTATTAGTTATATTGTAGTTGTCTTAGGGTTTATTTTATAGGTAAGTATTTAGTTTTAAATAGGAATAATTTAGTTAATTGTAGTTATTTTATTTAGATTTATTTAAATTATATTTAAGTTAGGGGATGTTAGGGTTAGACTTAGATTTAGGGGTTAATAACTTTAATATAGTGGCGGCGACGTTGGGGGCAGCAGATTAGGGGTTAATAATTGTAGGTAGGTTGCAGCGACATTGGGGAAGGCAGATTAGGGGTTAATAAATGTAGGTAGGTGGCGGCGACGTTGGGGGCGGCAGATTAGGGGTTAATAAATATAATGTAGGTGTCAGCGATGTTGGGGGCAGCAGATTAGGGGTTAATACATATAATGTAGGTGGTGGCGGTGTCCGGAGCGGCAGATTAGGGGTTAATTATATAATGCAGGTGTCGGTGATGCCGGAGGCGGCAGATTAGGGGTTAATAAGTGTAAGATTAGGGGTGTTTAGACTCGGGGTTCATGTTAGGGTGTTAGGTGTAGACATAAATGTTCTTTCCCCATAGGAATCAATGGGGCTGCGTTAGGAGCTGAACGCTGCTTTTTTGCAGGTGTTAGGTTTTTTTCAGCCGGCTCTCCCCCATTGATTCCTATGGGGAAATCGTGCACGAGCACGTTTAGCCAGCTCACCGCTACCGTAAGCAGCGCTGGTATTGAGGTGAGATGTGGAGCAAAATTTTGCTTTCCACTCACTTTTCTGCGGCTAACGCTGGGTTTGTAAAAACCCGTAATACCAGCGCTGTCTGTAGGTGAGTGGTGAGCAGAAACTGCTCATTAGCCCCGCACAGCTTAACCGACAAAACTCGTAATCTAGCCGTTGGTTTTTCTTTTTAAATAAACTGATAGGTGTATATGTGCGCTTCACAGCTAAAGGGTAGAACCTATATATGTATAATTATCAGTAATATATACCAAAATTTTATTTAAAACAGTTTAAAACAGAAAATGCAACTTTCTAAATTGCAAAAATATGAAAGTTTAATATTCACAAGAATTTTATAAATTATAAATGTCCGGTCATATCCTAAACACATACACACACAAAAAAAAATACATCACTTGCATTTAAAACACATTTGTAATAAAAACCTTTGTAATAAAAACATCACTGCATATACTTTTGTTCCACAGTGGTATTCGATAATAAAATATAAATGTGAAAAAACAAACACCTTTGGTAGGTCCTGGGTGTAGTTTTAACTGTAGTGTTCTGTATACAATGTTTGTCCTATTATAGTGCCAATCCTTTGGTGATCTTGTAACACACTCAGTTGTTTGGATAAACTTATCCCTAATTTATTGGTATTATATCACTCCAGTGTTGAGTTTGCTTGTTTAGAGGCAATAGTGTTATAGTTCAAGCTAACAGTGGTGTTTCCAGTGTCACACATACAGGCTTATACACCTCTTTGTGTGCCTACCTTATAAACTGGAATGGCTCCCTGGATCTTTGTAGTGGCTTACTATGTTAGCCGTTCCATTCTTCTTTTTCCCCTTTGTCTTCCTTTAAGAAATTGCTCCCGGTCCCGGACTCTCAATTGGAGTTGTGGGGTTCCATCCCTAAGGTGGATGGCGCTATCTTTACACTTGCTAAACGGACTACTATACCGCTGGAGAATAGTTTGTCATTTAAGGAGCCCATGGATAAAAAGTTAGAAACTCTGTTGAGAAAGATGTTTCAGCACGCAGGATATTTGTTTCAACCGGCAGCGGCGGTTGCTGCGGTGGCTGGAGCCACTTCCTATTGGTGCCATTCTTTATCTGAATTGATAGAGAGGTCCCCTTGATGTGATCCAGAAAAGAATTAAGGCCTTGAGGGTAGCTAATTCTTTTGTTTGTGATGCAAATATGCAGATTATTCGCCTGAATGCCAAGACATCAGGGTTTTCTGTGCTAGCCCGTAGGGCACTCTGGCTTAAGTCTTGGTCTGCGGACATGACTTCAAAGTCTAGACTTCTTTCGCTTCCATTTAAGGGGAAGATTCTTTTTGGTCCAGGCCTGAACTCAATCATATCCATGGTCACTGGAGGAAAAGGTGCCTTTTTACCGCAGGATAAGAAGACCAAACCAAAAGGACAAGGTCCTAACTTTCTTTCCTTTCGTTCGGATAAATCCCAATGCCAGCAGCCCTCCGCGAAGCCTGAACAGTCCAAGGGAACTTGGAAACCGACTCAGTCTTTGAATAAATCTAAGCAGAACAAGAAGCCCGCCGAGTCAAAGTCGGCATGAAGGGGGGCCCCCGATCCGTCTCTGGATCGTGTAGGGAGCAGACTATCATCATTTTTGGAGGCTTCGCTCAGGGATACAGGATAGGTTTCAAAACTCATCCACCCAGAGGCAGATTCCTCTTGTAAAACCTGTCTTCAAGGCCAGAAATGTGAGAGGCCTTTGTAGGGTGCGTGAGGGATCTCTCCTCCCTGGAGAGAGGTCTGGGATACTACTCGAACCTTTTTGTGGTCCCAAAGAAGGAGGGGACTTTTCGCCCAATTCTGGACCTGAAATGCTTAAATAAGTTCCTGACGGTCCCATCATTCAAGATGGAGACAATAAGGTCCATTCTGCCCCTAGTGCAGGAAGGACAGTTAATGACTACAATATATTTGAAGGATGCTTACCTTCACGTTCCCATCCACAAGAAACACTTCAAGTTTCTAAGATTCGCGTTCCTAGACCAGCACTTCCAGTTTGTCGCACTTCCATTTGGTCTAGCTACTGCCCCAAGAGTCTTTACGAAGGTTCTGGAGGCTCTACTCGCAGTGGCGAGATCCAGAGGTATAGCAGTAGCGCCATACTTAGATGACATCCTGGTTCAGCCACCATTCTGTCGGCTGGCAGAGGACCATTCAAAGGATCTTCTTCGATCTCATGGATGGAAGATAAACTTAGAAAAGAATTCTCTTGTTTCTAGTACCAGGGTAGAATTCTTGGGTGTGATAATAGACTCCATATCCATGTGGATATTATTTACAGACCAGAGACGTTACAAAATAACTTCCAATTGTCTTGCCCTACAGACCTCCTTAAGGCCCTCTGTGGCCCGGTGTATGGAGGTAATTGGGCTCATGGTGTCCAGCATAGACATCATTCCATTTGCCAGATTCCATCTCAGACCTCTTCAACTGTGCATGCTGAGTCAGTGGAATGGTGACCACTCGGATCTGTCGCAACAGATTTCTCTGGACAACCGGTCAAGCAAATCGCTCTCTTGATGGCTCTGTCCAGATCACCTGTCCCAAGGGACATCCTTTTTGAGACCATCCTGGGAGATTGTGACTACGGATGCAAGTCTATCAGGATGTGGAGCTGTTTTGGGTGCCAGGAAGGCACAGGGCCTGTGAACTCTCTCCTCCTCATCAATAATTTAGAACTTCAAGCGATCTTCAATGCTCTGAAGGCTTGGCCTCTTCTGGGTTCGTACTAGTTTATCAGATTCCAATCGGACAACATAACCTCGGTGGCTTACATCAACCATCAGGGGGGAACGAGAAGCTCCCTAGCAATGAGGAAAGTATCTTGGATTCTAGAATGCGCGGAGGCCCACAGCTGCTCGCTGTCAGCGATCCACATTCCGGTAGATCTAAACACAGGCCTGTGTTTAGATCTACTGCTCCTCCTTGGAATTTAAATCTAGTTCTTAACGTTTTGCAGAGGGAACCATTTGAGCCTATGCATGTGGTTGACATTAAATACTGTCTTGGAAGGTTCTTTTTCTACTGGCTATTGCTTCGGTGCGCAGAGTTTCTGAGATGGCTGCCCTGCAATGTGAGCCTCCTTACCTAGTTTTTCATGCTGATAAGGCTGTTCTTCGTACTGGGTTAGCTTTTCTCTCTAAGGTTATTTCTGATCACAACATCAATCAGGAGATTGTGGTTCCTTTCTTGTGTCCTAATCCTTCCTCTTCAAAGGTACGGTTACTTCATAATTTGGAATGTGGTTAGGACTTTGAAGTTCTATCTTGAAGCTACAAAGGAATTTAGACAGACTTCTTCTTTGTTTGTTGTATATTCGGGGAAGAGTAGAGGTCAGAAGGCCTCTTCCACTTCCTTATCTTTTTGGTTGAGGAGTCTTATTCGCTTAGCATATGAGACAGCGGGACATAAGCCTCCTCAGAGGATTAAGGCTGATTCAACTAGAGCTGTGGCTTCCTCGTGGGCTTTAAGAACGAGGCCTCTATGGAGCAGATTTGTAGGGCAGCTACCTGGTCCTCCTTACATACTTTTTCAAAATTTTACAATTTTGTTGTGTTTGTTTCGGCTGGAGCAGCTTTTGGGAGAAAGGTTTTGCAGGCTATGGTGCCCTCAGAATAGGGTCCGCCTCTCTTTTTACCCTCCCGTTTTCATTCAGTGGCATCTAGAGCTTGGGTATATGTTCCCCACAATTAAGGAATGAAGCCTTGGACTCTTCTCATATTAAGATGGAAAACATAAATTATGCATATCAGATAATTTCCTTTTGTATGAGGAGAGTCCACAGTCCCCGCCCGTGTTGGGCGGACCAAAATTTTTGTTTATTCTTCTGGCACCTTTTATACCCTGATATTTCTCCTACTGTTCCTTGTTCCCTTGGCAGAATGACTTCGATATTAGGGAAGTGGGGGAGGTATTTAAGCCTTTGGCTGTGGTGTCTTTGCCTCCTCTTGGTGGCCAGGTTCTGTATTTCCCACAAGTAAGGAGTGAAGCCGTGGACTCTGCTCATACAGAAGTAAAGGAAATTATCTGGTAAGCATAATTTTTGTTTTTTTAAATAAAGAATACCGGCAAATAAAGGGGTTATTTTTTTGGCACTATCATGCAAAGTTAGTTGATAGATTCTATTCTATGTGTTTTCCAGCACAAAGAAAACCCAGGTCAGCTCACCTCTAAAAACTGGAGTCTACCCCACAACCTGGGACACTAACGCACTGCCAGAGTTAGGATGTCAGGTATTGTTTACAGAGTCTTTATTTGGGAGATCTTCTGCCTAATTTGTTAATATAAATGTTTAGGAAAAGTTGAAAAATTCACGTAGAAAAATGGCTGCTCCTGAAACTGTAGCACTTATTTGTTGTCTGTTTTAAATGGACATTAACCTTAAATTGAATTCTAAATAAAATGTTAAATAACGCATGGGAAAAAAATTATGCCTAAAATATTGTGGTTTTTACACTGCACCTAGAGAGGCTAGAGTGTATCCCACAAGACCCAAAACCATGACCATTCAACATGCTACACATATTGCTTTATCTGCCCCCAATTGACCGTAGAAATGAAGACATGATAACAAAGACAAATTGTGCTAGCAAAGTTACAGTTTTAAACACTTTTATAATATTAATTTTGTATCCAGATCTTTTGTAATGCAGTGGTTAATCACAGATGTAGGGCTCCATTTATTAAGCAGCGAAGGCTGCTTCGGAGCCACATTGTTTCAGGCTCGGGAAGTTAATTTAAGAAGCAGTGGTCATAAGACCGCTGCTCCTTAACTTGTCCGCCACCTTTTTGGTGGGGGATTTAAATCATCCTGATCTGATCTCCCACAAGGGATTAGCCCTAGCAAGAGCCATGTCAGAGAGTAATGAGAGGAGAAATCCCACCTTAGCTCTGTCAGAGGGAAACGCCTAAGGTAACATCTCAAAGTAAATGCCCACCTGGTTAAAAAAAACAAAAAACCTCTTCATTGGTTAGGATCGCCTCCATATCGCTGAGGAAGAGGTGCAGAACCAGACATGCTCCTGGTAAGACTAGGTGCAGCAGCGGTAGCAGTAACAGGAGCGGCCATAGCTTGTGGGGCACTCTGATCTACATTTGCAGTGCAAGTCAGAAGGGTTTGCAGGGCTAGTGCAATTAGATACATGCGGTTATCCAGTTCATACACCCTGAAAATAATGGTGGGTAAAGGTGGGTTATTAGCACCGTCAGGATTCATGGCCCTTGCTTAATGTCAGGGATCAGGAAACAGAAGGGATGTCAAATAAGCCAGGTCATACACAGAATCAGGAACACAGGAACTCACAGAGAAGTCAGAGACAATGCAAACGCAAAGGCAGACTGAACTGAGGCACATTAAATAGTAAGCGATTACATCATAATTCTGGGACTGCAACCTGTCTCTCAGTTTGGCCATAAGAGGGAGCCTGGGTGTAGTGAGCAGCTTTACACACTCTGCAGCAGGCGAAGAGAGAGACAGGTGAGTCAAAATGGCAGCTAAGATAAAAAGCAGCAAATAAAAAAATAAATCAGGGTGAAACCCTGACAGTAAATTAAGACATGTAAAAAACATATTTATGCAATATTCATATTTAATAAAGTTTTTAACTATGTATTTACTGTAAATAGATCACCTCACAATGTTCTGTACATAGAGAAATATGTTCTATGTATTTATAAATAGATAATATATATATCTGTATATATGTATACCTATATATAATCATATATATATATATATAACTATATATATATATATATATATATATATTGATATATATATATATATATATAGGTATAAATATATATTTTTTAAAGAAAAAAATCAGAAATATGTAGAAATATTTATTTATTAATAAATAGAACATATTCCGTTATGTAAAGAACATTGGAATATGAAATATTCATATTTTCATGTCGGGTTAGCTCTAGTGAAAATATGTTATGGTGTTTGCACGAGAGTGGAATGCACGCAATATTCTAATTTAGGATTGTTGCGCTAGTCGGGTTACCGTTAGAGTGAAAACAGTTTATGTTCAGCTTGTAATACCAGCTCAACCTGACTAGTGCAAAAATCTTAATTCTAGCGGAGTTATCGTTCTAGCGGAAGCGCAAAATACCGCTCTACTTGTAATCTAGCCCTTAATTTGTGAGTACTCATAATGTTCTGTCATGTATATGAAGCATTTAAATATGTTGATATTTTTATTGCCTTAATAAATATTGCATAAAATCTTTTTGTGCACTTCCTATAGCCACTCATTGACTTTTAACAACTTCCTACTAATGCTCATTGACCATTACCACAAAGTTCTTATTAGCTGATGAGCAATAGAAGGAAGTGTCTATACGCCAATAACCATTAGTAGGACACAGTGTTCTCTCTAAGGCCAGATTTTGTAAATGGCTCAGCAGTGAAACAGTTCATTAGTGATCCACACCCTGCAGTTAGCAAACACTACAGAATGCAGACAGCAAGGTATGGTTACCTTATTAACTGTTTCACTCCTTGGCCACTTGCAAAATCTGCCCTAGAGGGAACACTGGTAGGAAGTGATTTTCAGCCAATGAGCCTCACCAACAAATACTGATCAGCCAATGCAAATTAGTAGGAAGTGTCTATCAGGCAATAAGCATTAACAGGGAAGTGACTTTCAGCCAATGAGCATTAGAATGAAGCACACAATTGATACAGTTTTATTAGTTTCTATTTATATTTAAATAGCTTTAAATGGACAGTCTAGTCAAAAATAAACTTTCAGATAGAGCATGCAATTTTAAACAACTTTCCAATTTACATTTATCATCAATTTTGCTTTGTTCTCTTGGTATTCTTAGTTGAAAGCTAAACCTAGGTAGGCTCATATGCTAATTTCTTAGCCCTTGAAAAACTTTTTGGGCCCCTAAGATATCCCACATTTGCATAAAAGCATATCACTAATTTTTAGATATGCACTGAATATTTATATATTTATATGTATGTGTGTGTATATATATATAAATATATATATATATATATATATATATATATATATATATATATACACTCACCCGTCACTTTATTAGATACACTTGTTCAATTGCTTGGTAATACAAATTGCTAGTAAGCCAATCACATGGCAGCAACTCAATGCATTAAGGCATCTAGACGTGATGAAGACGAATTGCTGAAGTTCAAACCAAGCATCAGAATGGGGAAGAAAGGCAATTTAAGTGACTTTAAACTGGCATGGTTGTTGGTGCCAGATGTGCTGGTCTAAGTATTTCAAAAACTGCTGATCTACTGGGATTTTCATGCACAACCATCTCTAGGATTTACAGAGAATGGTCCGAAAAAGAGAAAATATCCAGTGAGCGGCATTTGTATGGACGACAGTGCCTTGTTGATGTCAGAGGTCAGAGGAGAATGGGCAGACTTGTTCGAGATGATAGAAAGGCAACAGTAACTTAAATAACCACTCGTTACAACCAAGGTGTGCAGAATACCCTTTCTGAATGCACAACACGTCGAACCTTGAAGCAGATGGTTTACAGCAGCAGAACACCACACCGGGTGCCACTCCTGTCAGCTAAAAACAGGAAACTGAGGCTGCACTTCACACAGGCTCACCAAAATTCAACATAGAAGATTGGAAAAATGCCTGGTCTGATGAGTCTCAATTTCAGCTGTGACATTCAGATGGTAGGGTCAGAATTTGTCGTAAACAACATGAAAGCATGGATAAATTCTGCCTTGTTTCAATGGTTCAGGCTGGTGGTGGTGGTGTAATGGCATGGGGGAAATTTTCTTGGCACACTTTGGGCCCCTTAGTACAAATTGAGCATCGTTCAAACGCCACGACCTACCTGAGTATTGTTGCTGACTATGTATATCCCTTTATGACTACAGTGTACCCATCTTCTGAAGGCTATTTCCAGCAGGATATAAATGCACCATTTTACAAAGCTCAGATAATCTCAAACTGGTTTCTTGAACATTTGACCATGACAATGAGTTTACTGTACTCCAATGGCCTCCACAGTCACCAGATCTCAATCCAATAGGGCACTTTTGGGATGTGGTGGAACGGGAGATTTGCATCATGGATGTGCAGCCGACAAATCTGAAGCAACTGTTTGATGCTATCATGTCAATATGGACCAAAATGTCTGAGGAATGTTTCCAACACCTTGTTAAATCTATGCCACAAATAATTAGGGCAGTTCTGAAGGCAAAAGGGGGTCCAACCCGGTACTAACAAGGTGTACCTAATAAAGTGACTGATGAGTGTATATGTGTATGTATATACAGTATATATATATATATATATATATATATATATATATATATATATATATATATATATATACAGTCATGGCCAAAAATATTGGCACCCCTGCATTTCTGTCAGATAATGCACCACTTTGCCCAGAAAATTGTTGCAATTACAAATGTTTAGGCATTCTCATGTTTATTTCTTTTGTTTGTATTGGTATGAAACAAGAAAGTGGAGATAAAAAAGCATGGATAATCTCAAGTCCATGTCCAGAGATCATAATGTTCCTGGGTCCACTGTGCATAACATTGTCAAGAAGTTTACAGCCCATGGCACTGTAGCTAATCTCCCTGGACGTGGACGAAAGAGAAAAAATGATCAAAGATTGCAACAAAGGATTGTTCGAATGGTGGATAAAGAACCTCAATCAACTTCCAGACAAATTCAAGCTGACCTTCAGGCACAGGGTACAAATGTGTCAGCTTGCACTGTACGTCGCTATCGGAATGAAAAGGGACTCTATTTTAGGAGACCCAGAAGGGACCCCACTGTTGACACAGAAACATAAAAAAGCCAGATTGGAGTTTGCCAAAATGTACCTAAGAAAACCAAAATCTTTTTGGGAGAATGTGCTGTGGACAGACAAAACAAAATTACAGTTTTTTGGTAAAACCCATCATTCTACTGTTTTCAGTAAAAGAAATTAGGCTTTTAAAGAAAATAATACAGTCCCTATAGTCAAACATGGTGGAGGTTCACTGATGTTTTGGGGTTGCTTTGCTGCTTCAGGCACTGGATGTCTTGACTGTGTACATGGCGTTATGAAATCGGAAGACTACCAAAGAATTCTGTGGTGCAATGTAGGGCCCAGTGTCAAAACATTGGGTCTCTGTCAGAGAGTGAGACCTGGAGCAGTTGGCGAAAAAAGAGCGATTGATTTCAGTTATTTTTTCCAAGGTGTGTGCTACCACATAATAAATGTGCCAATAATTTTGTCCAGTCCGTTTTTGGAGTTCTGCGTGGAATGTGTCAGATTTGGCTTTTTTTTTTCTACACTTTTTTGTGTAACACCAATACAAACAAAAGAAATAAACACGAGAATGCCTAAACATTTGTAATTGCAACAATTTTCTGGGCAAAGTGGTGCATTATCTGACAGAAATGCAGGGGTGCCAATATTTTTGGCCATGACTGTATGTGTGTGTGTTTGTGTATGTATACATATATATTATAGCTATCCTATATTATAAAAGGCCAGGCAAGTTTGTCCGATTCAGTCATGTATGTATGTATGTATGTATGTATGTATTGGGTACTTGTAAAGCGCGGCTAATCACCCGCAAGGGTCTCAATGCGCTGCTCATTTTATCGACCTCGGAAGGATGAAAGGCTGAGTGGACCTCACCAGGGATCGAACCTGCAACCCTTAGGTTGCTACAGAGCTCAGCCACAGTGCCTTAGCATGCTGAGCTATCTGTCCAGCTCATGAGCAGTAGAGACTGCAGCGTGAGACAAACATGCCTGGCTGTAAGGAAGGATCAGCAGTGACCGCCGTGAGCATCAGACAACGTGAGGGGGGCGGGAGCAGACGGGCTGATGCACTGCAGAAAATGGCCCGTGTTATTGATTGAATGATAGTCTTGGCATGGCACGAAAAAAAACTAACACCTGAAGCGCGGAATGGCGATCGCCATAACGCAACCCCATTGATGTCTATGGGGGAAAAAAAGTTAAGTTTAAACCTAACATAAACCCCAAGTCTAAACACCCCTAATCTGCTGCCCCCGACATCGTCGACACCTACATAAAGTTATTAACCCCTAATCTGACGCTTCTGATATCGCTGACACAAAATAAACTTATTAACCCCTATTCCGATGATCCCCGACATCGCCGGCACTGTAATAAAGTTATTACCCCTATTCCCCCACACCACAACATCACCCACACTATAATAAAGTTATTAACCCCTATTCCACCTCTCCCCGACATCGCTGCCACTAAATAAAGTTATTAATCCCTAAACCTCTGGCCTCCCACGTCACTGCCACTAAATAAACCTATTAACCCCTAAACCGATAGCCCCGCACATCGCAAAAAACTAAATTAAACTATTAACCCCTAAACCTGACACCCCCTAACTTTATATTAAAATTACAATATCCCCATCTTAAATTAAATAAAAGCTTACCTGGGAAATTTAAACTAACAATTAACCTAACATTACTTTTATACTAAAATTAAAATAACTAAATAAATTCAATTACACATTAAAAAAAACTAACACTACTAAAAAAAATTAAATCTACAATTACAAAAAATAAAAAATACTAAATTACAAAAAATAACAAAAACAAAATTACGAAAAATAAATGAAATCATTCAAAATAAAAACAATTGCACCTAATCTAATAGCCCTATAAAAAAAAAAGCCCCACCAAAATAAAAAAAAAACTAATGGCGGCGGTCAGGTTTTTAGGCTGAAATGGCAATTTTTTCAGCGTTAAAACCCGAACGCAAAACTTGTAATCTAGGTGATTGTTTATAATTTTTTGTTTGCCTTTATTAAGCATAAAATGAATGTTTACAAAAACAAATTCTCTTTTTTGCATTAGCTGATTGATGTCTCTTCAACTTCCTCTGAATACACGGAGATCCACAAAATGTTCTCCAAGACCTTGTCCAATCAAGTAGTAAAGAATATCAAGCGCATACAGAACCCATCTCTTTGGCAAGTTTTCCAGTGGTAAGCGTGCTTCCTCAAGGAATCATATAGGTTACTTAAAGTGATGGTAAATCCAAGCGTTTAACAAACGCTAGGATTTACCATTACTAAAAATAAAGTTGAGTTTAAGGGGCCAAATTATCAAGCTCTGAACAGTTCGCTGGAAACAGAAGTTATGAAGCAGCGGTCTAAAGACCATTAGCCGGAAACAGAAGTTATGAAGCAGCGGTCTAAAGACCATTAGCCAGGAAAAGAAGTTATGAAGCAGCGGTCTAAAGACCATTAGCCGGAAACAGAAGTTATGAAGCAGCGGTCTAAAGACCATTAGCCGGAAACAGAAGTTATGAAGCAGCGGTCTAAAGACCATTAGCCAGGAAAAGAAGTTATGAAGCAGCGGTCTAAAGACCATTAGCCGGAAACAGAAGTTATGAAGCAGCGGTCTAAAGACCATTAGCCAGGAAAAGAAGTTATGAAGCAGCGGTCTAAAGACCATTAGCCGGAAACAGAAGTTATGAAGCAGCGGTCTAAAGACCATTAGCCGGAAACAGAAGTTATGAAGCAGCGGTCTAAAGACCATTAGCCGGAAACAGAAGTTATGAAGCAGCGGTCTAAAGACCATTAGCCGGAAACAGAAGTTATGAAGCAGCGGTCTAAAGACCATTAGCCAGGAAAAGAAGTTATGAAGCAGCGGTCTAAAGACCATTAGCCGGAAACAGAAGTTATGAAGCAGCGGTCTAAAGACCATTAGCCGGAAACAGAAGTTATGAAGCAGCGGTCTAAAGACCATTAGCCGGAAACAGAAGTTATGAAGCAGCGGTCTAAAGACCATTAGCCGGAAACAGAAGTTATGAAGCAGCGGTCTAAAGACCATTAGCCGGAAACAGAAGTTATGAAGCAGCGGTCTAAAGACCATTAGCCGGAAACA
The DNA here is from genome assembly GCF_027579735.1 of Bombina bombina. Taxonomy (NCBI): domain Eukaryota; kingdom Metazoa; phylum Chordata; class Amphibia; order Anura; family Bombinatoridae; genus Bombina; species Bombina bombina. The sequence goes on along the minus strand of NC_069504.1, from coordinate 1,063,965,945 downwards.
GAAGTTATGAAGCAGCGGTCTAAAGACTAGAAGCTCTATAACTTGTCCGCCTGCTCTGAGGCCGCGGACAGAAATCAACCTGATCGAATTCGATCGGGTCGCTTGACACCCCCTGCTAGCAGCCTATTGATAAATGCCGACAGCCTATGCTGTCAGCATTTATCGACGTGCAGCAGACATGATACGCTTCTTCGTATAGCGTCCCAGGCCTCCCATGGCACAGTGCTCTCCTTCAGTGAGGTGACGATTGCACCTCTAAACCAATAGCTGTGTGTGTCAGCTGACAGGGTTCTCTAAGCTAGCACGGCTATTAGTTTAGAAGTGCAATGTGCTGTGGGCCGGAGCCGCTGAGTTTACCAAGCTGCTTCGGCACAGTCAGGGTGAGTTTAGCACCCTTTTTGAAATAACTGATGACTTAAACTCCACTTGATTTTTAGAGATGATAAATCCTAGGTTTTGTTAAACGCTTGTATTTACCATCACTTTAAGCCTAATAGTTTTCTTTTTCATCAGGGCATACTCAGTACAATTGGAGATACAGTAGATAAGAAGCAGTTTTCTGTCTGATATAATAATAATTCTAGTAATTAGTTAAATGTTTGCTTCATTCGTTAATGGAATTAAAAGTGGAATTTGAAATGCAGTGAAGAATTTTTGCTATAATGTATGTAACTACTGAGTGTCAGATGCTCATCTACACAGCCTCTTGCAATATATTTGTGAGTTGTGTGCACAAAAATATTTCAAATTAAACATATTGCAGCAATGCTATTCATTTCAAATTCCATTTTTAAGGCCCTAATTCTAGTTAACATAATTCGTACAAATTTCAGTTGTTTCCAAAGTAAGTCATATCTAAATGGATGTATATTTGTTGTAAATTTGATGTTTCCTCCTAAAATAAAATCAACAACCTTAAAACACTATGACCTAGATTACAAGTTGTGCGGTATGGCTACTTAAAAATTGGCCTTTGCGTGCGGAATGGTCAGCTCACTCATATTACAAGTCGCGGCGGTACGGCTATACCGCTAGCGTTTTAGCCTATACCGCAATGATCCATTCCGCACTCAAAAAATGGCTTTTAAGTGTGTAATATTCAGCTCACCTGTATTATAGGTTGTGCGGTCAGGCCATTCCACTAGCGTTACAAGGCAAAGAGAGACAAGTCTCACACTATCTATAGGGGGCGCACAAAATCAAAGTGAGCAAATCGAAAAAATAACAGATAATGGATTATTAACAATATATAATCTAAATAGATAATGGACTCTCACAAAGTGAAAAAGGAGTTGATATTAACTCTGCTACAACGTATGTGTAGATATATAACCAGATTGGTTGACAAATGAGTCCCAAAAGTCCACAGTTCTGATGTCCTTGGGACTGATATATATTGAGGTGATGCTTCCAATAGTTGGAATATGCACGGGCTGCACTCTCCCTTCTCCATCCCCGGGTGATAACTCTAAACAAGATCAAAACAAAGAGAGGCGCCAAATGTGCGTATCAGGAGGATCAAAACGTGAGAAAATGAGCACAGGGTACTCACATTTATGAGGAGCACAATGTGCTTGTGGGCACAGGCTGGTTATCGCAGGTAGCCAGCTAGCTGATTCCTGGTGCTGGAACAGGATCGCAGGTAACAAAATGTGGAGACAGTCCGCCTCATATGGTAGCAGGGTGCTCAAAGTAAAAGTTTGGATCGTGGTATCTTGTAAAAGTATTTATTGTATAAAACAACAATCAAATAAAACCATACCAACGAACCTTTAAAATAGAGCAGTTTAAAACAGTGTAGTATTGTAATGCGTTTCTCTGCGCTATTGCCGTTTCATCAGGCATATTATACCTTTCCATCTAAAAGGCAGAAGAGTCCACGGCTTCATTCATTACATTTGGGAAATAAGAACCTGGCCACCAGGAGGAGGCAGAGACACCCCAGCCAAAGGCTTAAATACCTCCCCCTCTCCCCTCATCCCCCAGTCATTCTTTGCCTTTCGTCACAGGAGGATGGCAGAGAAGTGCCAAAGATTCTGAGTAGTCTCTTATGGAGGGTAGTATTCTTCACAATGGGACTGGAGTTTTAAGTAGTCCTGTCAGCCTCTCAGTGAGAGCCTGGATGAAAGTTAGAGTCCGGAGATGCAGGGAGAGTCTTTCTGCTAAACCATCCAGACTCATATTAACAGCTCCACAAGCAATCAGCGTTGACAAGTTTCACTGCCTGCTTTCTGCACTCAAGTTCATGTCAGGAGCGATGCTTCTACCTGTCACACTTGAAGGGCCGTGTTCCTGTTCCACAGTGACAGCATTAATTCTTGTAAGATCTTTTCTTTTTTTATACATAATGATAACACAGAAGACAGGGTCACAGTGTGGCGCCTTTTATCTTAAGGAATCAAGGGTTAATATTCCTAGTGAGGGGATTATTGAACAGGGGGGGGGGGTTATACATAATATTGTTTATTGTGTTATTGCGGTGTTATGTGCGAGATGTGGCTCTGGCAATGGTGGAACTTCAGGTTGACTTTCGGGAGTATTTGCTCGGCCGATTTTGGAGCATTTTCTCCTTAGTGCAAGGGCAGTCCTGTGAGGCATCCCAGGTGACCGGGTGTGAGTTTTCACTTCCTCTGTTGATCAGCGGCATAGGAGACGAAGCGGTTTCTGTAGTCCGGGTCATAGGAGGTGGTGAGTGCCCCGGCCATTGGAGGTTTAAAGGTGCCTGTTTTTTAAGCTAGTCTAGTCCATAATAAAAGCGCAAGCTATGGAGGACTCTGACGTTTTAGAGGGTACTCTCTCTTTAACAAAGTCTCATTCCTGTGTTTATTGTGAGGAGGTTCTTGTAGATCAGCCTGCTCAACTATGTTCCACATGCCTTGATAAAGCTGCGACATCTAAAACTAAGGGGATGTCTAGTACTACTGAGCCGTCCACCTCTGAGAGCTCCCCGTACCATGAGGTGCATTCCCTGCTTTCATCTCTGAGTGCACATGCAGTGCCCCAGAGTCCAACCATTACTCCTACTGGAGAGATTCGTTGGCTGTCAGATTTTGCGGATCAACCGCAAAAGGCGGTATCGAAAGTGATACATGCCTTACCACATTCTGCTAAGCGCAAGCGTAGGGCATATCATGGTGGCCCGGCCCAGGGGTTGTCTACGCCTATGGAAATATACGATGATGAGGCCCACTCCAACTCTTCGGAGGAGGCTCCTTCTGGGTCGGAGACCGTGTCATCTCATCCTCTGGCTGGAGCTGCGACATATTGGTGTGAATCCCTGTGTGATATGGTCGAGAGGGAGACTTCCATCGATGAGATACAGGATAAGATTAAGGTGTTGAAGGTCGCCAATTCTTTCATTTGTGATACCAATATGCAAATTATTCGCCTGAACGCAAACATTTCAGGATTCTCCGTTTTAGCTCGCAGGTCTCTGTGGCTAAAGTCTTGGTCTGCGGACATGACCTCTAAGTCAAGACTGTTGTCCCTGCCTTTTCAAGGAAAGATTCTGTTCAGTCCAAGTTTGGATTCGATCATATCCACAGTTACGGGAGGCAAGGAAGCTTTCCTACCGCAGGATAAGAAGGCTAAGCCAAAAGGGTCTACTTTTCATCCCTTCCGTGCAGACAAGGCCCAGTGCCAGCAGCCTGCCACCAAAGTGGATCAGTCCAAGGGAACTTGGAAGCCTGCTCAGTAATGGAACAAGTCCAAGCAGAACAAGAAGCCCGCCAAGACAAAATCGGCATGAAGGGGCGGCCCCCAACCGGTCCCCGGACCAAGTAGGGGGCAGATTGTCTCTCTTCTCCGAAGTCTGTTTGCAGGACATTCAGGACCCTTGGGTTCTGGAGGTTGTCGTACAGGGTTATAGGATAGGATTCAGGTCCCATCTGCCCAGGGGCAGATTTCTCCTGTCAATCCTGTCTTTAAGACCGGAAAAGAGAGCGACCTTTCTAGAATGTGTGAGGGATCTCTCCTCTCTAGGTGTTATTGTACCAGTACCCCAAGCAGAGAGGGGTATAGGGTACTTGTTACGGTTACCCTTAGTCTCGCTGAGAGATGGACCGCTTAGTAGCCTGGATTCCTATTGCTGAAGAGGGGAGAAACTGCTTTCCATAGTATTCTATATGAGTCTCGCAAATGTAGAATAATCCCCCTTAGCTGTAGTACAGCTAGGATACCCTTCTGCCCACAAAAACGAGTCAACGCTGCGATTGAGGGACAACCAAGAACTGAGGACTGGGATGCCCAGCCTGCTTTTTATTTAGGTTACATGCACACAGGGCACTCCCAGGGGGGGAAGCATAAAATCCCCCATCACACATTTAGACAAAGCCCTTGGACAGGCCACCGCAGATAACAAGTACACACAAGAAAACAATTGAGTCCTTCTTATCACCTAGCAGTGAATGCTTATCACAAACTTAATTACAGTACACAATATGCTAGGAAACCTGCCTCAGAAAATAGTTTTCTCAAAACTGAACAGAGTTAACCCTTTATGAAATGATACTTGTTACAGTTTTCTTGGAGCCCTTCTTAGGCGCTGGCTTGGCTGGTTCAGGCATTGCTGCTGGGAAATAAGTTTCTTCACAACAAAATAACTAATGCTTCTGTAACAGTGCTCCCTTTCTGTGGAACACTCTGGCAGACACGGTCTGACCCCTTTTCGGGGCAGACTAAGGCTGTCCAGACCGCTGGTTATGCGGGGCTGAGGTCGGTTTGTCTGGACAACCCGTCGGCGTTGCCATTCTGTTTCCCAGGTCTGTAAGTAATGGTGAAATTGAAGGGTTGCAACGATAAACTCCAACGTAATAGCCTGCCATTATCTCCAGAGACCCGGTTCAGCCACACCAACGGGTTATGGTCGGTGACCAGAGTGAACTCCTGCCCATATAAATAGGGAGTCAATTTCTTTAATGCCCACACCAAAGCCAAACACTCCTTTTCGACCGCTGCATAGCTGACTTCGCGGGGCAGGAGCTTCCGGCTGATGTAGGCAACTGGATGCTCCCCTCCATCTTCGCCTACTTGGCTGAGGACGGCTCCCAGCCCGAACATGGAAGCATCTGTGTCTCCCGCACTGGTGAGAGTTCTCGCTCCGTCCGGGCTTGGGCCCGTGTAGTCACTGGGTCCGCCTCGTTGTTGCATACTGGAGCATAGGCAGAAGTCATGGGGCCCAAATCATTGCCCAGTAGTACTTCGGCAGGTAAATTATCCATTATGCCCACGTTCACAGCCCCCTTTCCCGCTCCCCAATCAAGATGCACTTTAGCTGTTGGAATTTTGTACACATCCCCCCCGCCACTCTAACGGCCACAGTCTGTCCAGATCGCTTGTGCTCCGGCACCAAATGACTCTGTACCAGCGTGATAGTAGCCCCTGTGTCTCTCAATCCCTCGGTAGATCGCCCCTCGAGCCATACCTTCTGCCGATGGTGCTGGCGGTTATCTGAGGCAGCATATACAGGGTCCGCCTCGTGAAGCGGCCCCAAATATTCCTCCATAGGGGCCTCTTGGTTAACACAGAGGGTCCGGGCCGGACGATATGCCCCAGAGGGGTAATTGTAATTCCTGGGTGTCTGGTGCGTATTAAGGGGGCAGCTAGCCATGAAATGCCCTGGTTGCTTGCATCGGTGGCAAGTCGGTCTGGGACGCTCAGAGCTGTTATTGGGTGGTCCTGAGTGTCGGGCGGGCCCTGCGGGCACCGGGGCTCGGAATTCAGCACGAGGGGGTGCACGGTAAACCTCTCTGGGTTCGTGAAGACGGGAGTCATAATGTTCATCGGCCAATTTGGCTGCTTCTTCTAAGGTAGAAGGTCGCCTGTCTCGCAGCCATTCCTTCCCTTGCTGTTCCATGCCATTATAAAAATGTTCTAAGAGAAACAATTGTAAAATTTCCTCACCAGTCACCGCTTTACTTCCGCTCATCCAGTGATTTGCCGCTCTCCGCATTCGGTGCGCCCATTCCATATGGGTATCGTTAGGCTTCTTTTTCGTGCCCCGAAACTGTCGGCGATACGCGTCCGGAGTTACTGCGTACCGTCGCAACAGTGTCTCCTTAACTAGCTCATACTGTGTCACTTCCTCAGCACCCAGAGTACGAAAGGCTTCCAGGGCTCGCCCGGATAGTTTCCCAGACAATATCGTGGGCCACTCCCTGTTGGGAATCTGGTGCAGGGCACATTGCCTTTCAAAGTCCGCCAAATATTCATCAATCCCTGTCTCGCTCTCTAGGAAGGGTCGAAATGCCGCATAGGGTATCTTGGGCCTCCCAGCATTTTCGACAGGGATGATTACCTGCGGGGCTTCAGCATTGCGGTGTGCGTTCGCTAGGTTGAGTTCGTGGGCTCGAGTCTCTCGTATATCCTTGTCCGCTTCCGCCATCAACTGCTGTACCAATTCCATGGAGGGGTTCGGCCCGTACAGTGAGAGCCTCTCCCGAACAATCCTGGTTTTTTCGTCACTAATCGTGGTCGGTGTTTCCGCCATTGTGAAGCTCTGATCCAGTTCGGTCAATTCTGCGATCAGCTCTCTCCTCGGCCGGTTGCTGGCGTACCCCCCTCTGCTTTCAAGTAAATCCTTTAGGGTTGTACGCTTCAATTTTTCGTAAGCGCTCTCCATCCGTTCTGTACCTCTCCTAGGAAATCCAGGAAAAATCCCACCGCTGCCGCCAAATGTTACGGTTACCCTTAGTCTCGCTGAGAGATGGACCGCTTAGTAGCCTGGATTCCTATTGCTGAAGAGGGGAGAAACTGCTTTCCATAGTATTCTATATGAGTCTCGCAAATGTAGAATAATCCCCCTTAGCTGTAGTACAGCTAGGATACCCTTCTGCCCACAAAAACGAGTCAACGCTGCGATTGAGGGACAACCAAGAACTGAGGACTGGGATGCCCAGCCTGCTTTTTATTTAGGTTACATGCACACAGGGCACTCCCAGGGGGGGAAGCATAAAATCCCCCATCACACATTTAGACAAAGCCCTTGGACAGGCCACCGCAGATAACAAGTACACACAAGAAAACAATTGAGTCCTTCTTATCACCTAGCAGTGAATGCTTATCACAAACTTAATTACAGTACACAATATGCTAGGAAACCTGCCTCAGAAAATAGTTTTCTCAAAACTGAACAGAGTTAACCCTTTATGAAATGATACTTGTTACAGTTTTCTTGGAGCCCTTCTTAGGCGCTGGCTTGGCTGGTTCAGGCATTGCTGCTGGGAAATAAGTTTCTTCACAACAAAATAACTAATGCTTCTGTAACAGTACTATTCAAATCTTTCTGTTGTTCCAAAGAAGGAGGGCACGTTCTGCCTGATTCTGGACCTAAAGTGCTTAAACAAGTTTCTGGCTGTTCTATCATTCAAAATGGAAATGATCAGATCTATTCTGCCACAGTTCAAAAGGGGCAGTTCATGACGACAATAGACTTGGAGGCTTACCTTCATGTTCCAATTCACAGGGACCACTTCAAGTTCCTAAGATTTGCGTTTCTGGACCAACACTTCCAGTTTGTAGCCCTCCCCTTCGGCTTGGCGACGGCCCTGAGAGTATTTACGAAGGTTCTGGGGGCGCTTCTTGCAGTGGCCAGATCCAGGGGCATTGCTGTGGCGTCCTATTTGGACGACATCCTAGTCCAGGCACCGTCGTTCAGCCTCACAGAGGATCATTTGAGGGCTCTATTTTTATTGCTCCAATCTCACGGTTGGACGATCAACTCAAGAAAGAGTTCCCTGGTTCCCAGCAACAGGGTGGAGTTCCTGGGCTCGATAACAGACTCTATGTCCATGAAAATATTTCTCACAGATCAACGACGCAGGAAGATTGCGTCCACCTGTCTGGCCCTTCAGTTTTACTCAAGCCCTTCGGTGGCTCAGTGTATGGAGATGATCGGGCTCATGGTTTTCAGCATCCCTTTCGCCAGGTTCCATCTCAGACCTCTTTAATTGTGCATGTTGCAACAGTGGAACGGCGATCATTCAGATCTATCACAGTGGATATCCATGGATGCTCGGACCAGGGACTCCCTATCTTGGTGGATCCATCCGGAGTATCTGTCCCTGGGGACATCCTTCCTGAGACCGTCCTGTCCTTGTAACCACGGACGCGAGTCTGGCAGGATAGGGAGCTGTTTGGGGTGCCAGATTGGCATAAGGAAAGTGGACTGGAGGAATCTCTCCTTCCGATCAATATTCTGGAACTTCGAGCAATCTACAATGCTCTGAGAGAGTGGCCTCCTCTGGGGTCATTCAGCTTCATCAGATTTCAGACCAACAACATTACCTGAGTGGCTTACATCAACCACTAGGGGGGAACGAGGAGCTCCCTAGCAATGAGGAAGGTGTCTCGGATTTTGGAGTGGGCGGAGTCCCACAGCTGCTCGCTCTCAGCAATCCACATTCCAGGTGTGGACAACTGGGAAGCAGACTTTCTCAGCAGGCAATCTCATGGCATCCAGACTCAATTGCAAGCTACCCCAATACGGGTCGAGGTCGAGGGATCCCCAGGCAGAGCTGATAGGTGCCTTGGGGATTCAGCCTAGCTTACATTTTTCCACTGTTACAACTTCTACCTCATGTAGTGGCACGCATCAAGAAGTAGCGACCTTCGGCCATCCTGATTGGCGGGGATGTCATCCTCTCCGCCATGGAGGTAACCCTGTTGTAGGGATCTGCTGGAACAGGGTCCCTTTCAACATCAAAATCTTGTTTCTCTGAGGCTGACTGCGTGGATATTGAACGCTTAGTCTTAGCCAAGAGAGGTTTTTCTGAAAGTGTGATTGACACTCTAGTTCAGGCAAAAAAGCCAGTCACTTGTCGCATCTACCATAAGGTGTGGAGGACTTACTTGTCCTGGTGTGAGAGACACGGATATCCTTGGCACAAGGTGAAGGTATCCAGGATTCTGTCTTTTCTCCAAGAAGGTTTGGATAAGTGTCTTGCCGCCAGTTCCTTAAGGGGACAGATTTAGGCTTTATCAGTCTTGTTGCACAGGAGACTCGCTGACCTTCCTGACATTCAATCTTTTGTTCAGGCTCTGTCTAGAATCAGACCTGTCTTTAGGCAGTCTGATCCCCCATGGAGCTTAAACTTGGTCCTTAAGGTATTGCAGAGGGATCCGTTTGAGCCTATGCATTCTATTGACATTAAGATTCTGTCCTGGAAGGTTCTCTTTCTGTTGGCCATTGCATCGGCTTGCAGATAAGGCTGTTCTTCGCACCGGTTTGGGGTTTCTTCCCAAGGTGGTGTCTAACCTTAACATCAATCAGGAAATAATTGTTCCTTCTTTGTGTCCTAACCATTCTTCTTCTAAAGAGAGGTTACTTTATAATCTGGATGTGGTTCAGGCCTTAAAGTTCTATCTACAGGCTATGAAGTATTTCAGATAGTCTACATCTCTTTTTGTGGTGTATTCGGGAAGCACAAGGGGCAGAGTGCATCTTCTACTTCTTTGTCCTTTTGGTTGAGGAGCTTGATTCGCTTGGCCTATGAGACAGCAATACATAAGCCTCCTCAGAGGATCACGGCTCATTCAACTAGAGCTGTGGCTTCATCTTGGGCCTTCAAGAATGAGGATGCAAATTTGTAAGGCAGCTACCTGGTCCTCCTTACACACTTTTACAAAGTTTTACAAATTTGACGTTTTTGCTTCATGCGGAAGCTGTTTTTGGGAGAAAGGTTTTAGAGGGTGTGGTGCCCTCTGTGATATACCTTTAAGCTATATCCCTCCAATCTGCTTCCTTTCCTTATTTAAGCTGCGTTTGTTCACCTGCTAATTGCCTGATAATGGAAGTGATACCTGAAAATTGCTCCAAGCTTTTAAGGTTTTATCTAAGATTTAATGCAGGTCACCTTTTTGTCTTCGAGTTACTTTGCTATTCGCAACTTTCTAAAACTCTAACCAAATATTCCTCCAAGTCTCAACTGTGCACAACGTAAGGTTTCCCTACCTCTGCAGCATTTGCTGTACTGCATTTGGAGACTCAAGAGCGGATCAGCTGGAAGTCGGATCTCTATACCGAAATCGGAAGTCAGTCACGCTCACACCCCCAGCTCAGATTAACTCTCAAGCCGCCCAGGTAACGCTCATTCCACCGGACCTGTGACGGAACTGCCATCCCACTAGCTAAGGTATTCGTGCTCCTTCGTTTTTGCCTTGTGAGTTTTGTATATCGCTACTTACCTCTGATACCTAAGTTTGACACTTATAACTGCCATCATATAAGTGTATGCTAAACATTCAAATCAATATCAAAACATAAACCTGCTAACTTTGTAAATACCTTTTATTGTGTGAGTGTGTGAAGCTGTGTCAACAATAGTAAACGAGCAGGATGAATGGGAACTTATTTATTCTTAGAGGATATATCCAGTTAAGGATTTGCACAGTACTCCTTTTAAACTGAATAACTTTTCTCAGCTGTTCTACTTAATTTTGCCACAGAAAACCAGAAAGTCACTGCTACATTTAGTGGTTACTCTCTGTGGAATTATAATATATTCCTTATCACTACCACTTACCTTATAAACCAGCTCACTGTATATGTACTCAGTCAGCATTACATTGCTATTGAGGCAAAATACAAAAGAGCAACAAAACATCTTTATCTGTAAATAACAGACATTACCAAAAACACACATAGGAACTTCAGGTGTGTTACACCCTCAGATTAGGGTCTGCATGTTTACCCTCCCGGTTTCATTCAGTGTCCTCTGAAGCTTTGGTATATGTTTCCCAAACGTAATGAATAAAGCTGTGGACTCTTCTCCCCTTTAGATGGAAAACATAAATTATCCTTACCTAATAATTTTATTTCCATCTGTGGGAGGAGAGTCCAAGGCTCCCGCCCGTAACTCCGGTGGGCAGACCTAAATTTAATTTTTCTTCTGGCACCATTTATACCCTGATATTTCTCCTACTGTTCCTTGTTCCCTCAGCAGAATGACTGGGGGATGAGGGGAGTGGGGAAGGTATTTAAGCCTTTGGCTGGGGTGTCTTTGCCTCCTCCTGGTGGCCAGGTTCTTATTTCCCAAAAGTAATGAATGAAGCCGTGGACTCTCCTCCCCACGATGGAAATAAAATTATCAGGTAAGCATAATTTATGTTTTTAAAAACACTGACTTAAATAGCCAGACGCTACCATATGTTAATAAGACCTCCCACCTTAGGGAATTAACAGTGGACCAATTGTTTACCATCATCAAGGTGTAATGCTCGTGGGATATTCCTCCATCAGACCAAACTTGGCCAGTAGTCTTCTTATCCCGGCCTCAAGTGGAATGATAGCAAATATCCCAGAGCAGAGAAAGTTTGTAAAATGAGGTAAGTGGTACTCACAGTAGGCAGGATAGTCCTTAGCGGGAACAGGAAGGAAATCTAACAGTAAAACAGTTCAGGGGTAAAGCAGCAGAATGGTCAGACAAGCAGAGTTCAGCAACAGTATAACAATCCAGCAGTTTAGGGGTTAAGCAGGCAGAGTAGTCAGACAGGCAGGGTTCAGAAATGTTATGGCAATCCAGTACTTTAGGGGTTAAGCAAGCAGAGTAATCAGACAGGCAGAGTTCAGTAACAGCATAACAATCCAGCAATAAAGAATATAGCACCCAGGGAAAGAGACGTACGGTGATGACGTCACCGCCGCACACACACAGGAGCCGACTTCCCCCTGGCAACGGCCAGAGCAGGAAGCGCTGCGTCCCTGGCAACAGCCGAAGTGGCGTCACATAGCCCCCCTCCGGGAACCAGAGTTGGCTTCAAAGGATGAGCAGTATGGAATCTGGAAAATAAAGATAGAGCATGCACATCACGGGCAGAAACCCAGGAACGATCTGCCACGGAGTAACCCTTCCAATGTACCAGATACTGTAGTTGTCTGCATCTGTATCTGGAGTCCAGGATATTAGCAACCTCATATTCAGGGTCACCATGGACCAAGAGCGGAGGAGGAGGAGTGGGAGCCGAGTATATCTATTCTTGATGTAGGGCTTGAGTAGTGAGATGTGGAAGACTGGGTGTATGTGCAGGGATCTGGGCAAAGCCACCTTGTAAGCAACAGGAGACAGTCTTTTCAGGACCTTGTAAGGACCAATAAACCTTGGCCCTAGTTTGTGACTGAGTTGACGTAGACGAATATGTCGAGTAGAGACCAAAACACGTTCACCTACTGAAAACGCATGAACAAAAGCTCTATGATGATCAACAAACTTCTTGTATCTGGAGACAGCTGAACGTAACTGAGAGCGAATACATTGCCAATAGGTGATAAGATTAGTAACGTGTCGGTCTGTAGCAGGAACCCCTGTGGACTGAGCAGAAAGAGGAAAGACACAAGGTTGGTAACCTGCTGCGGCTTGAAACGGAGAACAACGTAGAGAAGAGTGCCAATGTGTGTTCTTAGCCAGTTCAGCTAGGGGTAACAACTCAGATCAGTTGGTATGGAGAGAAATAACAAAGGTTCTGAGATAGGCTTCGAGATCTTTATTCCCTCTCTCAGTTAGCCCATTAGTCTGAGGATGGTAGCCAGAAGACAAGGCAACAGTGGTTCCGATCAACTTGCAAAAGGCTCTCCAAAAAGTAGATATGAATTGCGGACCTCTGTCATAAATAATATCCACGGGAATGCCATTCTTCGGCAGATGGTTTCTTTAAGGATACAAAATGAGCCAGTCTGGAAAACCATCCACCACAACCCAGATAACCGTATGATGGTCAGAAGGAGGGAGGTCCACAATGAAGTCGATTGTTATGTGTGTCCAAGGCTGTTTGGGAATGGACAATGGTTGGTGTAAGCCAGACGGTAAGGATTGGGGAGTATTATTGAAAGCACAAGTCGTGCAAGCTTTCACATAATCCTGAGTGTCAGACTTCATAGTAGGGCACCATACATGTTGGGAAAGAAGCTTAAAAGTTCTCATTGAACCAGGATGTCCTGATAGTTTGCTATCATGAGCCCAGGATAGCACAGGGGTGCGTAGGTTCAGAGGTACAAAGAAGATATTAGGAGCCGTGGGGGCTTCAGGAGGCTTCCTAGACTGGGCATGTTGCAGTCTTTGAAGAAGAGAGGTGTTAAGTTGAGCAACCACACAGGAGGGGTGTATGATGTGTTCAATAGGAGCTTCAGATGAATCAGGAGACTGAGGAAACTGACGGGAAAGGGCGTCAGCCTTTTTATTTTTGGTCCCAGGAAGATAAAAGTTAAAACGGAAAAAGAACAAGGCCCACCTGGCCTGTCGAAGATTGAGTCGATGAGCAGTCTCTAGGTACGTCAGATTCTTATGGTCAGTGAGGATTTGAATGGTATTGGCGGTACCCTCTAGCCAATGACGCCATTCAGTCAGGGCCATCTTAATGGCTAAGAGTTCACGATTACTCACATCGTAATTCCTTTCAGCAGGAGTAAATCCTTTAGAGAAAAAGGCTACACTGTGCAACTTGGAGGTTAAAGGATCACTTTGGGTTAAGACTGCTCCAGCTCCAATCTCGGAGGTGTCAACCTCTAAAGTGTTCTGTAGGTCAGGATCAGGATGGCAGAGTACAGGGGCAGAACAAAAGGACTTTTTTCAGATGAGAGAAGGCATTCATGGCTTCAGGAGGCCAATTTTTGCAGTCTTTGTTCCGTTTAGTCAACTCAGTGAGTGGTGTAACTATCTGGGAAAAGTTCATTATAAACTTGCGGCAATAATTGGGGAACCCCAAGAATCTCTGTAGTTCCTTTAATGAAGTTGGTTGAGACCATTCCACAACTGCTACAAGCTTAGAAGGATCCATGGCAAAACCCTCCTTCAAGATGACATAACCAAGGAACTGGATCTGGACTTGATCAAACTCACATTTCTCCAGTTTGGCTACCAGAGAATTGTCTCTGAGGCGGAGAAGTACCTGTCTCACATGCTCATGATGCTCCTCAAGGGTGGAAGAGAAAATAAGGATATCATCCAGATAGACGATGACAGTGCGATTGAGGAGGTCACGGAAGACATCGTTGACAAATGCTTGAAAAACTGCAGGGGCATTACACAGCCCAAAGGACATTACGAGGTATTCGTAATGCCCTGATCTCATGTTGAAGGCAGTCTTCCATTCATGCCCTGGGAAGATACGAATAAGATTGTACGCCCCACGTAGGTCCAGCTTAGTGAAGTAGCAAGCATTCTTAAGAGAATCATAAAGTTCAGTGATCAAGGTAATTGGATAGCGATTCTTGATAGTGATATTGTTTAGGGCTCTGTAGTCAATACAGGGTCTGAGCCCACCATCCTTCTTACTGACGAAAAAGAAGCCAGCAATGGCAGGAGAAGAGGAAGGGCGAATTAAACCTTTAGCTAGGTTTTCTTGAATATAGTCCTCCATAGACCTGGTTTCAGCTTTGGAGAGCAGATAAGTCCTCCCTTTAGGAAGCGGGGCTCCAGTAAAGAGGTCAATTTTGCAGTCATAAGGACTGCATGCTTTTCAAACACATCTGTGAAATTCCGCATATACTGAGGAAAGGCTGGAAGGGGTCTGTAGACTGGCTATGGGGATGTGGTGTAGAGGAGTAACCTTAGCAAGGCAGGAGTGAAAGCAGGAAGTACCTGCCCAATTGAACTGTGGATTGGGTATACAAAGCCAAGGAAGACCAAGGATGACAGGTTGTGCAGGAGAATGGATGACCTCGAACTGCAACTGTTCAGTATAAAAGACTCCCACAGTCAGGGTTAGGGGTGCAGATTCGAAATGAATAAAACCTGATCCAAGGAGAGTGCCATCCATAGTAGTTAACTTGATACATTGTTTTTCTGCGGGAGAGGTAAGCCTTCCTGAATCATAAAACGGTGATCAAGAAAATTACCAGCTGCCCCTGAATCGATAAAGGCTTGAGCATGGACAGAATTCTGAAGAAAGGTAATGGTAACAGGTACCAGGATTCGAGAAGAGTGAGGGGATTTAGTAGTGACCACGTTTAGAGGTACCCCAGGTTTATCCTCTAAGCATTGGCTTTTCCCAGCCGAATATCACAATTCTTAAGCTGGTGTGAGTTAGAACCACAATAGAAACACAGTCTCAATCTCCTTCTTCTCTGCCTTATGGATTCAGAGAGCTTAAAGGAAGAGAGATCCATGGGTTCCTCTTCAGAGGTAACTGGAGGTGCTGAAGGGCTAGAGGATAGCCTAGGGACTGGACAAGTAGGAGTACAAGAGGGAAGACTTCGGCAAGTTCTTTCTCTCTCAGATTGTCTCTCCTGAAAGCGGGAATTCAGACTGATACAAAGTGATATAAAGTCATCCAAGAAAGATGGAACATCATGGTAGGTAAGCTCGTCCTTGATACGCTCATGCAGGACCCTCCTAAAGGCTGCTTTGAGAGCACTGCCATCCCAACTGGTCTCAAGTGCTAAGGTGCAAAACTCAACGGCGTATTGTGCCACAGATCTGTTACTCTGGTGGAGATCCAAGAGGGAGTACTCTGCAGCAGCAGTGCAGCTGAAGTTGCCAAATACTGATGATAAAGCAGAAATGAAGGCATCGGCATCATTCAGGAGTTGAGCACTCTGTTCCAAAAAGGGAGAGACCCAGGCTAGGGCCTTGTCTGTCAATAAGGAAGTGATGAAAGTGACCTTTGCCTGATGAGACTGGAAGATGTGAGGATCATTGCGGAAGTGCAGTCTGCACTGGTTAAGGAAACCCCTACAGTCGGTAGTACCATCGTACTTGTCAGGCAAAGGTATCCAATGTATACTTCCCATACTGGGGGGAAGGTTGCAGCACTAGCAACAGGGGCCGGCTGAGAAGCAACAGGAGTAGCGTTCTTCTCGGCAGCCAGTGAGGAGAGCATAGAGGTTATAGCCTCTAGCTTAGAATCCATACTCTTTAAGTGTGTAGCATGGGTTCCCAGCACCTGTCCCTGAAGATAGACTGCTCTTGCTACCTCATTTGGGTCCATGGCCCAAGTATAATGTAATGCTCGTGGGATATTCCTCCATCAGACCAAAAACTTGGCCAGTAGTCTTCTTATCCCGGCGTCAAGTGGAATGATAGGAAATATAACAGAGCAGAGAAAGTTCATAAAATGAGGTAAGCAGTACTCACAGTAGGCAGGGTAGTCCTAAGCGAAGGAAAGCAGAGTTCAGCAACAGTATAACAATTCAGCAGTTTAGGGGTTAAGCAGGCAGAGTAGTCAGACAGGCAGGGTTTAGCAACATTATGGCAATCCAGTACTTTAGGGGTTAGGCAAACAGAGTAGTCAGACAGGCAGAGTTCAGTAACAGCATAACAATCCAGCAATAAAGATTATAGTACCCAGGAGCACAAAGTAACACCTATACTTGCAGTGATAGGTAGAAAGTGAGCAACTTACATAGGCGCAGGATTCGCGCCACAGGAGATCCTGACCGGCTTCAGAGGGAAAGAGACGTGCGACGATGACGCACACACACAGGACGACTCCCACCTGGCAACGGCAAGAGCAGGAAGCGCTGAGTCCCCGGCAACAGCCGGAACAGCGTGACACGTGTATGTATACAAAATAAAAAGGTGATCTCCAGCTGTGGTGAATAAAGTGACCTTTATTTTAACATACAGGGTCCAATACAGCAAAGCAACGTTTCGGGCTAACAATAAGCCCTTTCTCAAGCTACCCTGTATGTTAAAATAAAGGTCACTTTATTCACCACAGCTGGCAATCACCTTTTTATTTGGATCAGTTTGGGCTTGGTAAGCCTCCTCCATGCTCCTGTGAGTAGTGGGTGCTGTATTCATTTATCCTATTCATATGTATACAAAATAACAGACTTGAACCATCTGTATTGAAAACAACCAGATATAGACTTATAAACATTTGGTATGTGTGCTCGATATAAATAATTAAGATCGCCATTAAACAATTAAAGGATTCCGCTAGCGTTATAGCTTATAGTGTAATGATCCATTCCGCAATCAACGACCAGTAGTTATGGATTTTGGGAAACAAATATGTTTCACAAAACTCATAACAAAAATATTACAAAGTACACTAACACCCCTAAACTGCCACCCCCGCATCGCAAACACTATAATAAACCTATTAACCCCTAATCCACCGCCCACATCGCCAACACTAAATTAAAGTATTAACCCCTAATCTGCCGTCCCCCGCATCACCAACACTAAATAAACCTATTAATTCCTAAACCGGCGACCCCTTCATCGCTACTACTAAAATAAACCTATTAACCACTAAACCGCCGACCCCCCACATTGCTACTACTAAAATAAACCTATTAACCCCTAAACCGCTGACCGCCCACATCATGACAAACTTAATTAAACTATTAACCCCTAAACCTAACAACCACTTAACTTTAAATTAAACTTACAATATAACTACCTTCAAATAAATAAAAACTTTCCTGTGAAATAAAAAAAACTAAGCCTAAACTATAAATAAACCTAACATTATTATTTAAAAAAAAATATATACAAAAAATAAAAAACCTAAATTACAAAATTTAAAAAATCCTAACGCTACGAAGAAAAAAAAAACTAACATTACAAAAAATAACAAACTCTAAAATTACGAAAAATAAATAAAAATCTAAGATTACAGAAAATAATAAATTAAATTATCCAAAATAAAAAAAATTAAACCTAATCTAATACCCCTATAAAAACAAAAAAGCCACCCCAAAATTAAAAAAAACCCTAATCTAACAATAAACTACCAATAGCCCTTAAAAGGGCCTTTTGTATGGCATTGCCCTGAAGAAATCAGCTCTTTTACATTAAAAACTACAAATTAACCCCTAACAGTAAAACCCCACCCACCCAACCCCCCAAACTAAAAAAGACCTAACGCTTAAAAAAAATAATCTACCCGTTGTCCCTAAAGGGACATTTGTATGGGCATTGTCCTTTAAAAGGGCAATCAGCTCTTTAGTGCCCATTAAAAAATAAAAAGCCCTAATAAAAAAACATAAACAAAAAAAAACTAACACTAACCCCAAAAAATGTACTCACAATTCCTGAAGTCTGGACATCCATCTTCTTCCAGGCGGAGCAAAGTCTTCATCCAGGCAGCGAAGATGTTCTTCCAGGGCGGCACCATCTTCCATCTTCATCCCGGTGAGGTGGAGCCAAGCTCTTAAAGTGGCGGTGCAGACATTCGACGTGAAGGGTCCTCTTCAAGCGATCGTCTGCTGCACACTGAAGATTGAATGCAAGGTACCTGTTTTATATTGGGGTACCTTGCATTCCTATTGGCTGAAATATTCAAATCAGTCAATAGGATGAGAGCTGCTTAAATCATATTGGCTGTTCAAATCAGCCAATAGGATTTAAGCAGCTCTCATCCTATTGGCTGGTTTGAATATTTCAGCCAATAGGAATGCAAGGTACCCCAATATAAAACGGGTACCCTGCATTCAATCTTCAGTGTGCAGCGGACTATCGCATGAAGAGGATCCTCCATGCTGGATGCTCCGCGCCACCGGGATGAAGAAAGAAGATGGCCCTGTGCTGGATGAAGATGGAGCTGTCTGAAATAAGACCTTTACTGTCTGACTTCAGGAATGGTGAGTACCTATTTTGGGGTTAGTGTTAGTTTTTTGTTTTTTTAGATTAGGGCTTTTTTTTCTTTTTTTATTGGGCACTAAAGAGCTGATTGCCCTTTTTTAAGGGCAATACCCATACAAATGCCCCTTTAGAGGCAATGGGTAGATTATTTTTTTTTTAGAGTTAGGTCTTTTTTATTTTGGGGGGTTGGGTGGGTGATGAGTTGTACTGTAAGGGAGTAATTTGTATTTTTTAATGTATAAGAGCCGATTTCTTCAGGGCAATGCTAGTGTTAGATTACGGGGTGTTTTTATTTTGGGGTAGCTTTTTTGTTTTTATAGGAGTATTAGATTAGGTTTAATCTTAGATTTTTTTTATTTTTCGTAATTTTAGACTTTGTTATTCTTTGTAATGTTAAGGTTTTTTTTCGTAGTGTTAGGATTTTTTAATTTTGTAATTTAGGTTTTTTATTTTTGGTATATTTTATTTTTTTTAAATAGTAATGTTAGGTTTATTTATAGTTTAAGATTAGTTTTTTTATTTCACAGGTAATTTTTTATTTATTTGAAGGTACTTATATTGTAAATTCAATTTAAAGTTAGGGGGTGTTAGGTTTAGGGGTTAATAGTTCAATTTAGGTAGTCGAGATATGGGTGTTTGGTGGTTTAGGGGTTAATAGGTTTAGCTTAGAATTTGCGATGTGGGGGCGGCGGATTAGGGGTTAATAGTTTATCAAGGTGTTATTTATGCGGGTGGGCGGCGGATTAGGGGTTAATAGGTTTATTGTAGTGTTGGCGTTGCAGGTCGGCGGCGGATTAGGAGTTAATAGATTTATTTAGTGTTGGTGATGTGGGTGGGCGGCGGATTAGGGATTAATAGGTTTATTTAGTGTTTACAATGTCCGGGGCGGCAGTTTAAGGGTTATTAGCTTTATTTAGTATTGATAATGTTGGGGACAATAGATTAGGGGTATTAAGACTAGGAGTTTATGTTAGGGTGTTAGATTTATAACACACTTTCTTATCTCCATAGACATCAATGGGGATTGCGTTATAACACTTTTTCTCCATTGATGTCTATGGGGGGAAACGTGCACGAGCACTTCAAGTCAGGACTTGGCTTTTGTGTGGTATGAAGCTTTAACGCATCATATCGCACAACACAAGAGGGTTTTTTTGTAACTTGTATTGGCAGCGCTATGGAAAGTGCGGTACCGCTACATTTTTTGTGTTATTTACACACCGGGTTTAGCGCACAACTTGTAATCTAGGTCATTGTCGTGTTTTCATTGCTTTATAAATGGTAAATCTATGTTTAGTAAATATTGCCATCAAAATAAGTACTATAAAGACCTGCAGCTTTCTATACTGTATATGTATATAAGGGACAAGAAATTGAGAGAGTGGTGTGCACTCGGTACACACCGCACTCTTAGGGGGCGCTAACTAGTGTATAACACCTACAACAAAACATAAAAGTATAGCTAAGGTTGTTATCAGTAACACAATCTATACAATCATAAAATCAAACCCGAATAAGTGGAAGTGGGCATATGAGTGTATGCAGATATCACGGAAAGTCCACAACAGTAAACTTGAAGAAATAAGGATAAAGGCAGCTCTCTGTCATAGGACGGTCATCCTGATGTAACGTGGTCTGAAAAGAGAAGAGGAACAAAGGCGCCAAGCATGGCCTAGTAACGTCAGGGCACCAGAGCACACAGGACCAACAGGATAGAATATACTCACAAGTGAGGCGCACCCATATGGTGCTATTGTAGCAGACTTTAACTATATACGTGGTCCAGCTCACGTCACCACCAGCTAGAAGTCCGAAACCAGATGATCCTTAGAATGGCCTATTGGTTAAGTCCTGGAAGGAAAAAAGGCACAAAAACATAGCCCAGTACCGTTTAGGCCAGGAAGATAGAATATTTCAAGGTTGCACTTACAAGAGGCGAAGCACCACCAGGTGCAATATCAGCATTACTGGGACCTTTCAGCCGCCCAGTGGACTGCGGATTCCAGCCAACAGGATGAAGGATAGCCTGATGAAACAGCCCTGGGGTGGCTGAGAAACGCGTCGCTTGATTTTAAATAAAGAACTTTTTATTATACACTTGCTACTATTCTTGTCCTACTTTGTGGGGGCAGAATATTTCCTTTGCTGGATTTTTATATTCAAGTTGGGATCACCTTCATCCTGTTGGCTGGAATCCGCAGTCCACTGGGCGGCTGAGAGGTCCCAGTAATGCTGATATTGCACCTGGTGGTGCTTCGCCTCTTGTAAGTGCAACCTTTAAATATTCTATCTTCCTGGCCTAAACGGTACTGGGCTATGTTTTTGTGCCTTTTTTCCTTCCAGGACTTAACCAATAGGCCATCCTAAGGATCATCTGGTTTCGGACTTCTAGCTGGTGGTGACGTGAGCTGGACCACGTATATAGTTCCAGTCTGCTACAATAGCACCATATGGGTGCGCCTCACTTGTGAGTATATTCTATCCTGTTGGTCCTGTGTGCTCTGGTGCCCTGACGTTACTAGGCCATGCTTGGCGCCTCTGTTCCTCTTCTCTATGTATATAAGGGATTCTATTCAGGCGGACACACATATCAGTTGTACACTGTAACACCACTCCTGTAGGGAATATATGTAATACAAATATATGCTGTGTTTGCAATTAGGCAAAAGGAACAAATGAAGAAAATAAACAAGGGGAGAGATGCTGTTGAGTGCCAGCTGTTTCATGGGACAGATCATTCCCACCTTAGCACCATTTGCCATCATAACTTTGACTGGCGTATTTGTGGGACACATGGAACGTTATATGGTCAAGGTGGGTCTCTAGTTACACTTCTCTTCACACTATAAGTCAAGGAGGTCTATTATGAAATGATATTTATCTGCAACCCGTGAACACCTGATATAAGATTTTCTCTACAGTTCTTCATAGACTTAAAGTGAATGTAAATTTTAATTAATAAGTTCCCGGTTTCTTTCCTATGGCATGGAGAGTCCACGATTTCATTCCAATTACTAGTGGGAATTCAACTCCTAGCCAGCAGGAGGAAAGCTGTTAAGTGTCATTTCCCTTACCCATAATCCCCAATTATTCTCTTTGCCTCTGTCAAGGGATGATCTACGAAGATGGTGGCTTAAGAAAATCAAGTTATTAATCCTTTAATGGGCACTTTTCCCTGCAAGCAAGGATTGGGGCAATGCTGTGTCCATGTCAATCTCTTTAGTAAGAGTAATGGTGGCTATTAGCTGTTGGAGGTCGGTGTGGTAGTCCTTACTTAGACTCCAACAATTATGCTAACCTCGCTGTAGAAAACCAGGGTTGGTTACTCTGCTTTTCTTGTATCTTCCGGTCCCTGTCAGCGATCAGATGAGGCTAACAAACCTGGATGTGCTGTGACTGCTCCACAGCAGAAGACCCTGGAGGGTCCTTTTTTCTATATATTCCGGGCCAAATTTTGGTTCACAACCTGGGTTGTTCTTGCGGATTGGTGGCTAAATTCACCCACCAATAAACAGGTGCTGTCCAGGGTACTGAACCAAAAATTGGCTGGCTCCTTAGTTTAGAGCCTTCTGCTTTCAAATAAAGATAGCAAGAGAACGAAGAAAAAGTGATAATAGGAGTAAATTAATTTGCTTAAAATTGCATGCTCTATCTGAATCATGAAAGAAAAAATGTGGGTTCAGTATCCCTTTAAAGGGACACTATACACCAATTTTCATGTAACTGCATGTAATAGATACTACTATAAAGAATACTATGCACAGATACAGATCTAAAAAAATCCAGTATAAAACTGTTTAAAAACTTACGTAGAAGCTTCCAGTTCAGCTCTGTTTAAAAGGTTACTGGAACACCCACTGCAAGTGAGAAATATCAGACACTCCCCCCTCCCCCTTCCTTTGCATATGAAAAGACCCTTTACACAAACAGAAGCTGGAGTAGGTATACGTCGGTATTCTCCTAAAACTTTGGAGCTGGGTTAGGAGTCCGAAAATCAGAGCAATGTTATTTAAAAATAAGCAAAACTATACATTTTAAAAAAAAATAAATAAATAAAAAAAACTTTATGGGCTATATAAATAGATCATCTACAAAACATTTATGCATAGAAAAACAAGTGTATAATGTCCCTTTAAGGAGTTGTGCGGTACCTTTTCTACCTTTTTTGTGTGAGAAATGGTGTTAAAGAGTTGACTTGTTTTTATGCCTGATAGTGATCGATCTATGAGCTGCTTATTTTCCTTTTTGGATAAGAGATCTGTTTCCCAGACAGGATCTCACTAAAGGAAGTCTATTTGAATATTAAAGGGACAGTGAACCCAAATTTTTTCTTTAATGATTCAGATAGAGCATGACATTTAAAGCAACTTTCTAATTTACTCTTATTATCAATTTTTCTTCATTCTTTTGCTATCTTTATTTTAAAAGCAGGAATGTAAATCTTGGCAGCCCATTTTAGGTTCAGCGCCATGGATAGCGATTGCTTATTGGAGGCTGACATTTACTCACCAATAAGCAAGCATAACCCAGGTTCTCAACCAAAAATGTGCCGGCTCCTATGCATCACATTCTTGCTTTTTAATTAAAGATAGCAAGAAAATGAAGAAAAATTTATAATAGGAGTAAATTAGAAAGTTGCTTAAAATCGCATGCTCTATCTGAATCATGAAAGAAAAAAAATTGGGTTTAGTGTCCCTTTAAAGGGCCACTAAACCCAAAATCTTTCTTTCATGATTCAGATAGAGAATACAAATTTAAACATTACAATTTACTTCTATTATTTATTTTGCTTAATTTTTTTTATATATCCTTAGTTGAAGAAAAAGCAATGCACATGGTGAGCCAATCACACGAGGCTTCTATGTGCAGCAACCAATCAGCAGCTACTGAGCATATCTAGATATGCTTTTCAGCAAAGAATATCAAGAGAATAAAACAAAATAGATAATATAAGTAAATTAGAAAGATGTTTAAAATTGCATTCTCTTTCTAAATCATGAAAGAAAAAATGAGGGTTTCATGGCCCTTTAAGGTCTGCTGAGGCCCGGGTTTTACATATGCCCTTCTTATGGAAGCGCTCATAATGTCTATTCTTTTTTTAATGATAGAGAATCCGTTTTTTACTCTATACCTTGTATTCAGCAGGGTCTGTTGACTACCTGCTGAGATTTTATTCAAACTGTATATGCAAGGATCCTTCTTTGCTAGGTATTAGCAGGGATTCCCTGCCCTTTTCTGCCATCTAGTGGTAGTTTCCTGACATTACAGTCTGACCTTCTGCTATTGTAGAACTCTGGGGCCTCTTTTTTAAACAAGATTTTCTGTTTATGTTAACATAGTATGATATACCATTAGGTATTCTTTTTGTCCTGTGTATTCCCCAACTATATGATATTGTTATCTATGATTATAGTTGGTGAGGGGATATATTTAGCTTGTCTTTTATGACTGTTTATTATTCTTTATGACTTATTGGCTTTTATCCCTCTGACGGGGATACAAGTTAAATGCTGTTCTCCTTATCTTATTTAGAGACTCTGGTGACTCAGTGGAAAGTCACTGGGATGATGGATCCTTATTTTATTTAGAGACTCTCTGGTGACTCAGTGGAAAGTCACTGGGATCCTTATCTTATTTAGAGACTCTCTGGTAACTCAGTGGAAAGTCACTGGGATGATGGATCCTTATCTTATTTAGAGACTCTCAGGTGACTCAGTGGAAAGTCACTGTTCTCCTTATCTTATTTAGAGACTCTGGTAACTCAGTGGAAAGTCACTGGGATCCTTATCTTATTTAGAGACTCTCTGGTGACTCAGTGGAAAGTCACTGGGATGACGGATCCTTATCTTATTTAGAGACTCTCTGGAGACTCAGTGGAAAGTCACTGGGATCCTTATCTTATTTAGAGACTCTCTGGTGACTCAGTGGAAAGTCACTGGGATCCTTATCTTATTTAGAGACTCTCTGGTGACTCAGTGGAAAGTCACTGGGATCCTTATCTTATTTAGAGACTCTCAGGTGACTCAATGGAAAGTCACTGTTCTCCTTATCTTATTTAGAGACTCTCTGGTGACTCAGTGGAAAGTCACTGTTCTCCTTATCTTATTTAGAGACTCTCAGGTGACTCAGTGGAAAGTCACTGGGATCCTTATCTTATTTAGAGACTCTCTGGTGACTCAGTGGAAAGTCACTGGGATCCTTATCTTATTTAGAGACTCTCTGGTGACTCAGTGGAAAGTCACTGGGATCCTTATCTTATTTAGAGACTCTCAGGTGACTCAGTGGAAAGTCACTGTTCTCCTTATCTTATTTAGAGACTCTCTGGTGACTCAGTGGAAAGTCACTGTTCTCCTTATCTTATTTAGAGACTCTCAGGTGACTCAGTGGAAAGTCACTGTTCTCCTTATCTTATTTAGAGACTCTCTGGTGACTCAGTGGAAAGTCACTGGGATCCTTATCTTATTTAGAGACTCTCAGGTGACTCAGTGGAAATTCACTGTTCTCCTTATCTTATTTAGAGACTCTCTGGTGACTCAGTGGAAAGTCACTGTTCTCCTTATCTTATTTAGAGACTCTCTGGTGACTCAGTGGAAAGTCACTGTTCTCCTTATCTTATTTAGAGACTCTCAGGTGACTCAGTGGAAAGTCACTGTTCTCCTTATCTTATTTAGAGACTCTCTGGTGACTCAGTGGAAAGTCACTGGGATCCTTATCTTATTTAGAGACTCTCAGGTGACTCAGTGGAAAGTCACTGTTCTCCTTATCTTATTTAGAGACTCTCTGGTGACTCAGTGGAAAGTCACTGGGATCCTTATCTTATTTAGAGACTCTCTGGTGACTCAGTGGAAAGTCACTGTTCTCCTTATCTTATTTAGAGACTCTCTGGTGATTCAGTGGAAAGTCACTGGGATCCTTATCTTATTTAGAGACTCTCTGGTGACTCAGTGGAAAATCACTGGGATCCTTATCTTATTTAGAGACTCTCTGGTGACTCAGTGGAAAGTCACTGGGATCCTTATCTTATTTAGAGACTCTCAGGTGACTCAGTGGAAAGTCACTGTTCTCCTTATCTTATTTAGAGACTCTCTGGTGACTCAGTGGAAAGTCACTGGGATCCTTATCTTATTTAGAGACTCTCTGGTGACTCAGTGGAAAGTCACTGTTCTCCTTATCTTATTTAGAGACTCTCTGGTGATTCAGTGGAAAGTCACTGGGATCCTTATCTTATTTAGAGACTCTCTGGTGACTCAGTGGAAAATCACTGGGATCCTTATCTTATTTAGAGACTCTCTGGTGACTCAGTGGAAAGTCACTGGGATCCTTATCTTATTTAGAGACTCTCTGGTGACTCAGTGGAAAGTCACTGTTCTCCTTATCTTATTTAAAGACTATCTGGTGACTCAGTGGAAAGTCACTGTTCTCCTTATCTTATTTAGAGACTCTCTGGTGACTCAGTGGAAAGTCACTGGGATCCTTATCTTATTTAGAGACTCTCTGGTGATTCAGTGGAAAGTCACTGGGATCCTTACATGAGAAAAGGGAATATCTAGCAGCGCTAGACTTTGTCTATATCCTAAAGCTCCTATAGGCTAAGGGTCCCTAGCTGTGCCCAAATTGTTAAAGTGAAAATAGATTTATGCTAAAGGAGCGCCTAATGTATAATCAGGCAAAGGAATATAAAAACAAAAATCTTAATATATGTGTATAAAAAGTATAATCAACATTTAATGTTTAACAAATTAGCTTGGATCCAAGTTGAGTATAAAAACAGTGTATCAAACAAAGAATTAGACAATATGATAAAACTATATAGTAAAAGCAATTAATAAAATTGGATGTATAGTACAGTACAGGATATTAAAAGGTTGATCAGACCTTATGATTGATAAATAACAACAATATGAATCAGTTAATTAATACTGAAATGAGAAAAATAGTGATTAAACTTGATGACCCCCGGTGGGTGATTATTAGGGATGCACCGATACCGATACTAGTATCGGTATCGGTACTGATACCAAGTATTTGCATGAGTACTTGTACTCGTGCAAATGCACCGATACTTAAACCGATACCTCCACTTCCTACCCATATGCTATCTTGTGGTGTTTTTTCAAACTGCATGTTCCCATTTCATTTTAAACTGGAGAGGAGACTAAACTAAAAATTGTTTACTACTGTTCTGCCAATACAAATTGCTGTTATTTGTATTATTGTAGGAGAGATCACTGTACCTCGTTCAGACAAACCCCTGAAGTACTGGGCAGTTAATAAACAGATTTCCAGCTCTGGCTAAAATGGCCCAAAAATATCTTTCTGCCCCATGCAGTAGTGTGGAAAGTGAAAGACTGTTCAACTTAGAGTCAAACCTCCATACAAATGTCAGATTGATGTTATATAACAGCCCTATAACCCAATTGTATCACCCCTTTGAATTTAATATTTTATTGTAATATTTTTATTTATAAACATGTTCAGTGAACTTTTTTATTATTTCATAATGTCTTTTGAATTACAGTCCTTTATAATTATAAAGAAGGAATCTTAAATAATTAGTCTGTATTGTGTTTGGTAAACTGTCACATGACATTAAAAAAAAGTATCGGTAATTGGTATCGGCGAGTATTTGAAAACAAGTATCGGTACTTGAACTCAGTCATAAAAAATGGTATCGGTGCAACCCTAGTGATTATGTCCAGAAAGAAAAAATATATTAGAAAATGTGCAAAAATATATTTAAAAAAATGTGGCCACAGTCCAAAATGGTGCAAAATGTTTAAAAATATGTGACAGATGAAGTGAAAAAGTGTATGCAACAGTTTATGTGATAAAAAATATACAAAAATAATGTGCGTGTGTGCTATGTACTACATAAAACAAAAGTGTGGTTTATATGTGGAGAATATCAAAAAACATATGTGATTGTAAGGTCTGTGAAAAATAAAATATATATATATGCTTCAAAAATAAAAATAAAAAATAAAAATAGAAATGATTATATAAAAAAGGAGAAACAATGAAAAAATAAAATTATGGTACTGAAAAAATTATATTCCCAAAGTTTGACAAAAAACTGAATTTTCCTTACATGAGAGACAAGAATGCAAGTGTGAGGATTCCAGTCCACCTTTTCCTTCCTACCCTGGATTTCCTGCGCACCTGGGTTACTCCCCTATTTAAGTCATCATTGCACCTTAAACAGGTGCTTAGTTATTTTGCTCACAAGCTGAAGCTACTCCTGTCTACTGCGTGTCACTAGACAAAACACTTATTGGAATACAACTCTAGATACCAGCTTTATATATATATCTTGTATATTACATTGCCATATGATTGAACTCTCTTTCTTGCTAATACCTGAATCGGATAGTTCTCCTCATTTGTGAACTAGCTGCTGAAAGGCTTTCTTGCCTAGTTACTGTCTGCTCCTACAGGCTTGGATACTACAAACTTTACTAGTTATTTCCTTTTTGCTCTGACCTCATTCAACCGGTCCCAAAAATATTGATTGGACTCTGATTACCAACTGCACTGTGCTGAGACGCACATACTCGCACTCACTGTTTGACTTTTGCTGTGACAAGCTGCTTACCGGGGCACCCCTGTCTCTCTGGCAATTACCAATAGCAATTCAGAGACGTTACTCTGCACCGGATTGCCGTTCAAAAGTGCTACAGCAGCACCATAGTTTGGCCACGCCCCCTCACACATCCGTAACCGCATTGGATTGACACAAGCCTGCTCTGATCTCGGCTCACATAGGAGACTGCTCCAACCGCAGCAGCATAACAGCTCTCCATAGTTGATAGCAATTGCAGCAGCAGGGAGAGAGACAAACTTTAGCAAAAGGCAACCGTTGTTCTGTACAGATTTTATCAAGCCTGGCCATATTAAGTACCTTAGGCTTAAACAAAGCTGATATATTGACCTTTATCTAAACTTACATATGCCAAGCAACTATTTATCCTAACTATACATTTATTTGTTGCAGCTCTCTGTTCTAACAATTTCTATAAAATTCACTAAGTAAAACCTGAGCTATAAAAAAGATAGTTCAGTATTCAAGGTGATACAAATTATACTTTTGACTGCAAGGTCTGCAGTTGAGATCCTAAAATCCTTTGTTATTTACATAGCCTGACAGCAAGCCCCCTGGGGGCACGACATTGTACCTGTATCACAGCTATGTCTATGAATTTATCTTTATGTAGGATGATTCTCTTTTAGTGACGTAGGGTCACTATTGGTATTATGATTTTTGTGTTTTAGGTGTATTTGCTTCATCTCTCTCTTAGTGAGATGATTTCCAACGATAACTGTGTTCTGCCTTCTAGGTTTTATGTTGGAATAGCAGTATTGCACGCACCTAATGCTTGTTTTTACATATTCATCAGTGATATTTTCTAATATCTTTTGATAATGTTTTCCTTTGGAAAGAAGGGTAATTCCCCTTTTAGACCTTAGGTGTCTCACATTTTTCTCAGGATTTTGTCCTTCTAGTTGGAGAATATTTTATATGTATCTATTAGGAAATGGGACCACTTGTCCTCATTTTTATTTCCCTGCATTTGTGTTTTAGAATATTCTAACAGATAAAATGCTCTTTTATTTTGTTATCATGAGATTTCATGGTAGTTGCTGCCATCTAGTGCCAGTTTTATGAATATGTTAATTCACATTTTTAATATTTTATGTGTATTCATCTGCATTCAATCTCTTCTTATTTGGAGACTATCGCGCTGTTGGTAGCATGAGAATTACTTATCTAAGTGACCTCAAATTATAATTTTAATTTTATAGCTTATATTTATACATAATGAGGTTTACATGTCAGGTACTGGTACTCCTTGTATTAATCTCTTCCATATGAGGGGATTTTTAATATTTATATTAGTCCCTTTTATGTATGGGGACCTATTTCCTTATGTTAAGTTTTTTCCTATGATTTTGGTATAGGCATTACATATTTTTCCTCATATTGAGGCGACACTGATTTTGTCTATGATATATAAGGTTTTATGTATAGTTTCTCTTTGTGTTCTTTAGGATTAATTTGCTATTTCTATGTTTTTAGTCATTGAAATACAGTACTCTCAGAGACAGAACCTCTGGTTGAGTTAGAACAGCAGAGGTCTTAGGATTGTTCCTGGACATTGCTGTGACAGTTCCCTGTTCTCAGGGATGCGCGGCCTTAGCCTTTAAGAATAATTTCCTTCATCTCGAGACAATGTTTGTTTCTGTCTAGTGATGTTGCGAACCTAAAATTTTGCGTTCGCGAACAGCAAACGCGAACTTCCGCAACTGTTCGCGAACCGGGCGAACCGCCATAGACTTCAATAGGCAGGCGAATTTTAAAACCCACAGGGACTCTTTCTGGCTACAATAGTGATGGAAAAGTTGTTTCAAGGGTACTAACACCTGGACTGTGGCATGCCGGAGGGGATCCATGGCAAAACTCCTATGGAAAATACATAGTTGATGCAGAGTCTGGTTTTAATCCATAAAGGGCATAAATCACCTAACATTCCTAAATTGTTTGGAATAACGTGCTTTAAAACATCAGGTATGATGTTGTATCGATCAGGTAGTGTAAGGGTTACGCCCGCTTCACAGTGACAGACCAAACTCCCTTAACGCACCGCAAACAGTCCATTTGCACAACTGCAAACTCCCCATTTGCACAAGGTTGGATACCAAGCTAGCCATGTCCCGTTCCTTGTCCTCACTGATGTCATTGAAGGTCTCTTCCTCCACCCAGCCACGTACAACACCAAGGGTCCCCGAAAGGTGATAACAAGCCCCCTGGGACGCCTGCTGTGTTTGGTCTTCCACCTCCTCAAAGCCACCTTCCTTCTCTGACTCCTCTTCTTCAGACTCCTCTCTCTGCATTGCCTCTCTCTGTGTTATTATAAGGTGTGTTAAGTAGCACTATTCCTATCAGTTTAATCCCTGTTACATCCCCTATCAGGGGATGTGTATATGGCATCGATTTTAGGAACCGGGAGATGGAAAAAGATGCTTGGTCGGTCCTCCTACTTCAAATTTGGGGCACTGCGCATGCAATCTAATGTGCCACCAGATAGGAGTGGTGTGTTAAGTAGTACTATTCTTATCAGTTTAATCCCTGTTACGTCCCCTATCAGAGGACGTGTATATGGCATCGATTTTAGGAACCGGGAGATGGAAAAAGATGCTTGGTCGGTCCTCCTACTTCAAATTTGGGGCACTGCGCGTGCAATCTAATGTGCCACCAGATAGGAGTGGTGTGTTAAGTAGTACTATTCCTATCAGTTTAATCCCTGTTATGTGCCTTTTTTTTCGTTTGGTTTTTGAAGCCACAGTGCAGCACCAGAGGCCAGAAAAATTAGGCATGTACACATGCCTGAAAATGTAGGTATTGTTGCAGCCGCTGATGTAGCAGCGGCCAGAAAAATTGATGTTTGTTTCCCAGGCAGAAAGTGCCCTAAAACATTGCGGCTTGAACCCTAGTTGGTGTCGGATAAGTCACGCAAGTCATCTGGCATTCAGAGATAAAATACAGCAGCATGTGGACCATTTTTAGCCCAAGGCAGCTTATCTCATCAGGCCTTTTTTAGTCTAATGTATCGCCCACTGTCAGTCCCTTCGGGATCCATCCCTCATTCATCTTAATAAAGGTGAGGTAATCTAGACTTTTTTGACCTAGGCGACTTCTCTTCTCAGTGATAATACCTCCTGCTGCACTGAACGTCCTTTCTGACAGGACACTTGAAGCGGGGCAGGCCAGAAGTTCTATCGCAAATTGGGATAGCTCAGGCCACAGGTCAAGCCTGCACACCCAGTAGTCAAGGGGTTCATCACTCCTCAGAGTGTCGATATCTGCAGTTAAGGCGAGGTAGTCTTCTACCTGTCGGTCGAGTCGTTCTCTGAGGGTGGACCCTGAAGGGCTGTGGCGATGCGTAGGACTTAAAAAGCTCTGCATGTCCTCCATCAACAACACGTCTGTAAAGCGTCCTGTCCTTGCCGGCGTGGTTGTGGGAGGAGGAGGATTACTTTCACCTCTTCCCCTGTTAGATTCCCGTTGTGCTGTGACATCACCCTTGTACGCTGTGTAAAGCATACTTTTTAATTTATTTTGGAACTGCTGCATCCTTTCCGACTTGCGGTAATTCGGTAACATTTCAGGCACTTTATGCTTATACCAGTGGTCTAGTAGCGTGGACACCCAGTACAGGTCGTTCTTCTTCAGCCTTTTTATACGAGGGTCCCTCAACAGGCACGACAGCATGAAAGACCCCATTTGCACAAGGTTGGATGCCAAGCTACTCATGTCCCGTTCCTCGTCCTCAGTGATCTCACTGAAGGTATGTTCTTCCCCCCAGCCACGTACAACACCACGGGTACCAGATAGGTGACAACGAGCACCCTGGGATGCCTGTTGTGGTTGGTCTTCCTCCTCCTCAAAGCCACATTCCTCCTCTGACTCCTCTTCCTCACAATCCTCTTCCAGCGTTGCCGCAGGTCCAGCAAGCGATGCTGATAAGGCTGTTTCTGGTGGTGATGGTGACCACAGGGATGGTGAGAGGGGGGAAGGAGGACAGCAGTGGTTGACGTGGCTGAAGATGCTGGACCAGGAGGAGGATGGCGGCTTTGAGTTTGTGTGCTGCTTGTACTCATGTGTTGATCCCATAGGCGTTTGTGATGTGCGATCATGTGCCTTCGCAAAGCAGTTGTACCTAGGTGGGTGTTGGACTTCCCACGACTCAGTTTCTTTTGGCACAGGTTGCAAATGGCATCGCTGTTGTCAGAGGCAGACACACACAAAAAATGCCACACTGCTGAGCTCTGCAATGACGGCATTCTGGTGGTGGCAACAGCATGCGTTGATTGGCGTGCTGTCTGGCTGACCCCGGGTGCCGATGCATGCTGTCTGACTGTGCCACTAGCTCTTTGCGACGACCTCCCCCTCCTTCCAACTCGACTCCTCCTCCTCTCTGTCTCCCCATCTGAACTTTCCCCCTCTTCTTCTTCTCTTCTAGCAGGCACCCACGTGACATCCACGGACGCATCGTCATCATTAACCGCTTCACTTGTATCTGACAACTCAACAAAGGAAGCAGCAGCGGGTACAACATCATCATCATCACACTGTACGTCCATGTGTGTAATGCTGCCTGACTGAGACATATACCTGTTATCTACATCTTCTGGCAATAATGGTTGCGCATCACTATCACTCATTTCTTCCAACTGATGTGTAAATAACTCCTCTGACAGATCAAGTGAAGCGGCTGTGGTGCTAGTGTTGGTGGTGGCGGCAGGCGGGCGAGTGGTAACTTGAGAAGTGCCCGAAGCTAAGCTGGAGGAGGATGGTGCGTCAAGGTTCCGAGCGGAAGCTGTAGAAGATTGGGTGTCCTGTGTTAGCCAGTCAACTATGTCCTTAGAACTGTTTGAGTTCGGGGTACGTGGCCTCTGAACACTGGGCATTATTCTAGGGCCAAAGGGAATCACAGCACCACTAACACGATGGCCCCTGCGGGGTGGCCTGCCTCTGCCTGTCATTTTTTTTTCTGATTAGTGGTACTATGCGTGCAAGCTACTGTGACAACAGATATGAGTGGCACTGTGCACTGGCAGAAGTTGGCAGAGTAGACGCTGTAGGCCTGACACACACGCTTGCAGACAACTAACTGCTATTCAATCTATTACAGTCAAAATTGTATTTTTTTTTTTAAATGTACACTACTGTTACACCAGATATGAGTTGCACTGGTGTCACACTGTGCCCTGGCAGGCACTGAAACGCACACGTGTGAAGGAAACTGACTGCTATTATTTAACACAGTCAAAAAAGTGTTTTTTTTTTTTTTTTAAATCTACACTACTGTTACACCAGATATGATTTGCACTGGGGTGACACTGTGCCCTGGCAGGCAGGCACTGAAACGCACACGTGTGAAGGAAACTGACTGCTATTATTTAACACAGTCAAAAAAGTGTTTTTTTTTAAAATCTACACTACTGTTACACCAGATATGAGTTGCACTGGGGTGACACTGTGCCCTGGCAGGCAGGCAGGCAGGCACGCACTGAAACGCACAAGTGTGAAGGAAACTGACTGCTATTATTTAACACAGTCAAAAAAGTGTTGTTTTTTTTAAATCTACACTACTGTTACACCAGATATGAGTTGCACTGGGGTGACACTGTGCCCTGGCAGGCAGGCAGGCCCTGAAACGCACACGTGTGAAGGAAACTGACTGCTATTATTTAACACAGTCAAAAAAGTGTTGTTTTTTTTAAATCTACACTACTGTTACACCAGATAGGAGTTGCACTGGGGTGACACTGTGCCCTGGCAGGCAGGCACTGAAACGCACACGTGTGAAGGAAACTGACTGCTATTATTTAACACAGTTTTTTTTTTTAAATCTACACTACTGTTACACCAGATATGAGTGGTGGCACTGGGCAAGTGGGCACAGTATACGCTGTGAGCCTGACACACACGCTGGCAGGCAGGCAACTGCAATTAGATTACACAGGGGGAAAAAAGCAGACTTTTTGGGGTGCTGTCCTTACAGCAGAGATCAGATGAGTCCTTCAGGACTGTAGTGGACACTGAATACACTTGCCTAGCTATCGATTTCCCTATTAAATCAGCAGCAGCTACACTGTCCCTCCTCTCACTAAGAATGCAGCTTCCAAATTAATCTAAAATGGATGCTGTCCAGGAGGTAGGAGGGTCTGGGAGGGAGGGTCTGCTGCTGATTGGATGGAATGTGTCTTCTGACTGTGAGGTACAGGGTCAAAGTATTACTCAATGATGACGAATAGGGGCCGGATCGAACATCGCATATGTTCGCCCGCCATGCCGAACGCTAACAATCTATGTTCTCCGGCGAACTATTCGCGACATCACTATTTCTGTCTCTTTTAAGTTTGCTTTTTGTTTTCATTTATTGTTCTTGGTCTGAATTAATTTTTCCAAGTTCAGATCCGGGCATGGCCATGACAGTGATGCAGCTTAGCTGTTAATCACTGACTAGAAATATCTCTGGAACTTCTCTATGTTGGAGGACGTTTTTTAATAGGGGTGCTTGTTTATCATAGGATGGAGAGGTAGACCTAGGGGTCGACAGACTTCTAGTTTTCTCATCTTCAAAAGACAGAAATCCTCCTCATCTTATAAATTTGAGCAACCCAAGACCTCATGAAGCCAATCTTGGAACAAGGGCAATCCTAGAAGCCTTTTGCTGAGTTTAAATCAGTAAGAAGGGTCCGCCCCGATTCCGTCTTGGATCAGATAGGTGGCAGGCTTCCTTCTTTTAACAGGCTTGGATTGACATTGTCTTGGATCCCTGCGCAGTGGAAGTAGTCTACCAGGGATTCCGTATAGAATTCAAATATTGTCCTCCAAAGACAGATTTCCCCTTAAAAAAATTCTACAATCCAGTTACTGAAAGAGGTATACTTAATCTGTGTAAAGTTCTTGCTTCTTTAGGAGTGATTGTTTCTGTTCCTTTGGTGGAGCAGGGTCCTTCAAACGGAAGACTTACTGTTTTATTCTCCCTTTGGTTCAGCTGGGTCAGTTCCTGACTACCATCGATCTGTAGGATGTGTAACTTCATGTTCCTATTCTTGGAATATTTCTTTTTCCTGTTCTTCTGGCAGTTGTCAGATCTCAGGCCATTGCGGTGGCTCCATACCTGGGTGATATCTTGGTTCAGGCGCTATATTTCTTTTAACTAGATTTTTGTTTTTGGATTCACTGTTGTCCACTCTTCATTTACTCGGGTGGAAGGTGAATCTGATCAAAGATTCTTTATCTATGAATATTTTTCTGACGAAGTTCAGAAAATCATTAGTTCTTGCTTCAACAGGCTTTGTTTGAGCCTATGTATTCTGTTGATATAAGTTGTTATCCTGGAACCTTTTTTTTCTGCTCGCTATTTCTTCTGCTTGTAGAGTCTCTGAGCTTTTGGCTCTGCAATGTGATTCATTCTCCTTTTCTTCTTTTTTCATGCGGATAAGGAGGTCCTTAGTTCTAAGTTGGGATTTCTTCCTAAGGTAGTGTCGGATTGCAACATCAATCAGGACATTTTTGTTCTTTCCTTTTATCCTAGCTCTTCTTCTCAGAAGGAATGTTTGCTACACAACCTTGATTTGTGCGTGCGCTAAAATGTTATCTTCTGGCATTTATAGTTTTTTTTTGGCTATCTTCTGCCATTTTCATTGTTTTCGCTGTTAAGCGTAAGGGTCAGAGGGCCTTTCTACTTTTCTTTCTCTCTGGTTAAGAAGTGTTATCCGGTTAGCTTATGAATCAGCTGGACAACAGCCTCCTTATAGAATTAAGACTCTTCCCTCTAGGGCTGTCTTTTCTTCCTGGGCTTTCACAAATAAAGCATCTGTGGAGCAAATCTGCAAGGCGACCATTTGGTCCTTATTGTATACTTTTTACGAATTCTTCTAATTTGATACTTTTGCCTCTGCTGAGGTTTCCTTTGGGAGAGGTTCTTTAAGCAGTGGTGCCTTCTGTTTAGGTCCGCCTGTCTTGTTCTCCCTCCCTTTCATTCTGTGTCCACTAGCTTGGGTATTGGTTTCTACTAGTAATTGGAATTAAATTGTGGACTCTCCATGCCATAGGAAAGAAAACAAAGTTTATGCTTACCTGATAAATTTCTTTCTTTCTGGGCATGGAGAGTCCACAATTGATTTTAAGACGGCAGTTTTTTTGTACAAAAATCAGGCACCTCTATATCCTTGTGTTATCATCTTTTTCCATTTTCTTTCGGCCGAATAACTGGGGATTATGGGTAAGGGAAGTGACACTTAACAGCTCTTCTGAGGTGCTCTTTACCTCCTCCTGCTGTCCAGGAGTTGAATTCCCACTAGTAATTGGAATGAAATCATAGACTATCCATGCCCGGAAAGAAATACATTTATTAGGTATATGTACTTCCTACTGATGGTCATTAGTTATATGTACTTCCTACTGATGGTCAATAGTTATATGTACTTCCTTCTTAGGGTCATTAGTTATATGTACTTCCAACTGATGGTTATTAGTTATATGTACTTCCTACTGATGGTCATTAGTAATTTGTGCTTCCTACTGATGGTCATTAGTTATATGTACTTCCTACTGATGGTCATTAGTTATTTGTGCTTCCTACTGATGGTCATTAGTTATATGTACTTCCTACTGATGGTCATTAGTTATATGTACATCCTACTGATGGTCATTAGTTATATGTACTACCTACTGATGGTCATTAGTTATATGTACTACCTACTGATGGTCATTAGTTATATGTACTACCTACTGATAGTCATTAGTTATATGTACTTCCTACTGATGGTCATTAGTTATATGTACTTCCTACTGATGGTCATTAGTTATTTGTGCTTCCTACTGATGGTCATTAGTTATATGTACTTCCTACTGATGGTCATTAGTTATATGTACTTCCTACTGATGGTCATTAGTTATATGTACTTCCTACTGATGGTCATTAGTTATATGTACTTCCTACTGATGTTCATTAGTTATATGTACTTCCTACTGATGTTCATTAGTTATATGTACTTCTTACTGATGGTCATTAGTTATATGTACTTCCTACTGATGGTCATTAGTTATATGTACTTCCTACTGATGGTCATTAGTAATTTGTGCTTCCTACTGATGGTCATTAGTTATATGTACTTCCTACTGATGGTCATTAGTTATTTGTGCTTCCTACTGATGGTCATTAGTTATATGTACTTCCTACTGATGGTCATTAGTTATATGTACATCCTACTGATGGTCATTAGTTATATGTACTACCTACTGATGGTCATTAGTTATATGTACTACCTACTGATGGTCATTAGTTATATGTACTACCTACTGATAGTCATTAGTTATATGTACTTCCTACTGATGGTCATTAGTTATATGTACTTCCTACTGATGGTCATTAGTTATTTGTGCTTCCTACTGATGGTCATTAGTTATTTGTGCTTCCTACTGATGGTCATATGTACTTCTTACTGATGGTCATTAGTTATATGCACTTCCTACTGATGGTCATTAGTTATATGCACTTCCTACTGATGGTCATTAGTTATATGTACTTCCTACTGATGTTCATTAGTTATATGTACTTCCTACTGATGTTCATTAGTTATATGTACTTCTTACTGATGGTCATTAGTTATATGTACTTCCTACTGATGGTCATTAGTTATATGTACTTCCTACAAATGCTCTTTGGTTGATATGTGCTTCCTCATAAGCTAATCAGCATTAGTTCATTATGGTGTAGGCTATTAAATATAAATTGCTTTCTATTTTTTCTAGCCAAAATATCTATATAGCATTCTGATTATTGATTTTCTGTAAAAGGACATTGCAAAATACAGATTTGTGTACTGCACTTTTAATCTAATACATCTGGCAGCAAAATGAGCCAAACACTGCAGCCATTTTCAGCATTAACTTAACTAATTAATAACAAATGCACAAGTAATGCACATACCTAGGGGCCGATTAATCAAGTGCTGAATGACCCCTGTTTCTGCTCGAGCCTTCAGGCTCGCCTGAAACAGCAGTTATGAAGCAGCGGTCTTAAGACCTCTGCTCCTTAACTAGTCCGCTGCCTCTGAGGCTACGGACATCAATCCGCCCGATCCTATATGATCGGGTTGATTGACACCTCCTGCTAGCGGCAGGGGGTGGCATTGCACAAGCAGTTCACCAGAACTGCTTGTGCAATATTAAATGCCGACAGCATATGCTGTCTGACATCATAGACATTGATAAATCGTCCCCCTAGTCTCTATTATATTGTACTGCATAACCTTTCAAGAGCTCACAAGTCTGTGTATGATCGGTAACAGTTATGTGGTAGAGATTTCTGCTATAATGCTGTCCTTATCTCTACAGGTAGTTACTTTGCCAGAGATGCTTCTTACTCCCATAGCTACTCATCCCCGGATAGCAGAGGCAGAAGATCTATGTTTGTGGCCCGAGTTTTAGTGGGAGACTTTGTTATTGGGAATTCCACACTGAATCGCCCACCCTACAAATGTGGCAGCACTACCCACAGTTATGATAGCTGTGTGGACCAACTGGTCAATCCTACCATCTTTGTAGTGTTTGAAAAGCACCAGATTTACCCAGAATATATTCTGGAGTATGAAGAAGCGAAGAAATCGTGCTGCGTTAGCTGAAGGAAGGAATGGGAAATGGAACTCCAGGGCCCACACTACTGGTTGGTTGAAGACCAATCCAACCTGTATCAGAAAATTAGTCAGATCATAGTTTTGACTCTACAAGAACGAATATAAACGATTTTATTTAATTTAGGCAAGCTATTCCATCTCATGTGAAGAAATATATATATATATATATATATATATATATATATATATATATATATATATATATATATATATATATATATATATTGAGTGCGCTTAATCTAACATTTTTTCCTACTAATCTTTTTTTAACCACTAAAAATTGAGGCCAACATTTGATATTTGAGTACTAGCTATTCCCATTCTAAAAGAAACCAATGCATATAAAATTGTATATGATATTAACACTCTACTTTAGGCTTAGGGAAATTAAAACAAAATACATCACAGTTAATGATTTGCTATTTGTCTACAAAATAATTATTAGGCTCTGGAGCCCTAAGAGAAATAGAGAAAACAAATGTGGAATCTTTGCTACAGTATATGTAGAGTTACACATCTTTTGTTTGGAAAGGAGGGACACGTATTGTCTAATGGTTAGTTTACTGTTTGTGGATTGAGAATTATTCATAGAAAATTATTATGAAACTTTAATCCATGAATGGAATAATCACGGAATCTTAAGTCCATATGAAGTTGTGACTTTTGATTCTGCCTCGTCCGCGAGTGCGGATTGCTCCTTGTAATTATACAGAGCAGTAATTCACTAATAATGTATTTACCCTGCCGTGCTATGAAATGCCCTGCAGATTCTCAGGGTTTTTTGCACAAGTGCAAGGTAACAAAGTGAATATGCAATGCATATACGTTACATTTACTTTCTACCTGTTGCTTTGAGACAGTAACTGATCAAAGGTCAGTCTCATGCACGCATCTTACTTAATAACAAACCTTATACTACATGTGATACATGGATGTATCTGATTTCTGCATGTAATAGCTTAAACCTATGTAAACTCAGGGATTTAAGTTCAGAAGGCAGTAGTGCAGTCAGGTGCAAATCCAGGTAAGCACATCAAGCACTTATTCTAAAATAGCAGGATCAGGTTTAAACGGCAAATAAAGAAAAATGTGAAGCAAGTTTAATCTGAGGATAGTACAGTAACAGTATGTAATATATTACATAGAAAGAGTCTAAATTGTGCTGCTGTATTAAACCCTTTGTAAGGCTGAAGAACTTTTTTATATCAGGACTTTATAGCAAAGTGCTAAGATAGCAGGAACACAATGCAGGTGTTGGACCAGAAGACACTATAGGCAGGTGACTATCCAGAAGATACTATAGGCAGGTGACTATACAGAAGATACTATAGGCAGGTGACTTTACAGAAGACACTATAGGCAGGTGACTATCCAGAAGATACTATAGGCAAGTGACTTTACAGAAGACACTATAGGCAGGTGACTATCCAGAAGATACTATAGGCAAGTGACTATACAGAAGACACTATAGGCAAGTGACTATACAGAAGACACTATAGGCAAGTGACTATCCAGAAGATACTATAGGCAGGTGACTTTACAGAAGACACTATAGGCAAGTGACTATCCAGAAGATACTATAGGCAAGTCACTATACAGAAGACACTATAGGCAAGTGACTATCCAGAAGATACTATAGGCAGGTGACTGTACAGAAGACACTATAGGGAAGTGACTATCCAGAAGATACTATAGGCAGGTGACTTTACAGAAGACACTATAGGCAAGTGACTATCCAGAAGATACTATAGGCAAGTCACTATACAGAAGACACTATAGGCAAGTGACTATCCAGAATATACTATAGGCAGGTGAATATCCAGAAGATACTATAGGCAGGTGACTATACAGAATACACTATAGGCATTTGACTATCCAGAAGATACAATAGGCAGGTGACTGTACAGAAGAAACTATAGATAGGTGACTGTCCAGAAGATACTATAGGCAAGTCACTATACAGAACACACTATAGGCAAGTGACTATCCAGAAGATACTATTGGCAGGTGACTTTACAGAAGACACTATAGGCAGGTGACTATCCAGAAGATACTACAGGCAGGTGACTATACAGAAAACATTATAGGGATGTGACTATCCAGAAGATACTATAGGCAGGTGACTATCCAGAAGACACTATAGGCAGGTGACTATCCAGAAGATACTATAGGCAGGTGACTGTACAGAAGACACTATAGGGAAGTGACTATCCAGAATATACTATAGACAGGTGAATATCCAGAAGATACTATAGGCAGGTGACTATACAGAATACACTATAGGCATTTGACTATCCAGAAGATACAATAGGCAGGTGACTGTACAGAAGAAACTATAGATAGGTGACTGTCCATAAGACACTATAGGTGCTCTGTCAGCTGCATTTAAAAAGTGCAGTGTAGGAGGCATTTACTCCACTAAAATACGGGCAACTCGGGGGGGCGGAGCCAACGGCTGAAGGAGCCGGTCGCACATCGCGTGAGCTCTTAGGCCATAGCTGCACAAAATACTTATTTTCAGGATAAGAATGAATCGAACTCATGAGTAATCTTACGCTAACTAATTTTTAACAAATGTATGCTGTGTTGGAGTCAGATTCTGTGTCTAACTCCATTTTCTAACTATCATCGGAGAGAGCTACTTCACCACGTGTAGCGATATAACCAGGCCTATCCTCATATCTACTAGTTTCAGTCTCCTCAGTGTAGAAACTACATCTGCTTCTTAAATGGAGGAAACTCCAGAACTTCTGCTTGCCCTACTTCGGGATCTAGATCGGCAGATGGTACACTGCTTTTTGGACATATCAGATACTCTGAAGTCGACACTCACAGGAGCGGCAAGTGGCGCAAATAGTGGTGAGAGTTCCGGAGC
The DNA here is from genome assembly GCF_027579735.1 of Bombina bombina. Lineage (NCBI taxonomy): Eukaryota > Metazoa > Chordata > Amphibia > Anura > Bombinatoridae > Bombina > Bombina bombina. The sequence goes on along the minus strand of NC_069504.1, from coordinate 1,063,924,335 downwards.
TGCGGGGAAAGAATTTTTACAGGAGGACTTCTCAATATTGCCTCACCAGCTACCGCTGACTCGCAGTCACAAAGATGATATGGGTGACACATCACCAAATTGCTACATTCAGCCAAGGGTTACTCATATAGCAGCCGCAATCAGAACCACAGTAGATCCGGAATGGATGCCACAGTATGGGGAGTTATGGCACCTACTAGACCCCAAACCGTTTCTTATGACACCGGAGGGCCAGAGCTTTTTCCCTGCTTCTGTTAGCAAAGGGGAATTTGACTACACCACTACTCTGCTCTCCACAGCTCCTGAAGGCTCAGAGGTGTCTGCAGTCATTACTTCTACTAACCCAGACATGATAGGGTCCCTGCGGATCTGCACTAAGCCATGTATGCCACAGACACTCTGCAATCCGGAACTACAGACATCAGGTAGGATCTACACTTCGAGCGGTCCTGCACCTGACCGCAGCGATCTCATAAGACAACATGTAAGGGCTGAAATGGGGTGTCAGTCACTATGTTTCATGTACTTCGCGACCATGCTTGATCCCAACGAAGTAAGATGCCTTAGAGCTGGTGTTGGCTAAAGAGGGAAAAAAAAAAAAAAAAAGAGGAAGGAGGAAACTCCTTACTTACATAAGTGGACTATGACTGTTCTTTATACGTTACAACAGCTGGGTTCATGCTCGGGACTTCAATTAAAGTTTATATATGCTGGCTGTCCGTTACCTGTTTACCTGTATCTGGAGTAGGATAAATCTATGCTGGAGGACATGTCACTTTACACGCCCAAGGTTTGCGTGTCAATCTTACTCTTTAATAACTCATGGCGTTTGGAGAATGCTGGTTAATACTTGACTATATGTTTGATCCCTTTGGGTTCCCTGACAGGGGTTTGTTAATAAAGCTATGCTCTTTCTTTTTATTAGCTCACTTATTCAGCTGTTCTAATGGTTTATATACTATGTTTATGCGTGGTTTGTTAGTTATACAGATTGCTCATTCTGTTTATTTTATTCATGTCCTAGCTACACGTAACTGATAGCTTGCTATAAATTTACGCACACCATTAGTCCTCTAGCTGTGATCCTCTCTCCTTTAGCTATGAATGGCCCACTTAGCACCCAGTGAAATATGAGCCCACAGTAACGTTAAATACAGGACTACTGGTAGAAGCCAATATATCTTGGGAGCATCTCATAAGTGTTTGTAGAAACTTCTGGGATTATACTAACCAATTTTTGTTATATTGCTATGTATGTCTAATGCACTTTTGCAGTAATCTGTTTCAACCTTCATATATAAAAGGATTTTAAATATGGCGCTATTTTGAGCGGGAGTATGAAGCTATCTGCGATATAAGCTTTTTATGTGTTATTGACTGTTTATTGCTAATCTGTGCTTTCTTGTTGTAAGTTCAGCATACATTTGAGATGATTTTATGTGTATTACTCCTATAATTCTATTTGAATGTTCCATATTTGGGCTAGGTATGTAGATATAAGTTTGCAGTCCTTACACAATTTTCTATGTAAATGTTTACTCTAGAACAGCACCTATCTAATATACTAATATACTTTGGCATTACCTTTAACCGTAGTGTAAACAAGACCATACAACAAATAATTTATACATGTTTATGCATCTTTGTAGACTCTAAGCAGACTTAGGCTGTTAAAGTCATAGAATCCCTACATGTAGGCACTGGGGCAGTTTCCTTGTATGCTATAGAATTGCCAATCCAATGGTCCCCTATACTATAATATAATATAGCCTCATTTTGTATAAGTGATAAGCAGCTTTGCTGTATTATATTAACTAGCTACTGTACATTACTATGATATCAGCTCCTTTAACACTACGTTGTTATATATTAATTTATGGATATCTGAGATGATACTATATATTATGCATAGGTTGTAACCTTATTACTAGTAACCAGCAAACTGGGGCTCCTAAGATAGGCTGACCATATTCCCGCTTTAAAAAGGGACACATATGAAAAATACATATGTCAGGGCTGTTTTCAGGGCTGTTTAAAGAAATGGTTTTGTATAAGAACCCTCACATATGTATTTTTCATATGTGTTCCTTCTTAAAGCGGCAATATGGTCAGCCTATCCTAAGATAGACAGGCTAACTCTACAATAATAAAACTTGGAATGTGTTGCTTCTATCCATAGTAGAGTAATATAGTATTTCAGTAGCTGCCGCTATTTAACAGCAACCATTCATGCTCTGCATACCTAATTTAACATACTACTACTCACAGTTATTAACTCAACAGAATGCCTGGGTAGTATGTATAATATGATTATTCTCTCATTATTACTGATTAACTGACTCTGATGTTATACCAGTACAATAGGTTCCATATGTAAGCAGTTACTGTGGATATGGGTAGCATAATAGGGCATATCCTACTGGAATTCACCCTTAACTTACTATGTTTTACGAATCTCTGTAAGGACACGTATAGCATTGAAGACCTTCTATATTGCTATTTTTGAAACCCCAGTTAGGTATAGTTATGGTCATTATTAAATTATTTAGAAAAAAAAAGGGAGAAAGGGGAGGGAAAACACTAAGGTACATGATTAGAAATATCGTTACAGCATAAAGCCTACTAGTTCTATTGCAAACCCATTGGTTCTGAATTCTCCTTAATATACTATTCTGTTCTCATATTAGCCATTAACAAATGTATATATTACTAACCCCTAGTGACATATCCCCTTATGGATCCCTAGTCACACTAAGATACTAATAGAAGAATAGCCTTCACAGACAGTATTTCATATAGCTAATTCTCCGATAACTTTTTTACAGAGGCCCCACTAAATTATATATCTTTATGACGTTGCATCATAGATATATCTATATGTGTTCATTCTTATGGCTCCGCCCTCCAACCCCCCCACTCATTCTCATAGCAGTGCTTACCCGCTGAATATCCCCCCCCCCCATAACATACGCTTATCTCTTCTCTTTGTGCAACTTGCAAGGAGATATCTATCTGACCTTTAGTTGGTTGCTATTTTTACAAGCCATCAGGCCTTAAATTTAAGAGTCTAATAGGTCAGACACTTATGCTAATCTGTTATAAAATCGAGGTTTCATCTGCCTATCTAATGTGATTTGTATCAGTGTTGAAATATGTTGTACAATTGTATTTGTAACATTCTCTAGGTCCGAAAGGCGGTTTATGTTTTTTCTTTTATGTATATTATACAAAACCTCAATAAAAAAATATTTACAAAAAAAAAAAAAAAATACGGGCAACTCTTGGAGGAGAGCACAACAGTAGCATCGTCATTTTCATACGGTAGAGCCATGTGACTATGTTTTGTGTTGCAGTCTTCTCTAGCAGCCATGTATTACACATACCCTAAAGATGTAATCTGGCTACTTCTTCCTACCCTACCAGCAAAGGTTCTGCTAAAAAGTAGGATCAAAACAACAGAAACCAAAGCAGAAATATTGTCTGAAGTGGCCTCTAATGAGTAGCTGTTATCAGCAGCAGCAAAAATACAACAAGTTTATATTAACTTGTGCAGTTGATAATGTCTTACCAATTTAATTAGATTTGTTTATATTGTTTATGAAAAAGATAGTGAATGCACTTTCTACATGTAGGGGAATTGTATACTGTTTCTACATGAAAATCAGTGACGTGCGGTGAGGTCAGAGGTTGGTGAGGCACTGGATATGATACAGCCGATAAGCACATATATGATCCCAATAGCGGTATCTTAAATGTATGATTAAATTAGCAGGTTGCACAATGACTATTATCATTCTTTACAACACATGAGAGAGTGAGGGAGAGAGAGAGAGGGGAGAGAGAGAGAGGGAGGGAGGGAGAAAGGAGGAGGGTAGAGAGACAGAGAGAGGGAGGGGGAGAGAAGGAGGGAGAGAGGGGGGAGAAGGAGGGAGAAAGGGAGGGGGGAGAGGGAGTAAGAGAGGGATGGAGAGGGAGAGAGAGGGAGAGTGGAGGGGGAGAGAAGAAGGGAGGGGAGAGAGAGAGGGATGGGGGAGAGAGAGAAGGAGAGAGAGAAGGAGAGGAGAGGGAGAGAGAGAATAAAAGGGAGAGAGATAGAGAGAGGGAGGGGTGAGATAGAGGGATAGAGAAGGAGGGAAAGAGAAGGGGCAAAAGGGAGAAAGGGGAAGAGAAGGAGAGGAAGGGGGAAAGAAGGAGAGAGAGGGGGAGAGAAGGAGAGGGAGGGAGGAGTGAGAAGGAGGCAGAGAGGGAGGGGAGAGGGAGAGAGAAAGAGGGGGAAGAGATGGAGGAGTGGAGGGGAAGATAGAGGGGGAGAGAGACAGAAAGAGAGAGAGAGAGAGAGAGAGGGGAGAGAGAAAGAGAGAGGGGGAGAGAGAGAGAGAGAGAGAGAGGGGAAGAGAGAGAGAGAGAGAGAGAGAGAGAGAGAAAGAGAGAGGGAGATAGAGGGGGGGAGAGGGAAAGAGGGTGTAGAGGGAGGAGTCAGTAATAACTAACCCTTTAGATGCCAGAAAGGCTGCAACTCAATGCTACACAACAGCTCTCCCTAACAACCAATGTGTTAATCTTACACTGCACTCCACAGGCAAAAACTGAACAAAAAATAGCATGTCAGCATGAGGAAAACACCTGCCCAGTTCCCAGAGGGCTGCAAACTTCTTTACACAACAAGAACCTGCACAAAGAGGTGCAAGGCAGCTGTTACCCAGCAGGGCCACCCTTAGAATTTGTTGGGCCCTGGGCAAAACAAACTTACAGGGCCCCCAGCCCAGACCCCTTTTCCTCACCCCCATTAGCCCCACCCCTGTATCTCCTGCCCACTGTATGGACCATCCCAGTCCTAACCCAAAGTTATATATACACACATACATATCTCACACACATACACTCTCACATACTCCCTTTTACAAGCACACACTTTCAGACACACACAGACTCTGTCACTCCCTTTTACACACAGACAGACACACACACTCACTCTCACTCCCTTTTACACAATTTCAGACACACACAAACTCTCTCACTCTCACTTCCTTTTACACACAAACTCTCTCACTCTTACTCCCTTTTACACACACAAACTCACTCCCTTTTACACACACACTCAGACACAGACTCTCCCTCACTCCATTTACACACAAACACTCACACCCAGACTATCTCACTCCCTTTTATACACACACTCTCAGACACACAGACGCTCTCTCTTACTCCCTTTTATACACATACTCTCAGACACACACAGACTCTCTTAGTCTCACTCCCTTTTACACACAGATTCTCAGACATACATAGACTCTCTCTCACTCCCTTTTGTACACACACAATTTCAGACACACACAGACTCTCATTGTCTTTTACACACAGAGACTCTCACACAGACTTAATTTCACTCCCTTTTACACACACACTCAGACACACACAGACTCCCTCTCTCACTCCCTTTTATATACACACACAGACTCTCTCACTCTGACACACAGTTTCTTTAACAGTACCATAACTATTAAAGAGCTGCAATCCATGTATCTGGGTTTAGTTAACCCCCCTCCCCATTTAAAATAGAAAATCTGATAAAAAGTGACATCAGCATACCTATTTCTTTATTGCATTTAAAATGGTGTATTTTAAAATGTAATATAGTTTAGAAAAACAAAGAAACATAATCCTGAGCTGATTAGGTCTTTACTGTAATCTCTCCTTATCAGAGAATAAGCAATCTATTCCTAAGGATACATTTTGCACAGATATACACTTTTTTATTTTTACAGTAGGTTTTAATAACTTTTACCATCACAGGGGAGGACAGGTAACATTTAATATAATATTCTTAAATTAAAATGTTTATTGAACTTGAAAAAATTATGTAAAAAAAAAATAAAAAAAAATATATATATATATATATACATACACACAGGTATATATATATATATATATATATATATATATATATAAATATATATACACACACACACACACACACACACACACACATATATATATATATATATATATACACACACATAACAGGCTTTGCTCATTACAATTTTAGTACCTCAGCTGTCATTTGGAAGCCAAAGGGTTAAACCAGAAGAAGGAGGAATGCAGTGCTTGACCTATGGAGCTAAATCACCATTCACAGAAAAAGGGATCTCTTGTTCCTGTCAAAAGCTACAATAAAAGGAAGAGGGAGACCTGCCACTGCTTAAACAGCACCACATAATGCCCTGACTCAACAAGTAAACGGCAAGATCAACCCCTCCCATAAAAAACGATGTGCACCATAACTGCAGAAGGGAAGGGATTATAGTTACAGATGTAGAAAAACAGCACTCTTTCTTCAATTAAGGATATTAGAGACACCAAGTTTTACAAAAGTTTCTGACCGAGTATGCAGGGAAAAAATGCAGCATGATCCTTCTTAGCTATGCTGGCTGCCCTGCTCTCTCTCTGCTGGAGGGTAGTCCTCTCATCACTGTGTCTCTATATGCTGCCTACTATGGATGGTGACCTGCAAGTCAATTGCCCCCTTACTCCCACGGTCCACTCCACACTTTTAAACATTTTGCACAAAGTCACTCAGCATTCACTCGCATAAAGCTGGGCCGGTGCTCAGATGTGCTAGCTTCCTCCTCACTGCCACAAGGGTAGTTGATAAAAGCAGCAGCACCGTTAAAATTGCACAATGCATATTTTTTCCAACAGGGAAAAAAATACACTTAGCAATTTTAACAGTGATGCTGCTACAGTTAGAACAGAGGTGCTGGAACTTACAGATTTTGACGATGGAACACTGTCACAAGGGGGAGATTAGACAGGGACCCCATTAACCCTTCAGCTGCCTTGAAAACAAGATTGCCCATGCTGATGCATTTTTTTGCTTTTTAGTACTTACTGCTCTCTCTGTGGTGCACTGTGTCGGTTCCTCGGGCAGGGCAGCAGCTGATCGTGATGTGCTCCGGCTCCACCTCTTGATCCACTAGCTGCTCAAGAAAGGCTATAAGGCAATGGGCCCTGACAGTACATTACACACACACACATGAGTCATGTGAGAACTCGGCACGCAGCAGCTCCCTCCTGCTTCACTGTATTCCCGCCAACGTCAGTATTAGTCTGACGTCCACGCCCGGCACGCCTCCCCAGCACCATTAATAGCTGATTGGCTGTCTCAATTAGCTGATCATAGAGGCGGTTTGGAGAACCGCCTCTATTAGAGTGTGGTAAGGGCCCGGCACGATACCACTGGGTGGCGCTAGCTCATAGTGAGCTAGTAACACTATGAAACATCCATGTTGCGCAATCAATTACGGGCAGCGGAGCGGCTCACTGCCTCTCAATTGCGCAACATGGATGATTCATTCATAGGACTTATGGGATGATTTTGGGATTGCATCTGTGGCACCAGCGGAGGAAGTGGGGTGGGGGGGGATACCTGGGGGGGGCGTGGTCTGAAAAAAGTTAATGGACAAAAACACTCAACTTTTTTATTTTTTATTAATCATTAAAATAAAAACTTTTTTCATGATTTGACAGGGGCGGCGCTGCCTCCCCTGCCTCCTATTACTGCACGTCACTGATGAAAATAACTGTATAACCTAGGACCTATGAGAAATAATTATATTAGAATGACAAATGTGTTATTTTATAAATTGTCTGTTTCATTCACACATACAGTTAGATTTATGTAATAAGATATTTGTGTTCAACAGCCGTAAATGTTTTACTAAAAAAAAAACCAATAAAACAAGAATATATTTCAAATATCATTAAAGAACTACATTGTACCCAAACTCTTTTTATTATTTATATGATAGAGCAACAGATAAGTAAATGCTGTTTACATTAAAATTGATGAGTACTGCTCACTGTCTGAATGGGAGAACTCCTACAGCAATAAAGTGGGATTATTTAGCACAGGAACGTCCACTTTAACATCCATTTTGAAATATTGTCTTTTTATGTTTGAATATTTTTTATTGTCATTATTTTGAAACGTTAAAACAATTACAAACATACCTTCCTCTCCATGCATTTCCATCTACATGAAGGTTAGGAAGCAATCAAACAGTATAACATCGCTTATGTAGCAAACAATTTAGCTAGTATAATAAAGTTTACCGTGCTCTACTCATTTCTAATAATATTTAAATGTCCTTTTGGGTTCTTCAATGAAAGATAGGTGGTAGTATTCAAAGGTCATCTATTTCGAGTGATGGTTTATTAATATTGTCTTTTTAAAAGGAAACAAAGAGTTGAGCCTAATGTTCCTTTAAATGCAATTTACTGTGTTGAATATAAACCCCTTAGCCCAATGTGACGTGTATATATACATCATGCAGTACTTTGCTTATCATACAGCACAACATATATATATATATATATATATATATATATATATATATATATATATATGAGCTGCAGTTAGCTCCAGCAGTCTCGGCTGTTAAGTTAATGCCGAGAGCTGGAGTTCCTGGATCGGTGCTCCAGTTCGATATGAAGTCAGATGGTTACAGACGGTGACACTGTGTGTGTCACCGTCTGTAACGATCATCTGCTGGTGCCAGTGGGAGGGAATCCGGGAGGCGGGTGGGCAGTCCAGCAGCGGAGGGGGGAGGGAGGAGGAAGTGGGAAGGTCTTATAATACGGGGGGGGGGAAGGGAGAGGCAGGGAAGGAGAACTATGCTACATAAAAAAATGTGGGGTGGGGGTGTGGTGGGTCCCTAACTTATGATTCCGGGAGGAGGGAGGTGGAGGACCACTACACTACAGAAAATAACAAATATATAAATAATAACATTTAATAGGTACTGGGTACTAAAGTTACCTTACAAGCTACCTGATTAACCCATTCACTGCCGGGAATAATGGACGTGTGGTGCACAGCTGCAGTTAGCAGCCTTCTAATTACCAAAAAGCAATGGCAAAGCCATATATGTCTGCTTTTTCTGAACAAAGGGGATCCTAGAGAAGCTTTTACAATCATTTATGCCATGATTTCACAAGCAGTATGTAAATAATTTCTTTATGAAACCCAAAGTTTGTGAAAAAGTTAACAATTTTTTTTTTATTTTATATGATTGCATTTGACGGTGAAATTGAGGCATGAAATATACCAAAATGGGCCTAGATCAATATCTTGGGTTGTCTGCTAAAAAAAAAATAGTTTTGACAGGTATTTCTGTTTAAATGGAGTGAAAGCAAAAATGCTAAAATTATCCGGTATTTTGGGCAAGTTCTTCTCTGAAAGTACTGGTAGTTCAGGGGTTAAATAATTCTCAGGTCAGTAGTCAGGTTGGAAAATGGTAATTTTTGTATGACTATTTTCTATATTATAACTGTTTCTCTGACATATACACCATTGATCCATCCTAAACTTGTTATAATCAGTGTTAATTTTGACTGCAAATTTCGATTTAGTCTTAGTTTTAGTCTTTTGACTAAAATGCCATTTTAGTTTTAGTCGTATTTTAATCATCTGAATTGTTTTAGTTTTAGTCTAGTTTTAGTCTACTAAATCTTCAGTAGATTTTAGTCGACTAACATCTAAGGGGTTTAGTTAAAGTGTAATGCATTATTTATGCATTTCTCTATAAATTTCCAAACTCATATACTCCAGGAGTAAACGTAACACCTTTTA